>NC_142003.1:14359254-14659254 GCF_049901715.1 Pseudonaja textilis
TTGTGAATGACTTTGGATTGCTTATTTTGGACTTTGCTTAAACCTTTCTGGAAGTAAAAACCTACATTTACTGTACAGTGTATCTGTGTACTGTGTGTGTATTATTCAAACACTTCTCTCAAATACGTCTCCCTGTATGCGCTCATTCTCCTAACGGGGAATTACCTCAACACTGGTTATGGGCCCAGGCCATACCAGGCTCAGATAACTGAGAGTTAGTGTGAATGCACAGTACTGTATACAGACAGCTGTTTACTGTTTAATTGTGGTTTACTATCCTGATAAAGATGGCACAAGTCACTTCAACATGTCTATCACTGATAACCCGGTTGGATGGAACAAACTATGTTTCCTGGTCTATGAAGTGCAGTCTACATCTGCGTAGAGAAGGTTTATGAAATGTAGTTCAAGACCCACTGGATGTAAATGCTTGGGATCCAGCAAATGAGGATGATGCCAAGAAGCTTGCTGACTTTAAACAGAACAACGAACGAGCTCTTTGTATAATTGGACTAACACTGAGCGACCAGCAGCTAGTCCATATTTGTGGAGAAGAGTCTGCTGTTAAGTGTTGGGAGAATTTGAAGAGGATTTATGTTTGTGACAGTGTAGGTGCACACATACATCTTACACGTAAACTGTTTAGAGCAAGTCTTCTGTAGGTGGAGATATGTTAGCTCATTTAAACTTCATGAAAAAAACTTTTCAGGAGCTACATGAAAAAGAACTGATATTTTCAGAGCTGCATCAAGTTTACATCATTCTTTCCTCATTGGATGAAAGTTATGATGATTATGTATCTTCACTGGAAGTACTGCCCAGAGATAAACTGACATTGACTGACATAACCGGAAGGTTGCTAGAAGAAGCAAGAAGATGGCTGGATAGGGACCAGCTGAGGAAGGAACAACCACAAGAAGAGGATTTGTCTTCAACTGCCTATACTGTTAGGAAATGTTTTTTTTGTGGGGCTAGGGGACATATAGCTAAATTCTGTAAGAAGGGAAAACAACAGAATATTGGCAAACACCAGAAGGCCAAGAAGAATGTCAGTTTAGCTATGTCTAGCAATTCAACTATAAACCATGATTTGTGGGTTGTTGATAGTGGAGCATCGCAATGCATTACTAAAGATAGAAAAAGGTTTGTAAAGATGACCACAAGTAAACAACATGTATCATTGGCAAATAGATGGAAGATTAAAGCATCAGGTGAAGGTACTGCATATTGTTCTTGTATAAACGAACATTTAACTATGTTATATGTACCTAAACTGAAATTTAATTTATTGTCAGTAAGGGCTTTAGTTAATATTGGTTAAGTAGTAACCTTTAGGAGAGATAACTGTATAATAGAGAAAGAGGGTAAAAATGTTACTGCTACTTTAAAAAATGATTTATATGTAATACATGATGATCAGCTGAAGATGGCGAACTCAGTTTATAACAATGTTAAGCCACATGATGAATGTATACATTTATTACATAGATGTTTGGGGCACATTAATTTCAAAATGCTCAAACAAACTGTTGAATTGGCAGAGGGAGTAAAATTGAAACCCTGTAGCAAGTATTTACACTGTAATGCTTGTAGCCAGGAGAAGAGTAAGGTTACTCCTGCAAACAGGCTAAATGGGTTTAAGACCAAACAACCTTTAGAGGTTGTGTTTGCTGACATAATTGGTCCTAAGAAACCAAGTTTAGGAGGTGCCTGTTATATTTTGAGTATTATGGACCATTACTCACCATATGGTTTCTGCTATCTTATGAAAAACAAAACAGAAACATTCCAACATTTTTTTAACAGGCTAAGGTTTGCTGAGAGAAAAATGAAAAGTAAAGTAATTACTTTAGTTACTGATAATGGGACTGAATTTGTTAACAAAAGATTCCAAACTATGTTAAAATTGGCTGGTGTTGAGCATAAACGTTCTGCACCTTACAGACCACAACATAACTCGTTTATAGAACAAAGAGGGCAAACATTACAAGCCATGGCTCGCACTATGTTATATGATTCAGGTTTACCTGAAACACGGTGGGGTGAAGCCATAATGTGCAGTAACCATGTTTTAAATAATGTAGTTAATACAACAACTGGAGAATTGCCATTCACTCGTTGGCATGGCAGAAAACCAAATTTGGGTTACCTACACACATTTGGAGCTCCAGCATGGGTGTGTATTCCCTCACAAGTAAGACTGAAAGGGCAACATAGAGCTAAGAAGTTATTTTTTGTGGGTTATGAGGCCAACCATAGATCATTTAGATTCTGGGAACAAGGCACAGCTCATGTTTATTGTAGTGCTAATGCAAAATTTCTCGAGCACGTTGGATGGGATAAACTGGAACAGGAATCCAGCAATGATATTATTATTGACACCCAAATAGTCCCTAAAGATGATATCAGTAAACAGCAAATAGCCATTAAAGAGGAAGAAAGGAGGAAGTAGTAGAACAGGCACAGGAAGAAATAGAAGAACAGGAGCAGGTGGCACAGGAAAGTCCACCAGTAAGCCCTGTATTACCAAGATGTTCAACCCGAGTAACATGACCACCTGATAGATATCAGGCTAGTGTTGTATGCCAAGTGAATACAGTTCCAAGTAATTATAGTGAACTAAAACTGTATCCTGTTAAGGATCAGGCTGCTTGGCAGAAAGCAATGGATAAGGAACTGGAATCATTAAAAAGACTGGAGATATACGAAAATGTTAAGTTACCACCAGGTAAACATGCCATAGGATGCAAATGGATATATAAACTGAAGACAGGTGTAGATGGGACTGTTACCCATAAAGCTAGGTTAGTAGCACAAAGGTTCAATCAGACAGCAAATGACTATAATGAGGTGTTTGCACCTAGTCTGAAGGCTACTACATTAAGGGCAGGATTAGTGTGGGCAGCTAAGGAGAAATACATTGTAAATCATTTGGATGTAGAGACAGCTTATCTGCATGCACCGTTGCAACACACTATATATTTAAAGAAACCTTTAGGTCTCAAAAATGATAATACAACTGATTGCTGGAAATTGAAAAGAGTCTTTATGGCTTGAAGCAATCAGGATTTGAGTGGAACCAATGTATAGTTAAAGAATTAATTAAGATAGGCTTTGTAGCTGGCATGGCTGATCCATGTTTGTTTAAAAGAGAAAGAAATGGTATGATTTCATTATTGTTATTTACTGATGACATAGCATTAATCACCAAAACTGAACAAGAAGCTACTGAGATAATTTCACTATTGTAAAAGAAATTTAAGATAAAACAATTAGGAGAAATCAAACAATATCTTGGTTTAAAGTTAGATAGAACTAGGGGAGGATACAAGATCTCACAGGCAGATAAAATTAACCAATTACTAAAAAGTTTTAAAATGGAACTTTGTAAGCCGGCTAAGACACCAATGAGCCAAGCATTTAGCCATAGTGATGTTCAAAGTCCTATTTTTGATAAGAACGTTTATCAGTCCTTGATTGGTAGTTTATCTTATCTCAGTAATTGGTCAAGGCCAGATATCGCATACAGTGTTAATTGATTAGTGATTTAACGCTGAGCCAACTGAAAGGCACTGGCAAGCTGCTAAACGTGTGTTTAGATACCTGAAACAAACAATGCACTATGCATTGTATTTGGAGCCTAAAGATGAACTGAATTTGACTGCATATGCCGATGCAAGTTTTGCTACAGACGTAAATACACGAAAATCTACATCGGGTACTGCTGTATTATCTGGAAAAGCATTGATTGGATGGAGATCTATTGGACAGAAACATCTAAGTTTGTCAACAATGGAGGCTGAATTCTCATGTTTGTCTTTATTATGTACAGATTTAGTTTTGTATAAACAATTATTGATTGATATGGGAATTGATATGGGAATTGATTCTATTGTAGTTTATGAAGATAATCAGTCAGCAATACAGATGGCTTCAAATATTGCTGTTAAAACAAGAACGAAACACACAGATTTAAAAAATGTGAGACAATGTGTGCAAAGTAAGATGATTAAGCTAGAATACTGTTTGTCAGAAAACAATATAGCAGATCATTTTACAAAGGCCCAAGGCTCTATAAAGCATAAGGCTAGCTGTGAAGATTATGGACTTAAAATGTAAGGTTGTATATACTATCTTACCCAAAAGGGGAGAATATTAGGAATATGATCCACCTAACAGCTATTTGGATTAGAAATATATAAACCAGGATAAACATTTTAAAACTGTATCTTTAAGAAAATGAAAAACTGTAATTAGGCATGGTTTCTCAAATGACCATAAGATGGAGCCAGAAACCTGGTTTGTCTTAGTCTGAGTCTCAGAAGAGAGCGTGAGTGTGTACCTCTGTTTCCTTCTGTTGGAAAGTATTGCCGTTCCTCCATTTCTTCTAATTGACTGATATTACTGGATTTAATGTAAGTCTGTTACTGAACTGTTTTTGACACTGGACTTTAATATTTGGATTATCCCTGGATTGAAAAACTGACTGATTTACTTGTGAATGACTTTGGACTGCTTATTTTGGACTTTGCTTAAACCTTTCTGGAAGTAAAAACCTACATTTACTGTACAGTGTATCTGTATACTGAGTGTGTATTATTCAAACACTTCTCTCAAACACATCTCCCTGTATGCGCTCATTCTCCTAACGGGGAATTACCTCAACAGCAGGTGGGCCTGGGTCTTCCTCTAAACTCCCTCTCCCCTGCTCTGCCCAGCCGGACTGTGTCCTTCCCCAGTTTCTTCCACAGCCAAGGGAGCCACACTCCCACTGCCTGTCAGCTGCTTGGCTTCCCTCTCCAAGTCAGATTCTGATAAGGGCATGACATAATGGCAAGGGGGCGGGGAGAAATTCCGAACCTGTAACCTTCTGAGGTAGCACTTGGATGGAATGATTTCTGCCATACGGATGGTCCTCAACTTACGACCACTATTGAGCCCAAAATTTATTTCACTAAGTGAGACATTTGTTAAGTGAGTTTTGCCCCAATTTACAATGTGATCCTATGTCCTCAGGGCACCGCAATCATCATAAATTCGCAATAATCATAAATCGCCAAGGGTCTGAATTCTAAATCAGGTGGCCATATTGGTTGTAAGTGTGCAAAATGGACATAAGTCACTTTTTTCAGTGCTGTTGTAACTTTGAACAGTTACTAACTGAACTATTGTAAGTCGAGGTCTAATCAAGGTCTTCAGTTACCTGCCAGGCAACTGAATCATAGTTGAAAGAGTTCTTTAAGCTAGTCAGGACTTGTTTTACTCTGTCTCTAAGTAAATACAGTCTAATTGTTCATCGTCCACAAGTCCCTCCGTGAGGGAGATGGGTGATTGAAGAATGTGATAAATAAATAAATTTATCTTTCAGGTGTAAAGAAGAAAGGCGTAAGAAAAATGTTAGAAACATTTTTTAACAACAGGCAGTCTAGGCTATTCCATAAATTATCAGTAAAATGCTTATCAGTTTACTAATAAATACAAAAGCATGCATGTAGGTTTTTGCAGCCTACATACAGAGAAATAAGAGGAATGCTATCTGTTATAAGGAATACCATTTATTATTGTTTGCTTCTGTGAAACGCTAAATGTTTCCTTGTTCTGGTTTAAAAGAAACAAAACCAGCCTTCCCCAACCTGATCTTCCAAACTATGTTGGATTACAGCTCCGATTAGTTAATGAATATGGACGTTTGGCAATAACTAGTTTGGGTGTCAAGATGCACACAACACAACAGGCAGGGCTGGAGCCACTAGATAAATCCACAAGAATCCAAGACAAGAACTCCTGATAAGGTAACCTTGGTTGAAGAAAAGCGAGGAAGCTATAAGGAAAGAATCCTAACCAGCTGCTATGTTTCAGGAACAAGCCTTATATATATATATATATATATAGATATATAGATATGTATGTATGTATGTATGTATGTATGTATGTATGTATATGTATATGTATATGTATATGTATATGTATATGTATATGTATATGTATATGTATATATGGATCTTTGGTTGTTCGGGTTTTCTCCCGCGTAAGATTCAAAGTATCTAGGCAACGTTTCGATGAAGTCTCATTCATCATCTTCAGGCTTCTGTCTTCGGCTCTTGCTTCTCAGAGTGATGTGAGATTGCAGCTGCTTCTTCCTTTTAACTGCTAGTGGGGTGGGACTTGATTGGGTGGGGGTTGGCTGTGTTCTGATTGGGTGGGGGTGTGTTCTCATATATATATATATATATAAATATCAGAAACGTTGGTGCCCCCACCTGGTGCCTGGTTTGTGTCCTAACATAATGGAATTCCAACCCTTGTTTTACATGGGAGAGCCATTTTTCCTCTGCCCCTTGTATTTTGTGATATACCATGTTTTCCCGAAAATAAGACCCTGTCATTCATATATATATATATATATATATATATATATATATATATATATATATATATATATATATCCACCAAAAAAAGGCACCAGGTCTTATTTTGGGGGGATGTTATCCAACTGACTGACCTCACTTGCGCATGTTGCCCCAGCCTCTTTTTCGCTGTCAGAGGCCTTCAGGAACTTCTTCTGCGGCTGGGAAGGCTTTCCTGAAGGATGCTGCAGCCAATAAGAGACCTCTGGATCGATCCAGAGCTTTGTTCTCAGCTCCAGGGGCCTTCAGGAAAGTCTTGCCAGCCTTGCTGGCTGCAGAAAAAAAAATGAGCCGGCAAGGCAGGTGTCGGGGTGTGCGAGGCCGGGCTACAACTGTCCAAAGGTAAGTAGTAGGGCAACTCCATCCCCCACCGCATCCTCATCCTAGCTTAATTTTTACCTGTGGACTCTGGAGTGGGCGAGATCTTAATTAAGGCTTATTTTGAGGATAGGGCTTATATTGGGCACACATGTAAAAATCAAGCTAGGACTTACTTTCAGGGTAGGTTGTATTTTCGGGGAAACCGTATATATTTTCAGACTGATTTTCAGAGGTCACGTGGGAAAGAATCTCACATTGGAGAAGGCTAGATTTTCTTCTCGCTTCTTGCTGTCCCTTCCAAAGTCCCAGTTCTTCTTCCTTCTTCTGCAAAGACAGCGACCAAGAAGGGATGGCTCTCTATTGCCCCGAACCTCCACAAAAAGAAATGGCAAAGACCCCAAATCACAGGTATGACCTTATTATGTTCTAAGGGCCAATTCCTAATCCAGAGGAGGCTGACAGAATTAGAGACTGAGATTCATCACCGCTTAGAAAGGAATGGCCAGAGCAGACTGAGGTGATTCAGGCTGCCAGAACACAGAGACGTGAGTGATCAGCCCTTCAGGGCTGCCAGTCCTGAACTTGCCCAGGAATTAATAATGGTTTCATTCAAGTGAGGTTTTTCAAAGACATGTCAATCCACTCTCTCAAACTGAGAGGCTTTCTGAACTTGTTTATGGCTCAGTTTCAAATCCAATATGAGCAGGAGGCTGTGAGTTCGATCTTAGGGAGAGGCAGATAATTCTCTCTCTGGGCACAGTGGGAATATATCTGCTGAACAAAACTCCGCATTGGAGACAAGAAGGGCATCCGGCCAGTAAACACGCAGCTCCATTCAGTGGCCCAGAATCCACCCTGCAAGGGATGATGAGATCATTAAAAGAAGAAGATGATGATGATCAAACCCAATACAAGTAATCCTCGATTTATAACTACAGTTGTCATTGCTAAGCAAGACCGTTATTAAGTGAGTTGCACCCAATTCCTTTCATGGTGCTGTTGCTAAGCGAATCACTGCAGTTGTTGTGAATCATGGGGTGGTTAAGCAAATCCAGATTCTCCCATTGCCAAAAGGTTGCAAATGATATTCTTGCGAGCCCCAGATGCTGCCATTTTGATCCTGTGAACACAGGAATAGCAATATCAATAGCACTTAGACTTATCTACCACTTCCCAGTGCTTTTACAGCCCTCTCTAAGTGGTTTACAGAGTCAGCCTCTTGCCCCCAACAATCTGGGTCCGCCTTTTACCCACCTCGGGAGGAGGGAAGGCTGAGTCAACCTTGAGCCTGGTGGGATTGAACTGGTGGCAGTGGGCAGCCTGCAATACTGTATTCTAACCTCTGGGAAAGAAGGGAGGGAGGGAGGGACAACAGCACTTATATACCGCTTCACAGTGCTTTCCAAGCCTCTCTAAGCAGTTTACAGGGTCAGCCTCTTGCCCCCCAACAATTTGGGTCCTCATTTTACCCACCTCAGAAGGATGGAAGGCTGAGTCAACCTCTGAGCCAGTTAGGATCGAACTGCTGACTGTGGACAGAGTTAGTGTGCAATAATGCATTCTAACCACTGGGAAGGAAGGAAGGAAGGAAGGAAGGAAGGAAGGAAGGAAGGAAGGAAGGAAGGAAGGAAGGAAGGAAAATATCAATAGCACTTAGACTTATCTACTGCTTCCCAGTGCTTTACAGCCCTCTCTAAGCGGTTTACAGAGTCAGCCTCTTGCCCCCAATAATCTGGGTCCTCATTTTACCCACCTCGGAAGAAGGGAAGGCTGAGTCAACCTTGAGCCTGGTGGGATTTGATCTGCCAAATTGCAGGCAGCTGGCAGGCAGCAGAAGTAGCCTGCAGTACTGCACTCTCACCACTGTGCCACCATGGCTCATGCTCTGATGGTCGTAGGTACGACTGGTCACTTTCTTCAGGGCTGTGGTAACTAAATGGCTGAATGGTTGTAAACTGAGGACTATCTGTAGCCTGTTATGATTTCCTGACAGTCTGTTCCACTGAAGTTAGCTTTGAACTGCAACAAACTGAACAGTGTCAGAACTGGATATTTATCAGCTAAATTTATATCCACCTTTTCTGAAAAACCTTGCACTGCTTCAAACCCGATTGGAGAACAGAATCGACTCCACCGGATTTGACATGTTTGCCTTGAAAAGCTGGAATGAATCAGAGGTGGCATTCAGCCAGTTCTGACCAGTTCTGGAGAACTGGTAGCGGAAATTTTGAGTAGTTCAGAGAACCGGCAAACCCCACCTCTGACTGGCCCCGCCAACCCCATCTCTTCTCTGCTTCCCATTGAGTCCCAGCTGATTGGCTGGGTCTCCTTTGGTTGCCCAGCCCAGGAGAACGGAGCTGGAAAGCAGGTTATTGGGGTGGGTGGGATTTTGCAGTATCCTTCCCTTGCCACGCCCACCAAGCCACACCCACAGAACTGGTAGTAAAAAAATTGAAATCCCACCACTGGAAAGAAGAGAGGAACAAAAGAGGAAGGAAGAGAGGAACAAAACAGGAAGGAAGAGAGGAAGGAAAGGAGGAGCAAAGGGAACGAATCAACTATGATTCAGTTACAGTCTTTGCATTGGATTGAAATGAATTGAGGCTTCAAAGCAGATTAGCACCAATCTACACACCCCAGTAATTTTTTTTTAAACCCATGAAGTGGCAGCTAAAGACAGGTGTCACCTCTGTGAGAAAAGCCTAATCTGCTTGAGATGGCAAACAGGTGTAGTGCGCAATGGCCAATTTGCACACTCAATCTCTGTGTCACAAGCCAATAAGAGCAATAGTTTTAGTGATAATCTTTGACAAACAGATACCAGATAGAAAAATACTGCAAAAACATCCTGTTGTTATTGTGGCTGATTAAATTCATCCTGACTACTGATGACCACAGGAACAAGTACCTGAAGTTTTGAGAGTTTTATGGCAATGTTTAAGTGGAAGTGGTTTCCCATTGCCTCCTTCCTGGGGCAGAGAGAGAATGGCTGGCCTCAGGTTACCAGATGGCCTCATGCCTACAACCCAGTGTGTCTCTTGGATGCTTACCTTCAGAAGTTGTGGATGCTCCTTCATTACTGGAGGTTTTCAAGAAGACACTGGGCAGCCATTTGGCCAGATTGATGGACGTAGTCTTCTGTTCACGGAGAGGTCCTTTCTAATCCTACTGTTCTATCTTCTGTGTTCTACTGTTCACTGCTTTTAACCACTTCACCCAACTGCCTCCCAAAACACAATGTAGAAAATAAAAAATAACAAAGATGTAAAAAAAAAACTGAAGTTACAGAATCATTAAAGGGAAGAAGAAAATTTCATTAACTAAATAAGTTCCCATCATTATCTTAATTTGGTCTGCTCAAATAAGGAGGAATTTTTTGACAGTGAGAAGAATGCACCAGTGGAACAAAAGCTGCCTTCAGAAGTTGTGCAAGCTTCATCCCTGAAGGCTTTCAAGAAGACATTGGACTGCCATCTGTCAGAAATGGTATCGGATCTCCTGTTTCGGCAAAGTGGGGTTGGACTAGATCAGTGGTCGCTAACCAATGGGCCGGGGACCACCGGTGGTCAGCGAGAAAATTTTGGTGGTCCGCAGAGAAATGTCACCCCCAAAGCAATTAATCCAGGCTGTGCCCACATGACCTGCGGGAACACAAGGCCTGTGGGAACACAAGGCCTGTGTCGCTTGCATTGTGAACAACATGAGGTAGTGAGGGGAGGGGGCAAAGGGCAAAGGGGGGGAACTTGCCCCACTCACCCCATGTGCCTCGCCTGGTCCCCGGGCTGCTTCTTTCTGCTTCTTTCTGCTTCTTTCTTCTGCTTTTGGCTGCATCCCCCAAACTCTGCCAGAAATGAGTCTTTGGGACCCTGCAAGGCATCCTGCTTCAAGAGACTGCGCCGGCAAAGACTCATTTCTGGTGGAGTTTGGGGGAGAGAAAGAAAGACTTCTGCGGTTTCTGCTGCTTTCCTTGCACGAAGCCAAAAGTCTCTCTCTCTCTCTCCCCCTGAGAATGGAGCTGGATACGGTATCCTGCGATCCCAAATAAAGAAGGATTGATCGGTAGGAAAACGGGGTGGGGAATTTTCCTGCAGACTTTTTTGGTGATTTTCCCAGGGCCTCTGGTCCGCGGGATTTAAAATTATGAGTTTGGTAGTCCCTGAGGTCCAAAAGGTTGGCGACCCCTGGACTAGAAGACCTATAAGGTCCCTTCCAACTCTGATTATCTGTTAAAACCGCACAGAAGAAAATGTGTAGCTCAAGCTTGAATTGTGGGGTCCTCAGTGGTCTCTGAGCAGTGATTTTCCTGCAGGCATTTCAATACCAAATAGGGTAACAATCCGTGCATTAATGATTAATTAATTTACCATGATGTGGCCCCAGGGCTAATCAATCAATCAATAAACAAATAATTTGGCCCAAACAAATGTTCACCTCTGAACCCTGAGCTTCAAATTTAGTGTAGTGATTATTGGAATTGATTCATCATGCCGTTAGCCAGAGGGATTTTGCATTTTTGTTTACCTACTGAGTTCTTCCCAAGGCCCTGAGATAGGCAGAGGTGGTTGTTTGATGGTGTTAAAGATATTGTTTACAGGATGTAAACTGTGCCAAATAAAGCTGCCTTTTGCAATTGACCCATAGTGAATTTGTCAGTATAGACGGTGTTCAAGTGATGTTCGTTCTACAGCCAGCCAGATGTTTAGACTGGATCATTTGGCCCTTCGTTTTTTCCCAAGGCAGATGCTGTTTAATGGTATGAAAGGTATCATTGTAGGATGTAAGCTGTTCCAAGAAAAGCTGCCTTTTGCAAATGCCCAAGGTGTTCATTAGGATTGTTCTTGTTGCAAATTAAACTTCAATGAGTTTTCCCTCCTAGCGGCTAAGCGACATTCGGCGAGAGAACATTTCATACTGGCAGAAGAAACAAAACTTATACCTTGACTTCTCTACCTGGAGAACAATCTGATTTATGACCACAATTGAGCCAAAAATTTTCTGTTGCTAAGTGAGACGGTTAAGTGAATTTTACTCCATTTTACAATTGCTACCAAATGTCAACTTTTAAAATATCTATATGCTCTTTTAGAGTTGCCAACAGAAAGGGAGGGGGAAGCAGTGGACACGATCATTATTGTCCCTGTTGCCGATATCACATCTACCGGTATAAAAGGATCTAGCTGCTTGGAAGAATGGCCCAGCGGTCTCCTTGGAAATCAAATGGGAGCAAAGGGGTTTCCAACTTGGATGGATTCACATATTCCGTCTTGGACTGTTCTGATGTTTGGAACTGGATTGCACTGTGCAGGATGTGCTCCCTGGTCTGTGGTGAAACTGGCTGGGCTCCGGTCAGCACTGGCCTTCAACCTCCTAAGCAGGGAAGCAGCTTTCAGCTGGTTAAGGATCTGCTCTAGGATTTTCTGTATTACTTCCCTGGTATTTGAGGTTTGTGGATTAACTGTCAACTCGTAAAATGTGTCTATGGTCTTTTTAGAGTTGCCAACAGAATGGGAGGGAGGAGCAACTTGCATTCCATAAATGTTTTCCAAGATAGTTTCTAGGTGACCGAAGTTTCTGCCATGCAAAATTCTAACTGGAGAGCCTCATTGATGACTCTTGGCTATGGATGTGTCCCATTGGAGAATATGAGTTATGATACACCCACAGTGTGGGGCAAAACCAGGGTCAAAACCAGGGTTTACTCCTAATAAATCCTTTTTAAGTTTTGGAAG
The DNA here is from genome assembly GCF_049901715.1 of Pseudonaja textilis. Taxonomy (NCBI): domain Eukaryota; kingdom Metazoa; phylum Chordata; class Lepidosauria; order Squamata; family Elapidae; genus Pseudonaja; species Pseudonaja textilis. The sequence goes on from NC_142003.1 coordinate 14,371,712, forward strand.
TTTGGCTCGAGACTCATAATTTAAATGGGGGTAGCTGCCGGAATCCTGACACTGTTGTTAAGTGAATCATCGCAGGTCTTAAGCTAGTAACCCAGTCGTTAAGTGAATCTGGCTTCCCCACTGAATTGGCTTGTCAGAGGGCTGCAAAAGGGACGCTGCAACCGTCATAAATGTGAACCAGTTGCCAGGCCTCTCAGTTTTGATCACGTGACCAGGGGGAAGTCTGCAAAAGTGTAAGTGTGAAAAATGGTCATAAGTCACTTTTTTCAGTGCCGCTGTAAACTTTGAACGTTCGCTAAATGAACTGCTCTACCTCGAGGACTAGCCATAGTGAACCTCTGACTGGCTCAGGGAAATGCTTTGCTGGGTTCCCATTTGCTTTTTTTTTGCACCCACGAAAGATATTGCCCAACAAACATGCTTGAACTGGGAGGATATAGAGCCATGGAGAAGCTCTTCTAACCACGTCCTTTTGCTGCAGTTGCACAGATTAACAGAGTTGGAAAGGACCTTGTAGGTCATCTAGTCCAGCCCCACACCCCAGCAGGAGACCCTATATCAATTCTGACCGATGGCAGTCCAGTCTCTTCTTGAAAGCCTCCAGGGATGAAGCTCCCATAACTTCTGAAGGCAACTTCTATTCCATGGGTTGATTGTTCTCACTGTATGAAAATTTCTCCTTATTTCCAGGTTGAATCTCTCCTTGTTCAGTTTCCATCCATCATTCCTTGTCTGACCTTCAGGTGCCTTGGAAAATAGCTTGACCCCTTCCTCCTCTCTGTGGCAGCCCCTCCAATATTGGAAGGCTGCTCTCCTGTCTCCCCTGGTCCTTCTCTTCACTGACTGGCCAGGCCCAGTTCCTGCAACAGTTCATCCATCCCAATGGGGTGGGTCCAGTTCCTTCCAGAGAAGACCCTCCCTGTTTACTCAGGGTTTCTGTTGAACCAACTTCCCCATCCTTCTCTGGAGAGATGACAAATTCCATCATTTGTGGAATAACGCAGCCCCGTTGGCTGGGCCACCGATGTCTCTGCTGTGCCAACTTGACTCACCTGTATTGGATGAAAAGGAGAGACGGAATTGTGTCTGGGCTGACTCTTTAAGCCTAGTGTCGACATATCCATGTAGTCCTTGACTTACGCCCACAACGGAGCCCAGATGTTCTGTTGCTAAGCAACACAGGTGCCAGGTTTTGCCCTATTTTGCATTCTTTTTTTCCCACCATTGTTAACGTGAATCAGTTATAGTTGCTAAGGAAGAAAGATCTGTGGCAAGGAAGGAAGGTCGCAGAATGGAGCAAAATTCACTTAACAACCGTCTGGCTTAGCCACAGAAATTTTGGGCTCAATCGTGGTCGTAAGTCGAGGAAGTTGTTGCAAACACAGTCCCTATTCAAAATGACCTTAAACTTGACCTTGACCTCGACTTCAACCAGCAAAGCTGTGTGGCTTGTCCTATGGGCCATTATGACTTGCCTGGGTTTGTAGTTATCAAGTGAAGAATTAATAGCCCTCCCAGATTAATAGCCTTCCAGATTTTACAATTCCTCACACCAGCTGGAATAGGAAACCCTACAATAGCAAGAGCACTTAGACTTATCTACTGCTTCACCGGGTTTTACAGCCCTCTCTAAGCGGTTTACACAGTCAGCCTGTTGCCCCCAACAATCTGGCTCCTCATTTTACCCACCTCGGAAGGATGGAAGGCTGAGTCAACCTTGAACCAGTCAGGATTGAACTGCTGGCAGTTGGCAGAATTAGCCTGCAATACTGCATTCTAACCATTGCACCAACACAGGAGGAAGGGATAGAATAGAATAGAATTCTTTATTGGCCAAGTGTGATTGGACACACAAGGAATTTGTCTTGGTGTAAATACTCTCAGTGTACATAAAGAAAAGATACCTTCATTAAGAATCAAGAATCATAACGTACAACACTTAATGATAGTCATAGGGTACAATCAACAAGCAAATCATACTAGGAAATAGTCAAGTGGGAGGGGATGGGTGATAAGGAGTGGTGAGAAGATTAACAGTAATAGTAATGTACACTTTGTAAATAGTTGAACAGTGTTGAGGGAATTATTTGTTTAGCAGAGTGATGGCTTTCGGGGAAAAAATGTTCTTGTGTCTGGTTGTTCTGGTGTGCATTGCCCTATAGCATCGTTTTGAGGGCAGGAGTTGAAACAGTTTGTGTCCGGGATGTGAGGGGTCTGTAAATATTTTCACAGTCCTCTTTTTGACTCATGCAGTATACAGGTCCTCAATGGAAGGCAGGTTGGTAGTAATTGTTTTTTCTGCAGTCCTAATTATCCTCTGAAGTCTGTGTCTGTCCTGCTGGGTTGCAGAACCAAACCAGATAGTTATAAAGGTGCAGATGACAGACTCAATAATTCCTCTGTAGAACTGGATCAGCAGCTCCTTGGGCAGTTTGAGCTTTCAGAGTTGGGATGGAGGGAGGGAGGAAGGAAGAAAGGAGGGATGGAGCGAGGGAGGGAAGGAGGAAGGACTAGCAATACCCCTTAGACTTGTATACCGCTTTATAGTGCTTTTACATCCCTCTCTAAGTGGTTTATAGAGTCTGCATACTGCCCCCAACAATCTGGGTCCTCATTTTACCGACCTCGGAAGGATGGAAGACAGTCAAGATTTCAGAATATATATATTGTACAATTTCTGAGTCTAGAGTCCCAAGATCAAACTACATTTCATCCAAATGCTTTTCAATTCCCCAGAGCTCCCGTGATAATCTTAAGGTGGCTTCCGTGAAATTGATTTTTCCTCTTCCATCCATCCATCCTCTCAGGTGAATGGCTGGGTTAAAAGATTTGTCATGATGACAGGTAGCTAAGAACGTAATTGCAATGTTTCAGTGATGAGCTGACTAATAAGGAACAAGGCGACCAAGGCGAAGCACGAACCAGAATTATGATTATGATTATTTTTTATTACCTCAGAAGAAGCCGTGAAGAAATCAGCCAGGTGATGTGTGAGGGTGACTTCTCCACTCAGGTTAAAATGCTTTGTTGAGGTTAGGACGGAGTCATGTTTACCGGAAGAACAACGGAGCACAGCACACACAATGGAGGGTGGAGTTTGAAATATCCCTTTCCAAAACCTCGTGCTAATTAAAGACTCTTGGCACTAGAGTAACCCCACCCATGGCATTTAAAACATATCCTGCCACGATGTGGGCGGCTGTGAGGTTGAGCTCCTATTGACCTATCTGTAGAAAGTGTATCTACCTATCTAAACACGGCGTCAGCTCTGGAAACCATATTAACACCCCCTCCTTAATCCTGTTATTCCTGCACCTGGCCGAGGAGAAGTAGAGGGGACGTCTGAAGTTGGGACGGGGGGTGATTGGGGCGTGCGATGGAATGAGGGGAGCAGGGGGTGGATTTGTAAATTTTAGCACCCACCCCTCTCCTAGAAGAATGAAATATCCTGGGAAATATTAAAAAGGCAGATTATTTCCCCTAAAAGGGAAGCAGAAACCCAGAGAGGCAGAAGCTCACCCCACACCTTTGTTAATGGGCGGGCCATTAAGGCCTGGGCCAGAGTATTCTACATAACAAAGGCCTCTTCCCATCTTACCACCTAGCCTGGGAAGATTGCATCAGCCAGCACTCAGGTGAAGCCATATGGTCCAGATAAAGTCTACAAAGTTAGCTAAGCCCCCCTCCACCCCTGGGAGTCTGACAGCCAATGGGATACATTTCTTGAACAGGAACAGGAAACACTCAGGTGGGGCCCAACAGAGGGTATGAAACCAAGGGATTCTCAGCACACACACACACCCTTTTCATGGAAGAGCTCCAAGGCATGTGGTCCTATCCACCATTAAACCTCCTTTCCAAGCAACTTCCATGAATCCAGAGTCTTTCCCCTCACTTAGAGCTGAACCCAGAAGGATATTTCTTCCAACAGAGGCGTCGTAAGAAACATCCTTCTGGGTTCAGTTCCAAGTGGGGGAAAAAGACACTGGAAACACGGAGGCTGTTTGGAAAGATGGTTTAAAGGTGGACAGGACCACGTGGCTTGGAGCTCCAAAGGGAAAAGGGCGATCGTGGGCTTCGAGGGGTCGGGTGAAGGAAAAGAAGGGCTGATGTGCTGAGAGACCCTTAGTTGTATACCCTCTGTTGGGCCCCGCCTTAGTGTTTCTTGTTCCGGTGTAAGAAATAGGGGTGTCAGACTCCCATGGGGACGGGGGTCTTATGTAGAATACCCTGGCCCAGGCCTTAATGGCCTGCCCATTAACAAAGGCGAGGGGTGAGCTTCTGCCTCTCTGAGTTTCTACTTTCCTTTTAGGGGAAATATTTAATATTTCCTAGGATATTTCATCTTTCTAGGAGGGGTGGATGCTAACTTCCTACAGAGGGAAAGCTGGGACTTTCAGATTCTGGATTTCCCAGATGTGCCAGTATAACTAATAAAGGGAATCTTTGAGAACATGTTGGTCTCACGGTTATTGATTGGAATTGAGGTTTTCTGGAACGCTGACACACTGCAGATCCGAAGAAAATGGAGTCAGCCCTGGGAGTAGACAGCAGCCTCTTCCCGAGGGAAGACCTGACTTGTTATTTCTAGCAATCCCCATCTCCAAACTGCCACCGTAAGAAGAACTTCATCCCTGGAAGCTTTCAAGAAGAGTTTGGACTGCCATCTGTCAGAAATGGTGTAGGGCCGTGATGGCAAACTTATGGCACGTGTGCCACAGGTGGCACGCAGAGCCATTTGTGCGGGCACGCGAGCCCCAGGCAAACCTCACTGTGCATGCGCGCATCTCCCAGATGATATTCAGGCCTTTTTTGGTTGCCAGAGGCTTGAGGGAAGCCTCTGCAGGCTTTGCAGGACAAAAAATAGGCCCGTTTTGTCACTTCCTGAAATACCAGAAGTGATAAAAAGGTCCTATTTTTTGGCCTGCAAAGCCTGCAGAGGCTTCCCTCAAGCCTCTGGCAGGCCGAAAAAGGCCTCAAATGGGCCTCAAATCAGCTGGGAGGCACAGTGCAGGTAAGGAGGCGGTGGCAGGGGATCGCACACACATGCATAGGGGGTGTGGGAGGACGTGCACATTGCCTTCTGGATGCTGTCATGCAAACGCCTGCGCGCAAGCAATTTTTGGCATAGGAGCCCAAAAAGGTTAGCCATCACTGGTGTAGGGTCTCCTGCTTGGGCAGGGGGTTGGACTAGATCAGGGGTCCAATCTTGGAAAGTTTAAGCCTGGCAGACTTCAACTCCCAGAATTCCTGGCTGGGGAATTCTGGGAGTTGAAGTCCTCCAGTCTTAAAGTTGCCAAGGTTGGAGACCCCTGGACTAGATGACCTACAAGGTCCCTTCCAATTCTGTTAATCGGTAAAGCCTTCACTGCCTCCAATCTTATCAGGTGTTTGTTAATGTATCATTCATTGCATAAATAAAGAAATCTTAGGCCAGGTGAATCCCTGAGGAATTCGGGCGCTCTTAGGAACTTCTGGAAGAGATCCTGCCTGCAGCACACATTATGGAGAGGTTGCCACCCAAGATCCAAGCACTTGGACTCCCAAATCCCCTGTTTCAAACCATGAAGGAAGGGGCTGGAACCTAGAGCACTACCATAAAGAAATTGGTTAGCAGGGTTTGACTGCCTTAAACCCCAAGTATAGGAGCAACCTCGGCTGAAAAGGCTAATGCAATCCTTGGTTGAATAAACAGAGAATCGAAATTGTGCAAAGTATTAGTACCGCTTTATAAAGCCTTAGTAGGGCCACCGCTGGAATGCTGCATCCAGGTTTGGTCCTCATCTAGCACAAAAGATATTGAGACTTTGGAAAAAGGGCAGAGAAGAGCAACTAGGATGATCAAGGGCCTGGAGACTAAAATGTATGGATGGTTGCAAGAACTAGGTATGGCTAGTCTAGAAAAAGGGACTAAGGATGACATGATAGCAGCCTTCCAATATTTGAGGGTCTGCCACAAAGAAGAGGGGCTCAAATTATTCTCCAAAGCACCAAAAGGCAACACAAGAAAAAAAAATGGATGGAAACTAATTAAAGAGAGAAGCAAGCTGGAATTAAGGAGAAACTTCCAAACAGGGAGGACAATCAACAGTGGGACAGCTTTGCCTTCAGAAGTTTTAGATGCTTCATCACCGGAGGCTTTTGAGAAAAGACTGGACAGCCACCTGCCTGAAACGATATAGGGTCTCCTGCTTGAGTAGGGGGTTGGACTAGAAGACCTCCGATGTCCCTTCCAGCTCTGATTGAAAATAAACTTCATTTCCTTTTCTGGGATTTATGTCAGCACATCATTTCTGCCCATGTTGTGATTTTGCTGCACCAGAATTATAGTTCAGCCTCTTCTTACACCTTGCACTTCACCAAAGGACATTAAAAAAAACGGAGAACCAAAGAAGAAATGGGTTCTAGCCCAAATTTGCTCATTTCTCTCAAGCAAAGCTGATTTAATTATAATGTTCACAGAGCCCCGTGTAGCCAGGAGCCATTCCACCAGATGCTCCAGATTGAGGGGAAAGATGCTTCAGATTGCTGGACTTTTGAAGCTGAATTTAGAGGGCAAAGTCCTTTAGAGCAGGGGTCTCCAACCTTGGCCACTTTAAGACTTGTGGACGTCAACTCCCAGAATTCTGGGAGTTGAAGTTTTCAAGTCTTAAAGGTTACAAGTTTGGAGACCTCTCTTTGAGACCTTGGAGCAGTGAAATAAGGGAAGGCAGTTGGTAGGGCAACTGAACCAGTGGAACAACTTGTCTCCCAGAACATTGGAAGAAGAAGAATAGAGTTGGAAGGGACATTGGAGGTCTCCTAGTCCAGCCCTCTGCTAGAGCAGGAGACCCTATACCATTTCAGACATATGGCTTTCCAGTCTTGGAGGCAAGTTGTTCCAGTGGTTGATTCCTCTCACCATTAGGCAATTTCTCCTTAGTTCTAGGTTGCTTCTGGGAGTTGGAGTCCCCAAGTCTTAAAGTGGCCAAGGTTGGAGACCCCTGCTTTACAGTGAGGATTCTGCTCTACTCCTGGGCCAGCCAGACATTTGCTTGTTTAAACACAGACAAAGAGAAAAGGGTTAGGTGTCAGGCCTGATTGATGGAAGAATGATGCACCCACATGTTTGTTCTTGTGATATCAAGAGAGGTAGATAGAAGAGTCAGACCAAAGAGAGTGTATGAGGTCTACTTATGCCAGTCATTCCATAGCCTAATCCAGTGTTACGCAACCTCTACAACAGCGCTGTCAAACTCGAGTGGCAGTATGCTGCCTATGCCCGGTTTAGCAAGGGGCGGGGGAAGGCAAGGCACATCACATGACAACGCCATGATGACGTGAGTTTGACACCCCTCTGCTCTATAACGTGAAGACAACTGGATTTCAACTCCCAGAATTCCCCAATAAGCCATGCTGGCTGGAAACGCTGGGAGTTGAACATAGAATCATAGGGTTAGGAGGGAATTGAAGGTCTTCTAGTCTATCCTGCTCAAGGCAGGAGCCCTTGCACCATCCCAGTCAAATGCTTGTCCAGTCTATTTTTGAAAACCTTCAGTGATGGAGCACTCCTAATTCCGAACTGTTTCGTTGATTAATTGTTTTCACTGTCGGTAAATTTTTTTCATACTAGATGGAATCTCTCTTTAACAAGCTTCAACCCATTACTTCTTGTCCTGCCCCCAGGTGCCTTAGAAAATAAAATTGTATAGATATCTATTAGAAATTAAACTAGAAGAAGGACAAGTTAAAGAAACTATGATTGCTTGGGGGAAGAATTTTGGATATGGGATTGATTTAGAGAAATGGCAAAAATTGTGGTCTCAAAATTATAAAATGACAATGTCAACAGCATATAAAGAAAATTTGTATAAGATGTTTTACAGGTGGCATTTCCCCCCCGACAAGAATAGCAAGAATGTTCAAGAATAAATCCGAAAAATGTTGGAAATGTCATCAGACACCTGGCTCATATTACCATATGTGGTGGACTTGTGCGGATGCTAAAAAATACTGGACTAAAATCCACATGTGGTTGGGAAAAAATGGCGAAAAAACATATAGACTTGAAACCAGAGATATTTTTATTGGGAATTTTACCTGAAATATATAGTAAAGACTTGAAATACCTGATTGTAAACATATTAAGAGTGGCTAGGATTGCATTTGCTAAAAACTGGAAAAATGAGAAGATACCATCACAGGAGGAAATAATTAAGAAAATATTGGAATGTGCTGAAATGAGCAGATTGACATTTGAAATTAGAGAACAAGAGGATAAACAATTTTATAAAATTTGGGCTCTTTTTTATCAATGGTTAGATAACAAAGTACAGTAATGAAATATGTAGATTTCTAGAAAATAATAAATATATAAAGATGTACTTTTTTTTTAACTACAAAATGATTTTAGGATAGATTTGGGATGATAATATGAACTGTTATACAATAAATTAAGTAAATTATGGTTATCTTGTAAAACATGAATGAATAAAAGTATAGTCAAATGGTTGATCAAAAATGATACTAAGGTATTTAGTTTTTGATTGACAATATGAGATTATATGTAATGTAATTGTAATGGAAGACTACGAAATAGAAGCACAAAACAATTTGTAAAGCAACCGGCACACGGTATGTACACCTATGGAAGACAGCTTGATGTTTTTATGTTTTGTTTGTTTATGTTTGTTTTTAAAAACCAATAAAATTTATATTAAAAAAAAGAAAAAGAAAAAAAAAGTCAATCCAGAGGTGGTATTCAGCCAGTTCTGGAGAACCGGTAGTGGAAATTTTGAGTAGTTCAGAGAGCCGGCCAATCGCACCTCCGACTGACCCCGCCAACCCCATCTCTTCTCTGCCTCCCATTGAGTCCCAGCCGATTGGCAGGGTCTTCTTTGGTTGCCCTGCACGGGAGAACAGAGCTGGAAAGTAGGCTAGTAAGGTGTGGGAGGGAATGGAGATTTTGCAGTAATCTTCCCCCAAGAGTGGAGACAGAATGGATATTTTATAGTATTCTTCCCCTGCCACGTCCACCAAGCCACGCCCACAGAACCGGTAGTAAAAAAATTTGAATCCCAGCACTGCAATCTCCTCTTCTTTGTGACAGCCCCTCAAGCACTGGAAGAAAGCTTTGTGTGTGTCCGCACCCTAATACTTCTCTTCATTAGGCTAGACATACCTAGTATCCTTAGCTGTTCATTCAAACATTGAACATTATTTCAGTATTTGAAAAAAACGAACCATGATGTATTCGTGATTCGGTGCAGGGGCAGGTACCATCACATATCTTTTTACTTAATGGCCAACATGTTGCAAAAGTCCAATATGCCTTATTACAGTTTGTCACACGGTCAGCCAGATGTTTTAGACTGGATTTGGCATTTTTATCTACCTATCAAGCCCTTCCCAAGGACCGGAGATTGGCAGATGTTGTTGTATGATTGTGTGATAAAAGTATCGTCACAGGATGTAAGCTGTTCCAAGTCAGGCTGCCTTTTGCAATTGACAGATGGCAAATTTGTCAATGCTGGTGGTGTTCAAGCGGTGTTCCAGTTGTTTTGAATTGCACCCAAGGCACCTATGGCTATTGGTACTACCTTTGCTTTCTTTTGCCACAGTTGTTTTATTTTTATTTCAAGGTCTTCGTGTTATTGTAATCATTATTATGTAATCATTATCCTCCCAAAGCGGTCAAGAGGTTGCCAGACTTTGCACTCCAAGTGATCTTTCATCTGAGACTTTATACACACCCACACACCCACACACACACACATCTTCCAACCAAAATAAAAATATAAATACATGCACTATACTTTCTTGAAAATATAAAGGGAGAACCTGAAAGTAGTTCATAAAGATTAATAATAATCACTGTTTATGTTGATAACTGCTTTATAAAGGAAAATTCAAGAGCAAAAAAACCCCCTTCATAAAAATATAATAAAAAATATCTAAAATCAAACGGTATACGTGAATTTCTTTTGAAAAAGAATTCAGTGTATTAAGTGGTATCATTTGCATGGTAAAAGTTAAATGATCAAATAACCAAATGACCAAAATAAAGGACAAAAGTAATTTTTTGGAAAATAAATAAATCTAAAGACAGCTTTCTGAAATAAAGAACTACCCTTTTTAAAATAATGGATGTGTTATATAAATCAAATGAATACATCTGATTTACTAAAAGAATGTATAAGGTTATTCCACTCACAAAATACATTTCTGGCCATCACACAGTGTTAAAAAATAAACTCTGCCTGGTATCTTTTACTAAAGTTACACTGAACATTACCGTATATATTCACTGAGAAAATAGACCCCCAAAATTGGCTGCAGCTTATTAGCTTTGCTACTGAATATACACTCACACTCACCTACGTACACATACATAGTTTATATTGATATCGCTTTGAGACTGATTTTTTAAAAAATCGGTCACTTCCTTCTCAAAGTCACAAAAACCAGTGAAAGTATAATGAGACATGAAGGTGGGTATTTCAATAATGTTTCCATCAAGCAATATTAAAAAGACTCCCAGCCACGTCTTTCTCCCTTCAGAGCTTCAGGATGCTTTGATGTCTTCAGATCTAAAGGAGAATCTGTGCTGAAACCGAATCCTTCACAAAGGCTTGAAGTTATTAAGTCTTGGATGTGTGCCCGGCCTAAATTAAGAGGGCCAAGAAAGAAACATCTTCCTTCTGAAATGGGGATTCTTCCCCACGAAGCCTCAGGTGATGAACACAGATTCATCGCTTGATTTCCATGTCAAGCACAAAACAAAACACTCGGCTTAAAAGAAATTAACCAAGTCCCGGCAAACACGTTATCCCACATTCCTTCCAGGGATGTTTGCCACAAATCTTTGGAGGAGGCTGGAGTTCTTGGAGGGGTAATTAAACGTTCCTGCCACCCTACTATTTCCTTCCTGTCACTACAGCTGAGCTCTGTCACTCTTTGGTTCCATGTCGGCTGGAGGACCGGAGCATGCTCCAGTTTAAGCATTCAGCCCGGGGGTGAAGCCATCAGCCAGTTGTGAGAAGAACACAAGGCTCGCCGCAGTTCTCGTCCACCAAGGTAAGAGATTTCTTTGACACCCTGAAATAGGAATAGGAAGGAAAACCCAAGACAACCCAAAGGTCCGTCTCTCTTCTGCATCAACAGGTGATGGTACCTGGCTGAGCAGATGCTGATGGAATGAGGGCCCGTCAAAGTTCTTTCTCAAGTTTAATTGCTCCTTGGTTTAATTCATACACTTACATTCTGTAAGCCAGGAGTTTGTTTATTTATTTTTATTTTTTATTTATTTATTTTGATTTGTCAATCGCTTACAAGATAATAGGTATAAGTATATACATAGTTATGAATACATGAGATGGGTACATTTTAGAAAAATAAAAGAAACAATAGGACAGGGACGGTAGGCACGTTGGTGCGCTTGTGCACGCCTCAAGAACTTATGCATAAGTTCTTGAAAAAAACTGCTGTTTTGAGGCTTTTTTGATACCCTGGCAGTACAAACTAGTGTGCCACCAATGAATCAAGTTCTAAATCATATCACAATAAGATTTTTAACACAGGCTGTTCAGATGTAAGTCCCGTACTTGCTTGGTGCGACTTATTTTTAGCTGCTTGGATGTCGGTTACAAGCGTTTTCCTTCCTTCCTTCCTTCCTTCCTTCCTTCCTTCCTTCCTTCCTTCCTTCCTTCCTTCCTTCCTTCCTTTCTTTTTCTTTCTTTTTCTCTCTCCTTCCTTCTTTCCTCCCCCCAGAACATAAAAACACCCAGATTTCAAAGCAACACTTGGAAAAAAGTAAAAATAAGGAAAAGCAGAAATCCAACATTCAGCCAAATGTTTTGAATTTCTCAGAAAATTTCTCAGCTCTGGTTAGAAAGCTGAATAATTGACAAATGTCGGAACTTTTTAAATACTCTTTGTGGTTCAGAGAGGAGAGGTTGCTGAATGGTGGGCCTCATTCATTTCCTTCTTGCTGTCAATTATGGTCATGGAATTTATTGCTCCAGTTGTTTAATGCACTGAAGTCACTGGCTTAGTAACTGAGAATGTGGAAAAAAAACAAAAATTCGGATTAAATGGGTACTTTTTCACTAGAACAGGGGAAAAAAAATACTTCCATCTGATTGATTTGAATTCTGCAACTTTAGCTGGTTTCCCTCCAACCCCTTTTATAGACAAATCCTTATCTATAAAATAAATAGATGCACGAAACACTGCAGGATGTTTATTCTAAACACTTTTTTCTAGAATTATAACTGAATAACCAGATTGCAACATAGGACCTGTAGTTTGTGGTCTGGGGAAGTGGGGGAGCGTGTTAAGGGCACATTTTCCTGATGACGGGTGAACTTTTAAATGGAAAAAGATGTTCAGATAAGTACCTGGATATATGCGAGATCTTCTGATCCTGATATCTCAATTGAGAATATAAAATCAGGGCTCCTCCTCTGGGCTTTGTAAGGTATTTACCTGTCAGGCCCCCAAAACCAAGAAAGACACGTAGTGATTCTCCTGAGCAGATTTTTTTTAATTGTTCCATGCCTTTGGCTAAAATCTTGCCAGACTGAAGCAAACTATTCCCTACACCAGGGGGTTCGAAACTAAGGGTGCTTGATGATATTCCAGGGGTTGCAAAAATTTGGGTTTAGAAATTTCAAAATTATTGTGTATATGTCTAATTATATGCAGATAATTATTTATTTGTTAAGGGGTGTGAGAATATATCAGAAGCGTTTTAGGGGTGTGGGGTATAGAAAAGGTTGGGACCACCCACCCCCCTGCCTTACATGAAGCATACACTCTGGGGAACTGTTAGGGAGTTGCTGTCTTCACCCTCTTTCTCTCACACAAGCTATCTGAACTGGATTGACTCTTGGTCCTCTGGAAGGCCCCATTCCTTCCTGGGCATCCAGGCCAGTTACTGTCTTATGTTGAGCCCTTCAGAAGGCTACCTCAATGACACTCAAGGAGCAGAGGTGGCATTCAGCCAGTTCTGACCAGTTCTGGAGAACCGGTAGTGGAAATTTTGAGTAGTTTGGAGAACCGGCCAATGCGACCTCTGACCAGCCCTGGCCCCATCTCTTCTCTGCCTCCCATTGAGTCCCAGCTGATTGGCTGGGTCTTCTTTGGTTGCCCTGCACAGGAGAACAGAGCTGGAAAGCAGGTCATTGGGGTGGGGAGGGAAGGGGGATTTTGCAATATCCTTCCCCTGCCACGCCCACCAAGCCACGCCCACCAAGCCACACGATGCCCACCAAGCCACGTTCATAGAACCGGTAGTAAAAAAAAAATGTATCTCACCACTGTCAAGGAGGGCAACCAAGGAACTTAAAATCACAAAGGTGTAAATTAGGTGAATAGCTGGAGGAGAGAATGAAACAAAGAACTCAGTGGGGAAACGCCAGGCTAGCTACAAGTAAGAATCCATGTTAAAAAGTGAAATTAAAAACAAAACAAAACACACAGAGTAGCTAGGCTTAAAAGGGGAATTTCAGAAAAAGACAAGTGGGGTCTTGCCTCTATCCCTCAGTGTGACTGTGGTGCTCCTCAACAAAAAATATCCATCGCATTGTGTCCTAATGTCCATCAAGAGCTTACACCGGCCCAATGTCTGATTTTTTTTTCAACATAGGCCACCCTGTCCTGGCTGGGTGGACTGGACATTAACAAGTCACTTGAAGTTGTGAAGGCTCCAACACTGGAAGTTTTAACAAAGAGAGTGGACAACCATTTGTCTGAAATGGTACTATAGGATTTATTGCCTAAGCAGGGGGTTAGACTAGAAGACCTCTAAGATCCCTTTCAACTCTTCTATTCTATTCTATTCTATTCTATTCTATTCTATTCTATTCTATTCTATTCTACTCTACTCTACTCTATTCTATTCTAACCACTATGTCCATGTATTTGCCATATGCTAAATCAATCAATCAATCAGAAAAAGGGAGGTGCCAAGTTATGTTTTGATTGAAAGAAAAACCCTACCTCTCCTTTAATCACAATACTCATTAGAAGGACAGGAACCAAGGGCATTTGGAATTTGAATTTGAACAATAAGATTCTATCAAAAATGAGAAAAAGCATCTGATCGATGTAAAAGAGCAAACAAATTATTATCCAGTAAGTTAAACAGGATTGTTCTATTTTAATGCAGTATCTAGAGACGTCACTAAAACGTTTTGTAAAGAAGCCAGAGAAACAAAGCATTAGATTTACATTTATGGGCGTCGTTATATTTACATATGACTCTGCAGTTATGTTTTTCTTCACAAGTTTATGTGACGCAGAATACAAAGTTTTCTAATCTAATTACAAGGGCTGCGCAAGTCTTCAAAAATCCATTTCTGACAAAGGGAAATAGTAGCAAATGTGTTTTGATCCCTGACGTGGAGATCTGTGTGGCCTGAAGATGATTTGATTATGTGCAATCAAGTCATTTTTGACTCCCAGGGACACATAAATAGATTTTTCTCCAAGACAATCTGTCCCCAGATTTGCCTTTCAGGGCTTCTCGGGGTGTATTCATCGCCATTGTAACCGAGTCCATCCACCTGGCTGCTGGTTATCCTCTTCTCTTTCCTTTCACCTTTCCCCATAGGTTTTTTTTGGGGGGGTGGGGGTGGGGGGTGCTTCCATGATGAAAGGATTTGCCGGTGACTCCCAGTTGTGAAATCCTTTACTATCCCTGCAAAGTTGCCCATCAAAGTGATATCCATTAATCTGGTCAGAGTTGCCCACTTTCGAACTCCTGGGTTAGTTGGAGCTGGAGCTGGAGCATGTGATGGGAGCTCATCCCTATGGCAACGGGACTCGAACATGAGCCTGCCGATCTCAGCCCAGCATTCTAACCTCGTTACCCAGCATGCTCCAGCTACCTTTCCAGAGATCTGCATCTCTCTTATATTCTCTCTCTTATATTCTACGTAAAAGTAGAATAATTTGAACCTGGTCATTTGGGCCTCGAGTCAGAACTCTTAAGTTAATTGCCTAATGCTTCACTTCTATGTTTTCTTTCATGGTGGTTTCGGGAACCTTCTCCGACACCAAAAGGCTCAATACTCTGGCTGTGCTAAAAGTCTGCAAAGATTCTCCATCATCCAGATCATGGTTATCCCAAAAGGAGGCAACTGAACTTCCTTGTTTTTTCTTTTGAAGATGTTTCGCTTCTCACCCAAGAAGCTTCTTCAGCTTCTGAATGAATGGTGGATAATTCCACCAGAACTGAAGAACTGAAGAACTAAGCTATCACTGAGAACGTAGACTAATAGTGGCTTGTTCAATAAAACAAACCACTATTAATGTATGTTCTCAGTCATCCAGGTCATGGTTGTCCCAAAGCTGCTTTTTCAGGAGGCAACTGAACTTCCTTGTTTTTTTTTTTTTTTTTGAAGATGTTTCGCTTCTCACCCAAGAAGCTTCTTCAAGTGCTTTCAAGTGTTTCAACAACCCTCTAAAAAAAGGGCTGTCAAACTCCCGGCTGGATGTGTCACGTGCTGACCATTCCCTTGCCTGGTTTAGTGAAGTGGGGGGAAGCCCTGATACGTCACATGATGCTGCTGTGACAATGTCAGTTTGACACCATTGAGCTAGAAGGAGGCAAATGACCAGCTGTCTGCAAGGAGTATAAATCCTTCCCTTCCCCACCCTCCTGTCAGAGCTGTGAAGAAGCTTCTTGGATGAGAAGCAAAACGTCTTCAAATAAAAAAAAAAACCAGAAAGTCCAGTTGCTTCCTGGAAAAAAGCCCCTTTGGGCCTTCCTGTCCTCCATCTTCAAGGTCCAACTTTCTCTTCCATAGAGTGTCACCAGAAGAAAAAACATGGCTTGCATTGTGGTATTCTGGCCCTTGTATACGACCACACCTGGATATTGTCCAAAGCCTCCATTTGGCTGTTGGACCAAATGCTGGTCTACAGCACAGCGCCTGACCTAATTGAAGCAAAATGACCTCCCGTCATTCAACTCTACCAACATCTTGGTTTTTTTTAAAGTGCTGGTAGTGAAAATGAGAATATTTCCCAATATATTGCTCATTTGATTTGAGATAGATTTTGATAAATCTCGGGCGCAAATGAAGCTTGGAGTCTCTATTTAGGGAAAACATAGTTGATCATGTTTGGCAGAATCTGTGGCAGCATCAGGGAAGAGTTGGGTCTCAATCAATCAGAATAGAGCTGGAAGGGACCTTGGAGGTCTTCTAGTCCAGCCCCCTGCTCAAGCAGGATACAATTTGAGACAATTGGCTGCCCATCTCTTCTTAAAAGCCTCCACTAATGGAGCCGCCGCAAGTCCTTCCACTGGTTAATTGTTCTCGCTGTCAGGAAATTCCTCCTTAGTTCTAGGTTGCTTCTCTCCTTGATTAGTTGCTGTCGCTTGTTTCTTGTCTTGCCTTCTGATGGTTTGGACAATAAATTGACCCCCTCTTCTTTATGGCAGCCCCTCAAGTACTGGAAGACTGCTATCATGTCTCCCCTAATTCTTCTTTTCTTTAGAGAAGACGTAATCCAGTTCTTGCAGCCATTCTTCATATGTTTTAGTCTCCAGCTCTGTAATCATCTTAGTTGCTCTTCTCTGAACTTTTTCCAAAGTCTCAACGTCTTTTTGTAATATGGTGACCAAAACTGGATGCAGGCTTCCTTGGATGCTACTAAGGCTTTATAAAGTGGAATGAACTTTGTTTAACAAGGCAAAGAGTTTGTGAGGCCTGGCCTGGAAAACATGCTCCTACACTAGCCAGTTGGGTTGATCTTTGTAGCTTGGTTTGGAGTAAGAAATGTTTTATGCATTGACAGCTACGTTCAAACACTATTTTAAGTGCTTTAGCTTCTTCAGTAATTTGCTAGAGATACCTCCGATGAAACTGTGTAAGGACAGGAGAGTTAAAATGCAACCTTAACCCTGTGGCTTGTATTGCTTCCAACACCAGAGATGGCGAACAGGTGGAAAACGAGACATTTGCTCTCTGACCTGCTTGCTCTCTTTTGTAGGAAGAGATTTATTGGTTTCTTTGCTTATCTGTCCCGCTGTCCATCATATCCTTGAACCGCCCTTCACCCTCAGATGTCTGGAATAAAGATGTCCCAGCAGAAGGAGAAGGTCTCCGTTCCCATGGTGACGTTGTCCGTGCCCCAGGAACCTTATGCGGTGGGATATTCTGCTTCGTACACCCCGGAGGCCTACACGTCGCAGCCCTACAACCCACAAATGTATGCCCCACAACCCTACTGCTCCGAGCCACAAAGCTATAAACAATACACGTCGGATCCATGCGCCTCCAGCCATTCGGAGATTGAGCATTATCGCGTGGCAGGTATGTGCCAGGTGCCTTTCCAAGGGTGAGGAGGTCTGGATCGGTGGTGGGATTCAAAAGGCTTTACCACCAGTTCGGTGGGCGTGCTTTGCGCATTTGCACACACACGCACGCACTTTGTGAAGACACAGAGGCATTCCAACTCACCTCCTGCAAGCCTGCACTCTCCTGGTCACTTCAGCAGCTGCAGTGCAGCACTCTGTTGTGCCGCGCAAAGCAGCTGCACTTCAAATTCAGAAGACAAAGGTGATTAAGGGAGCCCAGATGTGCGGGTGGGCCCAACAGCAGAGTGGCAGAGAGAACCGGTTTGGTCTCTGCTGCTCATCGGTGCTACCGGCTCAGCAGAACCGGGCCGAACCAGTTGAATACCACCACTGGTTCTGGATTAAAAGAGGGTTGGGTTTGAGGCTCGATTCAAGCCCCCTGCAATGCTTCTTCCCTTCCTCCTTGATGCAGATGCTTGCTGTTACGAAGTTTCATCTCCGCCTCCGTATAGCTGTGAAGAAGTGCCTTGTGACACATTAGGACCAGGTATGCAGCGGAAACTTATATGCTGAAGATTGATGCATATATAGGCAGTCCTTGGCCTACAACTATTCATTTAGGGACTGTTCAAACTTACAATGGCACTGAAAAAAGTGACCTATGACCAGTCGTCATACGTATGACCGCTGTACCATTCCCAAGTTCTTGCGATTCAAATTTGGGCGCTTGGCAACTGCCATGTATTTACAGAGGTTGCAGCATCCCAAGTTATGTGATTTGATGCGTAGATAGATAAATAGATAGATAAACAGACAGACATAGAGAGACAGGTAGGTAAGAGAGGGGGAAGAAGATGGATATATATATACATAGAGAGAGAGATACAGACAGACAGATACAGACAAATGAAAGAAAGAAAGAAAGAAAGAAAGAAAGAAAGAAAGAAAGAAAGAAAGAAAGAAAGAAAGAAAGAAAGGAGACACAGATTGACAGAGGGATAGTCCAGAATACTCGAAATACAAGATGTCTCATTTATGGCCATTTGCAGATAGACGAAGTGGATTGCTAGTACACTATTCACATCTAAGTTTATGATGCAGTTGTGACTTATTCTGGACACCTAAGACCTCACACTAGACCGATACCTGGGGAGAACAACGCCCATGGTCCCTGAATTTCCTGCTTAAGGTTCTTAAGAAGGTTTTCCCTCAAGGACCAAGAAGAGTCTCGGCAAATGTTAAGCGATAGGAGTGTGGCAAATGACAGGGCGCCCATTTAATTAGAAGGACACGTATGAGACAAGATTTTTCTCTTTATTGGTGTTCCAAGAAACCTCCTGAACTGAACCCCTTCAAGGTGTTTGTTTGAAGACTGCTGGCGGAGTCTCTGAGAGGCCCAGAAGCATTTGTGCAAATAGAAGTGATGTCTCACACTTGCTCTTTTTAATCAAAAGCCTTTTATGAAAGTACAGTGTTTAAGGGCAGACACAGCACAGCGTCTATGTGGAACAGCTTGAGAGATGGACAAAGTCAGGTCCCAAGGACAGAGATGGGTTTAAATTGCCCGAGTAAGATAAAAGAAGGGATGCGGTGGCTCAGTGGCTAAGATGCTGAGATAGTCGATCAGAAAGGTCTGCAGTTTGGCGGTTCGAATCCCTAGCGCCGTGTGACAGAGCGAGCTCCCGTTATTTGTCCCTGCTTCTGCTAACTTATCAGTTCGAAAGCACGTAAAAAATGCAAGTAGAAAAATAGGGACTCCTTTGGTGGGAAGGGAACAGTGTTCCTCCATGTGCAGCTTCGGCGTTTAGTCATGCCGGCCACATGACCACGGAGTCGTCTTCGGACAGTGCTGGCTCTTTTTCGGCTTTGAAACAGAGATGAGCACCACCCCCTAGAGCTGGAAATGACTAGCACAGATGTGTGAAGCGAACCTTTACCTTTACCTAAGAGAAAAGATGGGGAAAGGGATGTGGGAAAAGCTTCTTCCCAGGAGATCTTTTCACAAAGCCATCTTTCCCAGGGAAAAAAAAAAAAGCTTTCAACCTCTTTCCTGGGAAAATCTTTCAAAGCCTTTTGCTTTTTAAAAATTCCTCCTGGAGTTTGCTGAGCTTCCTCGATTCACGGGCTGGTGGGAAGGCCTGCTGTTGTTTTCAGGGCATTCGCTTCCAATGTTTGAAAATTTCACCAGTTGCCCACCCTTCCCAGTCTGAAAAAGCAGAAGGGACCTTGGAGGTCTTCTAGTCCAACCCCCTGCTCAAGCAGGAGACCCTAGACCATTTCAGACAATAGCAATAAGCACTTAGACTTATTTACTGCTTCCCAGTGCTTTATGATCCTCTCTAAGCAGTTTTCAGAGTCAGCCTCTTGCCCCCAACAATCAGGGTCCTCATTGTACCCACCTCGAAGGACGAAAGGCTGAGTCAACCTTGAGTCGGTCAGAATCGAACTGCTGGCAGTCTGCTGAGTCAGCCTGCAATATGCATTTTAACCACTGTGCACCAAGGAAGGAAGGAAGGAAGGAAGGAGGGAGGGAGGGAGGGAGGGAGGGAAGGAAGGGAGGGAGGGAGGAAGGAAGGAAGGAAGGAGGGAGGGAGGGAGGGAGGGAGGGAGGGAAGGGAGGGAGGGAGGGAGGAAGGAAGGAAGGAAGGAAGGAAGGAAGGAAGGAAGGAAAATAGCAATAGCACTTAGACTTCTATACCGCTTCCCAGGGCTTTCACAGCCCTCTCTAAGTGGTTTACAGAGTCAGCCTGTTGCCCCCAACAATCTGGGTCCTCATTTTACCCACCTCAGAAGGACGGAAGGCTGAGTCAACCTTGAGCCTGGTGAGATTTGAAGTGCCAAACTGCATGCAAACGGCTGTCCAGAAGAGACAGCTGAAAAGCTCTGGATGTATGAGATGAAATGCACATTGATGTCTCTCCCCTCTCTGCCCCACAGTCTGCATGGACTCATCCCCACCTGTTGTGGTGGCTGGGATCTTCTCCAGCAAACCTGCGTCCACCATCTGCCCCTGTTGCCGACAGATCATCACCACTGAGGTGGTCTTCCGTGTGGGGTGCCTCACCTATGCCCTCTCGACCTGCCTGTGTCTGGTGGGGTGAGTGTCCATGCTTTGTAACTTTATAGTTGTCTTCCTACACTTTCATGGCGTTCAGGGGTGGGATTCTACTGGTTCGGACGTTAAATTTACATCTGGTTTGCTGAAGTGGTAGTTGAACTGACCGGCTGGCTCTGCCCTCCCCTCTCCTCCCCTCCCCTCCCAGGAGTCTCTACGCAGCCTGTTTTGGATGCAGGTAATTGCAGGGTCTGCGTGGAGGTTCTGGGAAGGGGACAAATGGGCCTTCCGGAAGTCTGAAGATGAGCCTGTTTCTGGCTTCCGGAGGGCTTCCGTAGCCCTGAGGAGACCATTTTCGCCCTCTCAGAGGCCTGAGGAAAGCTTCCGGACCCTGAGGAAGGCGAAAAATGGCCCTACCGCAAGTTCTGGTAGGCCACGCCCACCATGGCCACACCCACCCAGCAACCAGGCCGCGAACGGGTTGCTGGGATTTTTGAATTCCCACCCCTGAGTTCATTAGTAGTAGCTCAGAGTAGACAAACTCAGACACAACGTTTTCCCCCATTGAGTCAGAAGAGGGGTGCTAGAGGGTCAAAACATTCAAGATGGATGTCCACGCCCACGGCCTCAGCCCCACTCCTTTTCAACTCTATCATGCTGGCTTCCCCCTAGAATTTTTTTTTTTTAAATCCCCTCCAGCCTTGAGAAAAGGTTTCAAGGGATGAAAAACGGAGGCCTCAGGCCAGAGACGGGAACATTTTGGGAGCTGAGTGTTATCCTGAAGTTCCTTTGGGAGGAAACCCAGGGATGCCACGGGTGGGGGTCTGGCACAGTGGGATAGACTTGGGACTTTCTTTTGGCTTTTGGGGGTTGTAGGGGCCTCATTGCAGGTAACCCAGAGGGTTTTACAGGAGTGCGAAAGAAAGGAACGGTGCGCCATTTTGAGGCAAGCTCCACCCCCTTGGAACCTGCACAGTGACATTTGCATATAGGTACAAAGGGGGTGGAGCTGCTTTGGCCCTGTTGAAGAAACCTCCGGATCCTGGAGGTGTCTTTGGTCCGAATTCAGTCCTCCTGGCCCAGTGTTTCTCCGTCTCAGCCACTCAGTCCATACGTAGCTTTAGAATGAATGAGCTGGAAGTCATCTTGGAGGTCTTCTAGTCCAGCCCCCTGCTCAAGCAGGAGACTATACCATTCCAGACAAGTGGCTGTCCAATCTCTTCTTAAAAACTTCCAGTGATGAAGCATTCACAATGTCTGAATGCAAGTTGTTCCACTGGTTAATCGTCCTCACTGTTAAGAAGTGTCTCAATTCCAGGTTGCTTCTCTCCTTGATCAGTTTCCAACCATGGTTTCTTGTCCTTCCCTCTGGTGTTTTGGAGAATAATTTGATCCCTTCTTCTTTGTGGCAGCCCCTCAAATACTGTTATCATGTCGCCCCGAGTCCTTCTTTTCTCTAGACTAGCCAAACCCAGATCCTGCAACCGCTCTTCATCTGTTTCAGTCTCCAGGCCTTTGGTCATCTTTGTTGCTCCTTTTTGAATTTTTTCCAACATCTTAAAGTTAGCTGGGTAATTCTGGGAGTTGGCTGAGGTTGAGAAACCCCTTTTCTCTTGTGTAACCTTACAGAAACTCCTGCTGTAAGAAGCTTACCATCTCTTAGCAGAGATCTCCAACCTTGGCAACTTAAGACTTGTGGACTTCAACTCCCAGAACTGGCTGGAGAAGTTGCCAAGTTTGGGGACCCCTGATCTATAGCAGCGTTTCTCAAACTTGGCGACATTAAGATAAGGGGACTCCAACTCCCAGAATTCCTTAGCCAGCCATGCTAGCTGGGGAATTCTGGGAGTTGAAGTCCACCTATTGTAACATTTTCAAGGCTGAGAAATATTGACCTATAAGGGATAAAGCTAACAAAGTAGGTAGTTCTTCAAGAGGGACATATTTTGACTTAAGTTTCAGTAAAATCTCAGATTGCCTTCTCCAACCAGAACTGGGACTGCAATCGAAGACTGGAAACTTGGAATCTTGAGAGTCCACTGACCTGTATTAGGCTGTCTAAGGTCTCGAGCAGGGCTCTTCCAAATGTGGTAACTTTAAGACTTGTGGACTTCAACTCCCAGAATTCCATAGTCAGCATGGCTGGTTGAGGAATTCTGGGAGTTGAAGTTCACAAGAAAGTTGCCAAGTTTGGAGAGCTTTGGTCTCGAGTTGCTGGGGTTGGTTGAAGGGCAATAATTCTATATTTTTAGTTTGACATTTTGGGGGGTATTTTCCACTCTCATACTGCTGGGTCATTGGGAACTGCCTAAACCAGAATGGATGACGGTTGGTCTGTACAATTTTGAAATGGATTTCTTGGTGTAATAATTTCATGGCATAATGTCAACCCATAAGAAAACCCTTTTCAAGCCATGGTCTGTCTTTTTATTTTCTTACGTGGCTTCCAGGTGCTGCCTGGGTTGCTGTCTTATCCCCTTCATGTCCAAATGCTGTAAGGACGTCGATCATTATTGTCCCTGTTGCCGATATCACATCTACCGATATAAAAGGATCTAGCTGCTTGGAAGAATGGCCCAGCGGTCTCCTTGGAAATCAAATGGGAGCAAAGGGGTTTCCAACTTGGATGGATTCACATATTCCGTCTTGGACTGTTCTTATGTTTGGAACTGGATTGCACTGTGCAGGATGTGCTCCCTCGTCTGTGGTGAAACTGGCTGGGCTCCGGTCAGCACTGGCCTTCAACCTCCTAAGCAGGGAAGCAGCTTTCAGCTGGTTAAGGATCTGCTCTAGGATTTTCTGTATTACTTCCCTGGTATTTGAGGTTTGTGGATTAACTGTCAACTCGTAAAATATGTCTCTGGTCTTTTTAGAGTTGCCAACAGAATGGGAGGGAGGAGCAACTTGCATTCCATAAATGTTTTCCAAGATAGTTTCTAGGTGACCGAAGTTTCTGCCACACAAAATTCTAACTGGAGAGCATGATTGATGACTCTGGGCTATGGATGTGTCCAATTGGAGAATATGAATTATGATACACCCAGGGGGTGGGGGAAAGCCAGGGTCAAGGGTGATAGTGAATGATGTGTCTCAGAGTCAGCTACACCCAGGCAGTGCTGGACATGTTAACTCCTAATAAATCTTCTTTAAATTTTGAAAATTCAGCTAGAGTCTCATGATTTAAATGGGGGTAACTACCGGAACCCTGACATTAAGTCTGTTTTTGGTTTTTCTTTTGTGAATCCTTTGGTACGCTTCCTTCTCAAGGCGGCTTAAATCCTTCTCCACCACATATCTCCTCTAAGGACCATGTCAACAATGCACCATTTATGTTCTACCAAGCATCTTCTGGCTTGCTAATTTGCCAGAGGCCACTTTTACATGTTTTTTACTTCATGCTGGACTGATCAAATCCTTCATTTTTCTCCTGACCCAATTTTCATTTGGTTGGATAAAGAAACTTCAGAGAAATCTCTCCATTCCTTGGCCTGAAGGGGTCCCCAAACAGTGAAAATGGAGTCCCAAGGCCAGGTCATCAGAGCCACATCCATTTTTAATATGCATTTAAAAAGAGGGCGGGGCTTTGGTTGCAGGGTGGTGGTTGTCATCTTGACTTTTTGGGACTATCTCCATGTAGATTATCCTTCCTGCCCCGATATTTGATACAGAATTTGGATAAGCTGTTTGTTCCAGCTCTTGTTTTAGGGGATTAATTGTTACAATTTTGATTCTTTATGTGGACGGGGTAATGACAAAGCTTTCTCATTGGATGGGAGAGCAGGACACATTCCTTGGATGATGCTCTATTTTGTTGCACTGGTTAAAGAAACGGTTCCTGTGTTGTCCCCTAATGTTGTATTTCCTTTGGTAAGGAAGATGGAGGACACTGGCAGCTGAAGGTGAGAGGAAGAAAAAGAGCAAAGGAGGAAGGATGGTGATCCTTGGTCCCTATTTCTTGACTTCAGCAGCTTAAGACATGTGGACTTCAGAATTCAGTATGCTGGCAGGGGAATTCTGGGAGTCAAAAATGCATATATCTTAAAATTAGCTAGGGAATTCTGGAAGTTTAAATCCAAACAATTTAAAGTTGGCTAGGGAATTCTGGGAGTTGAAGTCCACACATACTAAAATTGGCCAGGGAATTCTGGAAGCTGAAGTCTACAGAACTCGAAGGAAATCCAAGTTCCCACATCTTAAAGTTGCCAAGAATGAAAAGCGCTAATGACAAAATAAACAAATAAACAGTCCTCTGAACCAGATTTTGAAGAAGACATAACCATGCCAGACTTGTTTCTCAACCCAGGTGAGATCTCATATGGATTTAAGGACCTGTCTTCAAACACACCATAGAATTTGAAATCCTTGCATGTAGAATAGCAACCCAAGTCTCTGCCATCGGTTGAATGCCACATCACGGTACCAGGGCCTCCATGGGAGTCCTGGCCTGGACCTTTTCTCCACCTAAGTAAAATCAGGGACTTAAACACACCACCAGTTGAACTGGTATGTATATGTGGAGTAACCATCATTTGTTGTTCTAATTTCCCCAGAAGTTGTTTTTAGATACTACATGGCGGTCATTTTTAATGATTTCCATTTGGTTAATTTTGTTTAGTTGAGCTGAGCCAAATTTACTGATTACATCTCAAATGATTGGCTGTGCAGTACACAGTGAGCCCGCAGCCACTTACAAGCCAGTCTGGTTTGACGCATCTTTTTCAGAGCTAAACTTGAAAGGATGTACAAACCCATTCATCAAAACAAGTGAGTCAACGCTCAAAGTCCAGATTGAAAGAACGATTACAAATGTTATTGTATGGGAAGGTTAGGCAAGAGGGATGGGAATGCTGAGTCAACGGCCACGTAATTCAGAGTTTATATTTCGAAGTCCTCCAGCTGGTTTTAAAGTTATGAGTTTAGCAACTCACCCAAAGATAGACCAAAATCTTGCTGTAAATTGATGTCTTAGTACTTTAGCAAGCGGCATCTGAAGAAAAAGGTTTTCCTGCCCCTACCAAACTCAACTGATTCAACCACGTGTACAGAGATGGTGGCCATACAAATTGAATAAATAATTTTTAAATGCATGTTAAGTAAGATGTATAAAATCCCATCTCACCCTATGGGGTGGCCTGTGCCTTCCTCAATCTTGGGTTCTCTGGAAGGCTGAGGTTTCCACCCAAAATCTTAGCTGTTCCTAGAATTGCTCTCTGTTGGACAAAGAGCTCCAGTGTTCTTCCTGGGATCTGTTGGAGTCACTTTCCTAGCTTAGGAATCACAACTCTTGAGTGCTCCTACCATCCCTGGGGACACTTTGGCCTGTACTTTCCAATCCTCTCTAGTTCCTGTTTCAGGCCCTGGTTCTCCTCCCACTTCTGCTACTCCTTGTTCCTGAGGTTCAGAGGTGGTCTTCAGCTGGTTCTGAGCAGTTCTGGAGAACCGGTCGCAGAAATTTTGAGTAGTTCGGAGAACCGGCCAATTCCACCTCTGACTGATCCCACCAACCCCATCTCTTCTCTGCCTCCCGTCGAGTCCCAGCTGATGGGCTGGGTCTCCTTTGGTTGCCCTGCACAGGAGAACGGAGCTGGAAAGCAGGTTAGTGGGCTGGGGAGGGAAGGGGGATTTTATAGTAACCTTCTCCCAGAAGTGGGGTGGGAATGGAGTTTTTGAAGTATCCTTCCCCTGCCATGCCCACCAAACCACGCTCACAGAAACTGGTAGTAAACAATTTTGAATCCCACCACCGTGTCCTCTGAGACATTGGGAGGAGGTTGAGAAAGAAAGTGGAAGAACTCTGAGGATCAGCTAAGAAGGGAGTTTCTTAGTAGCTTCTAAAATGTAAAATAAAAGGTACATCAGCCATACCTCCAAAAGGTAGGACAGAGGAACAGATTCGGAAGGCTACAATTTAATAAAAGCAGAACATTCACAACGGACATCCATAATTAATCAGGCTCCTTGGCGCAGTGGTTAAATTAATTGGAACCCTGGTCACACAGCGGTTGAAGTCTAACACCCAAAGGCCAGACAAGGAACAATGGATGGAAACTAAACAAGGAGAAGAGATTCAACCTGGAAATAAGGAGGAATTTTCTCCCAGTGAGAACAATCAACCAACTGAACAGAATTTGCCTTCAAAAGTTGTGGGAGCTTCATTCCTGGAGGCTTTCAAGAAGAGACTGGACTGCCATCTGTCAGAAATGGTGTAGGGCCTCCTGCTTGGGTGGGTGGGTGGGATTGGACTAGATGACCTATAAAATCTCTTCCAATTCTGTTAATCTGTAATTCATCTCTGTTCCACCCACCTCCACCCCCGGGCCATTCCCACGTCATCCCCATGGACGAGTCAGCAGGAGATTGTAGATGACTGACTGTGGGGAACTACAACCTCATGGGGTTCACATAATAACGGCAACTGGAACGGTCGCCACTTCCACTGTAAGTCAGCATAGTCATGTGATGCCACACTTGATGACTGTGTTGCTTAGCGATGGAATCGCGGTCCCAATTACTGTTGTAATCCAAGGACTACCTCCCTACCACTACCACCTCCATTCAAAAATTGTGGGATAACAAGTCCTCATGCCAAATGGACACATTTTTTTTTTGAAAAAACAAAACCTCTGGGAGTTGACATCCACCCATCTTAAAGCTGCCATGGTTCAGAAATGTCCGCCCTCAGAAAGGCAGGCCGGCAAGAAGGGAGTGTAAGACAAAAGGCCAATGCAGTCCTGGTCTTCCATCAGCAGAGGGACAGCTTCAAGATTGCAATGACGTGATAGTGCTGCTCAGTGGTGGGATGCAAGGTTTTTTTTACTACTGGTTCTGGTTCTGGCAGGGGAAGGATACTGCAAAATCCCCCTTCCCTCCCCACCCCACTAACCTGCTTTCCAGCTCCGTTCTCCTGTGCAGGGCAACCAAAGAAGACCCAGTCGATCAGCTGGAACTCAATGGGAGGCGGAGAAGAGATGGGGTTGGTGGGGCCAGTCAGAGGTGGCATTGGCCGGTTCTCCCAACTACTCAAAATGGTCCACTTCTGGTTCTCCAGAACTGGTCAGAACCGGCCGAATGCCACCTCTGCTGCTGCTATATACTGGACAGTAAGGCCGCACTTGGAAGATGGCGTCCAGTTCTGCTCACAATACAAACAAGATGCCGAGACTCTAGATAAAGACTCTAGATGAAGAAACTCTAGATAAAGAGTAACAATGATGACGAGCGATCTGGAAACTAAATTGTAGAATGAATGTTGTGGGGAAAAGGTATCTCTAAAGAGGATTTTTTTTAGGGGTGTGTGTGTGTGTGTGTGTGTCATGATAGCAGTCTTCCAGTAAAGATGCCACAGAAAAGATTGGGTCACGCTTTTCTCCAAAACACCTGAGGGCACAACAAGGAGTAATGGGTGGCAAAGTCATTAAAGAAAGATCCAACCTAGAATTAAGATGGAATTCCCTGACAGTAAGAATTATCAAGAAATAATCAAGGTTGATCCATCCTACCCATCCTTCCCATGTCAGTAATATGAGAACGCAGATTGTTGAGGGCAAGCGGCTGACTCTGTAATAAACCACCTAGAGAGGGCTGTGAAGCGGTATATAAGTCTAAGAGCTGTTGCTATTAATCAGTGGAACAACTTGCCTTCAGAAATCGTGGGTGCTCCTTCACTACAGGTTTTCCAGGTTAGACTAGCGGTTGCCAACCAGTGGTCCACGGGCCACTGGTGGTCCGCAAGAAAATGTTGGTGGGCTGCAGAGAAATGTCGCCCCCAGAGTACCTCGCCAAAGCAATTAATCCAGGCTGCGCAGAAACACAAGGCTGCGCTGCCCACATGGCCCGCGGAAACCCTCCCTGCCAACTCACTCCTTACCTGGCAAACTTGCCTGCTAAGTTGCTATTTTTCCTTTTTCCGACCATCAGTTATTCTGCTGTGCCTGGAAATTTTAGATTAGCTAGAAAGCAGGAAATTGTTGGATTTCTTGTTTTCTAGCTAATCTTTAGATCTTCGGCTCTGTTAAGTGGAGCTGAACCTTCCTTAGGACTGAAGCAGTGCAGATTCAGATAGCCGATGGCAGAAACACAGATCTCCAAGTGACTCTGTGAGCAACTCAATCTGCCTGCCTGCTTTGCCTGATTTTGGGTAAAAGTTGCTCTTTTTAAATAAAAAATTCAATATTTATATAAATATTTATATTATTTACATGCAAGCCATGCCTAGCCAGTCACATGACCACCAAGCCACACCCACAAATAAGGCCATGCCCACAGAACCGGTTAGTGGTCCCAGAGATTTAAAATTATGAGTTTGGTGGTCTCCGAGGTCCAAAAGGTTGGTGACTCTTGGGTTAGACAACCATTTGTCCAGAATAGTATAGGTCTCCTGCTCGGACAAGGGATTGGACTAGAAGACCTCCAAGGTCCTTTCCAATTGTTATTCTACCATCTATGTTCTGTACTGGAAGGTGGCATGGCGGTTGGTCCATCACATAGCAAAGCTTCTAGGCGCTTTTAGAAATGCTGAAGATGGAATGTAGAAGGCAGGGCAACACACTAAATGGTGACATATATACAATACCCCCAACTAAAAAAAAAAAATAGCTTGATGGACATCCAAAGAATGAAACACTTCTAATGGCAGTTGGGGGCCAGGGAAAAGGACCGTCTTGATTTCAGTGGAGAACCAGGATAGATTTTGGAAGGAAGATGTGAGGGAAGGATGCCTTTGTAAATGTGTGAAAGAGGATGGATAAGATCCATAGATCTCCAGTTCAATTCTGTTCAGGATGCACCCACATCTTCAGGGGTGTACAGGAAAGATTCAGGTAGCCTCCCCTGTCTTGCACTAAGGCAGGATTAATCACCGTTTGCTGAAAAAGTAGCCACATTGAACCAGAAGAAATTATAAACCATGACTTACAGTTCATTAATGCAAGAAGCCAAAAACCAACCTACCACAACAGCATCATGGTTTAGGTTGTGTAAACCCAGTTTATTTGGTAAGGTAGTTATGTTTCCCCTCAAACTTTCTATAAAGGATGTCCCTGAAAAAGCTAACTGGTTAAGGATTTAGGACCAATTTTTAATTGGGAATTGATACATATTTGGAGAAAGCGCACCTTTATGGAAAAATATTGATTGCTCTTGCCCGAAGTGAAGTAGAACAGAAATTAAACATTATTATTTGGGTTGCTATAGGAAAAACTGTATCATATAACAAACTCCTTGGAATTAAGACCTATTCCAATTTAGGTCCTTGCTGCACTTAGCTGTACTTTTGTGCTGCAACTGCAACTCTGCATACATATTTTCTTCTATTGACATCAACATCTCGTTTTATAAAATTCAAGCCAAGAGAAACCACTTTACCATATTCTTCAATGAAGTCAATTTCAAAAAACTTTGCTCTTTGATAAAACAAAAATTCCGTCTCAAGTAACATCTCCCCAAACTATACTTGTAAGGAGAAGTCGTCTTTGACTCACTGAAGTCAAATTTTATAGAAAATTTTTATTCAACATACAACATTTTTTTCCAGCCAAAAAGGCAATATACAGGAAGAATCATTGCACACTGTAGCTACAGAAATAAAATAAAACAAGGGAAGGGGGAAAAAGAGAAGGGAGAGGAGATAAGAACGGAGGAAGGGGTGAAGACCAAAGAATATGAAATTAAAGGAGAAAAAAAAAAGTGAAGGGAGTGTAAGTGGCAGGTTCTAGTTTTACTCGCTCAAAAAGTAAGAAAAAAGTAGATATTCCACAAAGGTTTCCATTAACTCCAAACTAAAACAGGAAAGGAGGCTGGGACAGAAATGAAACTACACACAATGAATATTGACATCTGAGGAATTCGCTGGCAGACTCCCTCTGCCCCCACACCAAAAAAAGAGAAATCTCCAAGTGTTAAATTGTACATGTTGTTCCTTTGTTAAATATACAATTCCAGGTTTTTTATTTTATTTTATTTTTGCCCCCTCCCCCCCAAGCTCCCTGCCTCTTTTTACAAAGTCAACAGCTTCCTAAATGCTAATGAACGTGCCCTCGGTGCGAAGAAAAAGCGACTTTGCTCGTCTGTCTTCCCAGATTAGCTAAAATTCAGTATAATTCAGGTGATTTTCCTTCCCCCACCGCCGTTTTCTGCAGTCCCACTGAGATGCCAGCTGCCGTACTCGGGACATTATTTCATTAACCCAAACCCTTCTTTCTTCTGAGCAGTTTCTAAAAGGAATATAAAGACGCCACGGCTCTTTCGAGGAGTTTTTGAGTCTTTCTTGGCAAAAAGTGATGGCGGGACATAGTGGAGGGGAGGGGGCTCTGACTCCAAAAAGTCTTTTATTTAAAAACAACAGCAATAATAATAATAATAATAATAGAATAAGAATAATAAGAATAAAAAGAGAATTCCTAGGCTGATTGAAAAGACGTTTCTCCCCCGAATAAGTGCCAACAGTGTACACAATGAAGTAGAGATTGCTATTTATTGATGATGTGAGTTTTTCTTTGCATTTACAAATGCACAAAAATTTCATTTAAAGTATATAACTGAAGGAAAGAAATCAAACGTGACCCTAACCACAGTGCCAGCTAGCTGCAGTGATGGCAGGTACCACGCATCCGGGAGGGGGGAGGGGGGAGAGGATCGGGCCGGAGGGGGAGGAGAAAGGAGGGAGGGGAGGACAGCCCGCACAGACTGCGCCCTTAAAGGTACTACAGACAAAGAGTTCGCCAATGTCAACTTGTCCTATTTGACCCTTCCCTTCTTTTATGCTGACCATCTTCCTTGGTTTACGTTTCCCATAAAAACTCTCATTGGCACCCGAGCTTTATTATTATTTTTTTTTTATAAAACACCTTCATTTTTTTTTTTTGCTCAAAAAAAAAAAAAAAAAATAGAGGGCAGTCAATAATAAGATATACAGAGAAGCCAAACTGAACAGCCTCAAAATAAAGTTAATAAATCAGCAGCAAATTGTCTTGCTGGAGACTCCCGACCTCAAGTGCACGTGTACCAAAAGTCCTACGGTTGTTAAAAAGGTGCACGCACGCACACACACACACACACACACACGCACGCAAACGCACGCACACACTTATTGTTGCCCCTTTTGCCTCGAACAAACTGGAGAGGGTAAGTCAGTTATGGATTTTAATAGCTTTTTCAAGGTACGTGTAGCGGCTTCTCTTTGGGGCTTTGTTGAAATGATCGAGCCCGAGCCATGGCCTGGGGTGAGACATGTTGCCTAGAGGGAGGGAGGAAGAGAAAGGGTGAGACCATTGCTGGAGGGTTTGCTGTGACGCTCGACAAGTCCCGAAGAATTGTGACACTTAGAACCCCACCCACGCCTTCAACCTGAAGTTAGCTCCCCCCGGGGTGGATTTGATTTGAGTCAAGTTGATTTAAACCACGATTTAAATCCCTAGTAAAAAGGCTTGGCCTAAATCAACTCATTTTAAACTGTAATTTTTATAAACAGCAACTGTCATCTCTGTTCCGCAGCAGCTCCTCCTCTGACCTGTGGCTGACCCACCGACAGTCCCAATATGGCAGAATCTACAGCCTCGTGCTTCATAATTAGGCTCCATTTCATGTGGAATAAACTAAATTATTAATGTATTTTAAATGGAAAACTACCTTTAAATAGATTTTTACTCCCAAAGCATTTTATTCAAATAAACTTGATAAAATAAATCAAGTTTATTTTTTTAAACAAAAATCTGATTTTTTAGAATCAATTTTTATCCATGCTGGCTCCCACTTACTTTGAAGAAAACACCCCCCCTCACACACACCACCCCTGCCCCCCCCAGCCCCCAAATGAAAATAAATGGATCCTCACCGGGTTGGGGCTCAAAATCTTTCAAGTTCACTTCATATTCGTCTTCATTAAGATACTGGTGCCGGCCCATCATTACAATAGCAAACTTAAACTTCAAAGAGAAAACAACAACAACAATAGAATATTTCTTTATCGCACTTCAGTGACTGCAACGAAAATTGGGCACGAGGACAAGGCGAGAGAAAAGGATAAACCTTTAGAAAGATTAATATTACATGGTATGGAATATGTTTTATCAATGGATAGAGAATTAGAACAACCTAAAAAAGCTGAGGCGAGGACGGGAGCTCACCCCATCGTGTGGCGCTGGGGTCTCGAACCTAGGTATATCTTGATATACCTCAATTTACAATCACAATGACTTATGGTTATAATTCTGGCTTCTATCCATGCTTTCCTCTGTATTAAACCTGATTGTATTTTACACCTCAAATATAAAATCCAACGTTTGAATTACAGAATATCTGAAGTATTTACATTTACAAAGCAATTCTAGGCAGTTTTATTCAGAAGATTGTAAGCGAGAACTTTGTGGGGGAAGGAAGGTCAGGTCCTTACAGATTTAATGATGAATGGCAAATCAAAAGAAGGAAGACCCCTTTCTTCTACTTCTCTCATGCCAATTCTAACACCCACCACCCTTTGCAGAGTAACAGATATTCTACTTCACATCAATACCTTTTCAAATTCCTTCTCTTGGATGTCCAGAACTGTCTGAATCCTCTTCATCACTTCTCGAAAATGTTCACCCTAGAAGCATCAGAATTCCAGAAATACAGGATATTAACTCTAGCACTGTGATGGCAAACCTATGGCATACGTGCCACAGGTGGCACACAGAGCCATTTGTGCCAGCACACAAGCCGCAGGCAAACTTACCTCATTGCGCATGCGTGCACCTCCCAGCTGATTTTTGGCCTGTTTGAGGCCTTTCTCGGCCTCCCGAAATAGGCCCGTTTCCTCACTTCCTGTATTTCTGGATATACCAGAAGTGACAAAATGGGCCTATTTTTCGGGCTGCAGAGGCTTTCACCAAACTTCTGGGAGGCCAAGAAAGGCCTCAAACGGGCTGAAAATCAGCTGGGAGGTGCAGTGCAGATAAGAGGGTGGGAAGGGGGGATTGCGCGCGCATGCGCAGGTGGCGTGGGGGGACACATTGCCTTCTGGGTGCTGGCACGCAAGCATGCACACAATTTTTGGCACAGGAGCCCCAAAAGGTTAGCCACCACTGCTCTAGCACGTTAAAAGTCTATCGGGCATATATTATTCTAGTAAACTTCAGTTTTAGGTCTATTTCGTACATCTGAGATGATGCTTGACGGTGCTAAAAGCCTGTTTTGTGTGCATATTAAAGTTGAACAGCAGTGTGTACACATTTATAAACATTTATGCACACCCATGCTTGCACACTGATTAAGTTTACCACCCAAGAATGTTGACCAAAAGTTGTGATGAGTGGCTTGGAATGAACAGTAATATGAAATTGATGAGACGGGATAGTCACTAGTTTGGGAAGACCATCCATCAGCTTTTGGTCTCTGGTCTCCAACAAAATTTCTCTTCCGGTCGCCCAGACTCAACGCAACAGCAGTTTATACGGAACCCACCTGGTGTATCCTTAGCAAGAAAGGGGTGCCGAACGTTCCAAAAACCTCTTTCTGGAAATGAGCCACTGTAATTAGCATCTCATTCTCCTTATCGAGCTCTACCTGGTCCAAAGGAATTTCCTACGGATAAAAAGATCAATGTGAGATGCGGATTAGGAAGAATGTCCACCAGCAGGACAGCTGAAAAGTACGGCAGTCGTGGAATCAGATCTTCTGAAAGAGGAAGTAACCCAAGACACCGACATCTGATTAGGAAGCAGCCACAGCAGGGGTGTCAAACTCGATTCCATTGAGAGTCGCATCGGGGCCGTGTTTGCCCTCGGAGGGGCGTTGGGGTGTGTGTGTGTGGCAGGATGGGCGTGGCCAGCTCGACGTCACTCATGTCGGGGGTGCCTGTGGTGGCCTGGGCAGGTCTGGAAGGATCCTCCCGCAGCTCCGTTTTCACTGGTAGAGGCACCACGGACCGGTCCTTTTGCTATTTCCGGGGCTGCCCCACAGTCCAGACACCCCTCAGCTCCTGGATCTCAAGGCGAGCCGAGCTAAAGCCCCTTTGGGCGCTTCATCGGTCCCGGGTGCTCTCTGAGCTTGATGGTTTTCTTGCAGACGTTTTGTGACCCAAACTAAGTTAACACCATCAGTGCTGGTATTGAAACGTCTGCAAGAAAACCCACCAAGCTCAGAGAGCACCAAGGACCCGTCAGTTCAGCCCTGAGCTACAATTTTTCTTTTATCAGTACTTTTGTCAACCTTTAAAGGTAAAGAAGAAGTTGGGAATTGTGATGGGGATAAAAATCAAACTGTAAGGCTCCCCTGTGTGCCCTAGATTGGTCAAGTCTGCAAAAGAGATCTTTGTTCCATAATTTGCCCATTATGAACAACTGATCTGGGGTTTCTGATAGGCTTCAAATCTCCTTTTTTGTCCCCAGCCTTTACAATATTTATTAAGTCTGGCAATCCCTAGCCTGATGAAGGTGATGGTATAGAAAACTTGCTTGCCTCATCCAATCAATCAAACGGACTGGAGAGAGCGATTCTACTACAGTTTGGGGGTGGTTGTCTTCTGGAAAAAAAACTGCCAGCATATTTCCTCCTTCCCACCCCTTTTTGAAGAGGCAAAACTCCTCCTGTTTTCTTTAAAGGGCTCCTGTGTTGCAATGTCAGATCTACTGGATCAGTTCAGATCTGGATCTAAGGATTTTGGTCCTTCACGCAGATAAACCAAACAAGTCCCTGCTCCTGAAACCAAACTGATACAAAACACATAGGTGTATGAACTACAACTCCCAGAATTCCCCAGCCATCATGGTGGACTGGATGTTGAAGTCCATACATCCTGAAACTGAGGTTAAGAAGCACAGATCTGACAACAATTCTCCCAAAGCAGTTTAATAACGGCTGGTCATTTCACTGAGGCCTGTGGAGAAGATCTTTGTGAGCTATATCCTACATCTCAACCAAGTCCCAACGTTACCTAATAAAATTTCCCATATTGTCTCTTTGCATACATGGGCCTCAGAACCCCATAAATGTAGTAAGACCCATTGGGAATAAATGGATTTTTCCCTCAAGTGAAATGGGTGATGCACCTAACTATGGTTTATTGAACGAGCCATAATAACCTGGATTTTGCATCAAACCAAACATCAAACAAAACACATTGTGACTGAATTCAAAGGAGGAATTCAGTCATGAAAGCTGCTTGGGCCCATAACCCCATCAAGGGTCTGATGGCACTTAGATAAGTCATGTTTGAACATTGTCTCAACACTGACCTCTATTCGAAATGTCCGACTGGTTGCTGGCGATAAGCACTCTAATAATTCATCCTCCTGATGGACACCAATGATTTTGTAGCTTACGATTTCTAGCAGCCTTAACAAGAGAAAGATGGTGTAAGAATACTCGAAAACTCACAACTGAACTCCTGAGGAAGTTCTGTTCCTTTTGATAGAACTTAGCGCAGGAGGTGAGACGACTTTTAAGAATATGCATTCAAATCTGGCTTAACATACATTTTCACAATGGATAAATGGAGCCCAGTAAACATAAGGAATAAAAACATTTCAAATTGGTAATCAAATTAAGGTTTGGCTTTCCTAATTTGTTTAAGTATACTTTTTAGTTTCAGTAGATGTCTAGGGGTGTGTGTGGGGGAAATACTTTTAATTAAGTAAAGAAAACACTTGCCTTAATTTCCCTGAACCTCTTTCAGCAAGTTCTACAGCTTTTTTACATTCATCTAGTAAGTCTCGCACACATCCATGTTTATCTGGATATAATGTTATTTCCTAAAAAAAAAAGTTAAGGGGAGGGTTGGGAAGAGAAAGAGAGAGGAAAAGAGAGAGAGAAAAGCAGAAGCCAATAATTAACTGCTGTAAGATGCAAAAGGAAATTAAAGTTAGAAGGAACAAGCTCTTGAGTTATGTACAAATGCTAAAACCTACCAAGTTTATTTGATACTACAAAAGAATCACTAATATGAAAGGAGGCTATATTGCACACAAATAATGTTCTATGTATGCAATAGGGTTTGCAGGAAAAAAAATGTTGAATCAAAAAAGGAAGCTCTTTGGATAGTAAGATGGGCAGCATATAAATTTAAGAAACAAACAGTTTGTTAATTGATCGCACCTTTGTGCAAATAAAGAGACTTGTGGAATTAGAACACTACTGAGCAATTATTCAGTTAGTTCATGTATGGAGCTGAAAAGTTAAGGAACAACAGCAAATCCCTACCCATAGATAAAAATTCTGATTTGTTCCTCAAATACTTTACTATTACTGGAATTTTAGAATTAGTAAACATTTTGTAGGACAAATGGGTGAGTAACATGAATAAACTTGCTATTTGATCATTCTGAACATCACAACAAATGAAAGGGCTTACCTCTTCCCTAAATTGGCTGTTTAGCCATATGCACTTAAAACTTCTCCTGTTTTCAAAGTCTGTGATTTTCATTTTAAGCTATGGAGAGTTGGGGGGGGAGGGGGGGGAAAGACACCAGTTTAATCATACTGAAAAACAAGCCAAATGTTCCTTCTTGCAGAAGTAACAGAAGCCCCTACCTGCTGATAATAAAGTTTCTTAGGTTGTCTGGGTTTGAAGAATTGCAGGAGATCTCTTAAAGTTCCATCATAATTATGCCTAAGAGGGTTACCAGGACCATCCCTGTAACTAAAAACCAGAGGCACAGACAGACAGACAGAGACAAGGGGGGAAAAAGAAAAGAAATCTTACTTTGAAATACTTTCTGCACAGCATTTCAGTTGGTTTTTTTTTCTGTAATCAGTCTTTAATATTTTATATGCTCTGTTTGATATCCACTATGATTTTTCCCTGCGTTTAGAATAAAGAGGGGGAGCCCTGGTGGCACAGTGGCTAGAATGCAGGATTGCAGGGTGACTCTGCTGACTGCCAGGAGTTCGATCCCGACTGACTCAAGGTTGACTCGGCCTTCTGAAGTGGGTAAAATGAGGATCCAGATTTTTTTGGGGAAAGAGGCTGACTCTGTAAACTGCTTAGAGAGGACTGGAAAGCACATAAGTCAAAGTGCTATTGCTATATATAGGTTTTATAGAATCTACAGAGGTTTACCATCTTGTGGGAAACATATTTTAAATAATCCTGCTACTTAAAAAGTATGTACGTTGATTCATGATAAAGATGACCAACTTGGAAAGAATATTTAACCAGAACATCAATTGCACCAGGATCTAAAACACAGATTTATGTGCAGCGTGAACCAAAATCCAATGAATCATCATCATCATCTTTGTTTAATGAACCCATAATCCCTTGCGGAGTCTGGGAAACTGAATGGAGTTCGCAGAGTGTTTACTGACTGGATGCCCTTCCTGACGCCAATGCGGAGTTTTGTTCAGCAGATATAGTCTCATTTCTCCAGAGAGAGAAATAACTGCCTTTAACTAGGCAATCCAGTGAATCTGAAAGGAAATTTCCAGCTGTGCCAAACGTTGCAATTTATCTTCTGTGCACAATTGGCTTTCCCTCCCCAAATTCAGGATTCTTCTCCAGGATTCCTGGAGATTTTTGGCATCAGGAATATACGTGAGGTGTCATTCTCTCACATTTGTAGTTTTCACCATCTACAATTACAACATGAACCAGACGATATATTTGATCAACATCTCTTACCCTTGGGACTTGAAGAACTGCAACAGCATAGGATCTGTATTAAGCCTTTGAGCCACGGTCTTTGCAACCTGAAAATATTTTTTTTAAAAAAAGAATAGAAAGTGAGCTGAATTCTGGTAAACAATGGAACAGCTTCCCTTCCAGGGTTGTGGATTTAAAAATTATGATTTTACTCCATACCACATTATTTGAATCCAACAGAGGTGCTGAGAAGAGAGTAAATACCTGAAAATAATTCATTCTGTTGGACAATGTGACAACAAAACCAGGATCATTGGGGATAGTTTTATCACAAAAGATGACGTCAACTCGGTAGTAGAGATCTCGAAAGTATTCTTTTGCTGTTGCTAATTCACTGCTGTCGTTTTCAGGGTCATCCCTTGTAAGCAGGAAAAAAATTATAATTACACAAAAATTGCTGAAACATTGAAAAGATGATCAAAATCTGTAGCTCTTGGTAAACCTTTAGAAATTATTTCGTCCAAGTGAACAAGAGCGAACCCTAACTTCTAACAATGAACTACTAAAATAATGCACACATGCCAAAGAGCAAAAATGAAACTGTTTTTGAAAGAATTTCACAAAAACTCATTGCAATCACAAATTGTAGCCAGCCAACACAGCAGATTACTCAACTAAAACTCCAACAGATTATAAGCAAAATGGGCTGAGCATTTTGTTTTAAGTAAAGACCTCGCTTAGAATGCTCTACCAGAGGATTGATTTCAAGTCAACTGCATCCCACTGGAATAAAATTTGAGAAACAATGGAGTGTTTCACTACATAGTAAGAAAGAATTTGAAACAATTCCGTTACTCCTTCAGTTTCTGTACTGAGGTGTCACAGTATTAAAAGCAGTAGTAGTTTACCCTTCCTGACTCCATCACTTAAGTGTCAAAAAATCAACAACGGAGATCGTTTTTAAATGTTATTTAACTCTGAATAGGCAGGGGGGCAAAACAAACAAACAAGCCATGCCTAAATTGTTAAAGAGAGAGATCAAATCTGGGTCTAAGAAACTTCCTGACAGAGAGGACAATTAACCAATGGAGCAGCTTTCCTCCCTGAATTGTGGGTGCTCCATTGCTGAAGTTTTGAAGAAAAGATTGGACAATTATTTGACTGGGAGGGTATAAGGTTTCCTGTCTTGAGTATGGGGTTGGACCATTGGTGGGATGCTACTGGTTCTGCCCGGTTTTAAGAACTGGTAGCTCTGAAGAGCAGCAGGCACCAAACTGGTTCTGTGTTTGCTGCTGTTTGGCCCACCCACCCACCTGGGCTCTTACCTGTCCTTTATTTCCTGCTTTTTCAACCTCAGCTGCTTTGCGCGGCACAGCTGAGGTTGAAAAAGCAGTAAAAAAAGAAGCTTTTCAAATGCTGTGCACCTGCGCACTGCGTTTTTCAGCTCTCTGGGCGGCGCAGCTTAAGGTCTTTTTACACACGCGCACAGCGTCACCGAAAGTTACCAAACCGGTAGTAACACCGGTTGAATCCCACTCCTGGGTTGGACTAGAAGACCGCCAAGGTCTCTTCCAGCCCTATGCTTCTTTAACTGTTGTTTCCCGTTTGCCTTAAGAAATTACATTGGACGGGAGGCAGCACTCACACAGAGCCTACATTTGTCCTGCAACAACAACAACAAAAAAAGGGGGGGGAGAATAAAGGCTTCTATTTGGTATCCTTCCCCCCCCCCTCCAATGGAACATTCCAAACCACAGGTATCCTGTCTGTCTGTCCCCGGCCTGGAAAATGGTTGTTTTGAACTTAAAAGGTTTCAATTGAAAAACATTTTGCCTATCTCATCACAGATTTAACCCAGTTATCTTTTAAACTAATGGTGGAACCAGATGTGTTGGAACCCGTATTGATTTGGGCTGCTGGGGGTTATGGAAGCTGACGCTCTACACATCTAAGGGACGTTCTGTTGGGAGAACCCAGGATTGAAATTTTCAAAGCCCGTGCACAAAAATGGTTGCAAGCCTACTTTTGAAACACAATGATGTCACCGTCCATGAGTTCGTCAAGAGCTTTGTCGAGGGAAACATCATAGTCTTGAATTCTCTCTGTTAAATTCGGTTTAACTTCCTGGGGAAAAAAGAACCCCACAAGAAATTAAGGGGTTAGTTATCAGAAATCATAATTAAGGAGAAATAGTTCATTTTCAATCCTAAATAAAAATTGTATATATTTTTGTATAGGTAGCCACAGTACACATACGTAAGTATTCAGCGTCCTACAGTACATTTAACCACTATTCCTTCAGGATAAAAAAGTACTCAAAGCCATGCCCTGAAGATAACTTTTCAGTTATAAACACTAAGAAATGTATTCTGGCATTAGCTCTTAGGGATCTATCTGATTTCTATTTTGGAAAGAACAAAATAAAAATAAAAAGATTAGCCTCTGCGGTTCTGCAATTCTCTTTTAATAATATTTTATGATAGGCTTCTCAGCCTAGAAAAAGAAATGGGAGTTTGTGCAGGGTTACAAGCACAGAAGATCTTCTGGTATAATGAACTTAAAATAGGTACTAAAGCAAAGGTAGTTACCAAAATTTCTATAACTCAATTCCTCTTTCCCTTTCAATAAATCTGATAAAGGAAGACTTGAGTATTTTTATTTTGAGTTCTAAGTAGCTATTGAGGGTGATTCATTTTTAGAGGTTTACCTTTCTTCTCCTTCATTAGAACCAACTAGGGCTCTTATACCACTGATACATTCATTATGACATGACTTTTTTCTGATGAAAATACTGTCAAATATTATCTCTCTGTTTTCAAAGGGATCCTTCTTGGGTGAAAACACTCCAAAAAGCTAAGGCAGAACTTTAATTATACATATTTGCTAAGGCAAACATCACAACTGAGGTTGTAATGTTTATTGCACTTTATTGTGATTCACTTAAGAACTATGGTGACTCGACTTATGACTGAAGTAAAAGTTGTTGCAAAAAATATATAAATCATTATTACAGCCACAATAATTTAGAACAGAAATTCTAATCTCAATAGTGGCTATAAGTCAAGGACTACCTGCATTGTGTGCAATATTAAGAATTTGTTAAGCTTTTCCCTGTGCCACAAAACTGCCTTTATCTATGTGAGGACATTGAATGATGTATAGAAGGCAAATCTACGTGTCTCAGGATAATGTTGCGGGATCCAATCTGGGTTGGTCATCAGAACCAGAGGTTTAGTGTGTTCTGAGATTTTGGTCTCCTGCTGGAAGATGATGGGAACCAAAAATGTCAGAAGATGAAACCTCTGGTCCCAGTGACCGACCAACCCAGATTGGATCCAGCAACATTGAATGCAATTCCTAATTCACTGCTGCATCTCAAATTGCTCCGTGCTCCCTCTTACCCCCTTTCCAACATGTTCCCTTCTGCTGATGTTGCTGGATGGGGGCACTTTAAGGGGGCTACAGAGCTTTTCCTAAGTTTACATGTTTTCCTTAAGTTCACACAATAATTGTACGATTTCAGGAAAACATGTTTTTTTTTTTAAAAAAAAAAAACCCTCTCCTTGTAAAAAATTTAAATAGTTGCTTGGAACATAATTTGGAAAAACTGCCAAACTTTGCAATTTGTTCCAACTATTTGGAAAAAGGAAGACATGTTTAAAAGAAATGTGTTCATATTTGGAGTGCTTGAAGTTTATTGTGCTGTAAAGACATTCATTCACTCTGACAATATTTCATAACATTCAGACCCCACCCCCCTTCCCCAGATAAATGTCTCAAAGAATAATTCTACTTTTAAGGAAAAAGTAAATAAATGGCCCAAACCTCATAGAGGATAAGATTAGATTCTTGGGGAAATCCTGCTCTTTCACACATAACTGGCAGCAAGTCACCTTGAGAGGAAGATCAGAACAGGGGAAAAATATACACATTGCAACTTCTGCTTCTGTGGAAAAATATTGTGTCTACAAATCATTTTAATAATCTAATAATTATTTTAATTATCTAATGTTATGATTTACCTCAGAAATCAAAACTAGAGCTCAAAATTAGCTTCTCTCACCTTCTCTCACAGATTCAACAGTTAAGAGATAAACTTTGCTATCCTATATTTAAAGAGTTCAGACAAATATATGATCTGAAACTACAGAAGTTTATTATGCAAAGCATACTATGTGGGGTGGAATATTTTTTTTCTTTTGGCTTAACAAAATTCTTAAGGGGCTCTTTATGAGCAACAAAAACATCAAAAACTCACGTATTTTGCAGGATATAGGTGTGTAGATATGTCCACAATAATTCAAACTTCGTGTCTTTGGATCATACATTTTCAGAAATAGCATCACATCGTCTACAAAACAGCAAAAATGATTTTCAAAGAAGAACAAAATATCCAATTGTGCCTGAGCTGTTTTTGTATATATCTCAACCAATTATATTTGGTGTAGTGTAAAAATATAGTAAGAGAAATGTTTGGTATTTAATGATGTGGATTATGGTTTTATCCTTCTCAAATGATTGATAAATCAACGATACAGCCAATCTTGATTGTACTTTCAATCAAAGTACAGTGAATTTACTCAATCTTAAAACAATTTTTTTAAAGCAAGTTATGGAAACAAGAGCCAGGACTAGTCCATCGACCGATCAAAATCTAACTTTTAATATCCCTTCTTTTTTCTGAACTGTTTCCAGTTCATCAATCTAGATACTATCATGCAGTTAAAGAATCAATTGAGGAATGTCCCTTCTTTTCTCTTTTCAATCTCTCATCTTAAAAGGAAAATAAAACTTATTTAAGCTCATTTTTAGGGTTGACACCACACTATTAATCTACTTCAGGGTTCCCCAAGGGTCAGCAGGAAACTTTGACTGGGGAATTCTGGGGTTGGTAAATGGCCAATGATCAAAATGATGAAAAGCCAGGTGGTGTCAATTAGAGGGTCTCTGTATAGAGCTCTGCACCATCCCCTAGTCCTGAAGGTGACGTGCCTAATGGCAACTACAACTCCCAGAATGCCCCATCCAGCACGGTGAGATAGTATCACCCAGGGCTGCATTGCACAGTTACCAGTAAGAGCAGCCTTGAATGGTTTGGAGATGAACAATTTCAAACTTCATGAAGGTGTCAATGAACTGGTTTGAAGACCCCGTTTTACCACTGGTATTCAGCATACATTTTTTGGGGGTGGGGGTGGGTGGGGGCTTCAGAGGCTACCAACTTGGAACTGGGGGTCAAAAGGGGCCAATCCACAAGGTTACTTTTGACCAGTATTTCTCAACCATGGCAGCTTTAAAATGTGCAGACTTCAATTCCCGGAATTCCCCAGCCAAATTAAGGATGTATGGACTTCCAGTATGGCTGACTGGGGAATTCTGGGAGTTGATGTCCAAGCATTTTAAAGTTGCCACGGTTAAGAAATGCTGCTTTTGATTTCCCAGGACTTCAATGGATTGACCAACTTTTTTTTATTAGATGAGAGGACTTCCAGATAACCTTGTTCTTCGTAGTTCGGGAAGAAACAATTCCTACGATGCTAACAAGGAAATCCCCATTTCATCAATACAAACAGCTTCAATATCCTACAATCCAAAATGTTGACTTCATTCTATGGAAAGGAAGACGGCCATATTATTCCCTTCGGCATGAAACTCGCAGGCCACGGGACTTACGGTCTTTGTCGAACTTGGGTAACGTTGCCCCTGTAGCAGCCATTTCTGGATCTACTGTTTCAAGGAATATTGTCCACGGGTTTTCACTGTCGCTGAGTTCAGCCATCTGTGAGTGATAAAGGAGAGGGAAAGAAGCAATAAGTGCAAAATAGTCTGAGGAAGGAACGGGTAATATTACGGCTTCATCCGTGAAGAAAATTTAAGGTGTTTTTAATAATTCAATGTTGCATTGGATTAGAAGAAAACCTGGACTCAAAATTTTGCTATAACCTGGGGAAGGATAACCTTGATCAGCTGGTATAATCTAGGGCTCTGGGTTTTGAATTTTTGCTTTTAAATGTGTTCAAGTATTTAAATCTTGGCATTCTTCCTAGGCCCAGATAATTTTACACCTAAGACAGGACTAGACTAGTGTCGTAGCTATACTGGCTCTCAATCTAGGGTATATGCAAATTTAAAATATTATTTAGGTTCCTTTGGAAAAAAAAAAAAGATATTGTACAATTTTTTGTCATGTACTTTTCAATACAACAGAATTTTACATGTGCAAAATGTTATGCATTTTTTATCTTAGACAACTGTGGAGAAACAAAGGAGAATAGGTGACATTAACTCATCTGGAATTGTGCAAG
Organism: Pseudonaja textilis; assembly: GCF_049901715.1. Classification (NCBI taxonomy): domain Eukaryota; kingdom Metazoa; phylum Chordata; class Lepidosauria; order Squamata; family Elapidae; genus Pseudonaja; species Pseudonaja textilis. The sequence continues at coordinate 14,415,913 of NC_142003.1, forward strand.
ACTTCAGAAGTGATATTTCCTCCCTGATGTGCACTCACAGTTTTACTGCCATCAAATCCATTGTCTAACATGGCTGGTCTTTTTGTCCCATTGCTTCGTGCTTGCATCGGCCACAACCGTATCTGATCTTGAGGGAAGCCCTACAAAGTTTTGAAAAAAAGCAAACGTACATGCTGACTAGAAAAAGATAAGTCATTATGAGATCAGTGTCAGGTTTTTAATGCCCAAGTGATGAAATTATTCTACGCAAAAAAAGCCAGGGACTAAATCGCTGTCTCCTCCTGTTGGCGCTCACCATTGTTTGAGAAAGGTTTTGAACAAATTCTGCCAGTGAGGAACTCTTCAAGACTTTGAACACTGTGTACTTCACTTTTTCTTCATCGTACATGTCATTGCCTTGATGGCCACAGAACTGGTCCTCTGTTACTATCTGAAATTACACAAGCATTGGGTTATTGAAACAAACGTGGATCACAACGAAAGTCTTCCCTATTTCTACAATGATGGACACCTTAGAAGGTGAACATTCATGTTCGAGCTTCTAGTTCCTCTCAACTTTTTTTTTGAGGGGGTGGTGGAATACTAAAATATAACTCAGGTTCAGACCTATTACAGAGCTAACACTTTGTGTTAACTTCTGCCATTGGGACATAAAGATAGTCCTTGAGTTACAAAAGTTTGTTTAGTGAACATTCAAACTACAACGGCACAAGTGACTTATGACTGTCAATTCTGCCGAATGTAACTGAGTTACATGTTTAATTAATCCATCATAAACAACCTTTAAGGGCACATTTTTTTCAAATGCAATTGATCAGCACACTATATTACTACATGGTGTCAGTTTTTAACAGCTGATATCAAATTGAAAGAAAGTATGCTGACAGTGTGCTGATCAAGTGTGTTTGAAATATATGTTCTTAAAAGATTGCTTATGATGGCTTAATTAAACAGGCAGGTAACTTCAGTTACATTCAGCAAAATTGACTGAAACCAGGTTATGACTTATGACCATTTTTCATACTTATGACCGTTGCAGCATCCCCAAGGTCACGTGATCAGAATTCAGGTGCTAGGCAACTGGTTCATATTTATGACCGCTGCAGTCTCCTGGGATCATGCAAACTTCTTTTGACTAGCAAAATCAACGGGGAGGCCGGATTCACTTAACGTACTCACTTCACAACTGCAGTGATTCACTTAACAGATGTGGCAAGAAAGATCGTAAAATGGGGGCGAATCTCACTTAAGACATGTCTCGCTTAGCAACACAAATGTTGGGCCTCAATGGTGGTCGTAATCTCTCAGAACTGCCCGGCTGTTGCAGAATAAGGCAATGAAGTGGGGCTGCCCTTTGCAGATGCTTGCAGCACCTGGACACAAGAGGGCTCACTGAAGCAGGCAGGAAGGAGGAAGGTGGACTCTTGTGTTTCAAGTCCAACTGCCATCACCCTCCATAAAGGGAAAGGAAAAGGATTCTGCATGAATGCACAGCAAAAATACATTTCGTGCAGAATACATCAACTTTACTAAAACTAAAACCCTTTTTTCAGAATTAATTGGCACGAGACTTTCCTGTCTCCTCTTGACATTAGGCCATCCTTGGCGAACCTTGCTCTCCTCCTACAGTATCTACAATGAGAGGAACTTTACCATCACCTGTCAAATTTTGATTGAAACACATCAAGTAGTTTTAACTCTCCCAGGTGACTGGGTCTTAGTTCTATTATTAACTATGTCCCTCTATGTACCGAATGCAAGTGGAGGGGAGTTACTTGGAGAAGTTTGGAAAAAAATGTATCAAGGGTAATTTACAAATGTAAATATATTTTTCTGTTCCTGTGGGTCACATACTCCTTCGGTGTTCCTTTTACAGAGATTCGGGGGGAAAAATAATTGCTAGATATCCTGGCTGTTCTGACACTCGGCTTATCTCCAGTGGCTGCTTAAGGACAAGCAGTCCAAAATTACAGCGCAGGTGGCTAGACTCTACACAGCAGCACTGGGGATTCGTTGGAAACACCTTACGTATTATATACAGCAAATGTGGCCAATCCTTTGCACTGCCTTTTTCCTTTCCCTTTTAGTAATAAACTGACTAGGAGCCACACCGTTTTATAGATTGTGATTTTAAGTGTACTTAGAACCATGTACAATTGACAGGCTGGATTTTATTGTAGATTTTATCTGTTATTTATTATTTTATTCTAGAATTTTTAATTGTATATTTATTGTTTTTTATTTGTTCTGGTCTCTGATCTATGACTATAATAAATAAATAAATTCTGAAATACTGTAAATATAAAGAAAAACAATCAAGCCAAGATGCTCAGTTTCGACCACAAGAAGCACTGCTGAGAAATATTCAACTGATTAGATACCATGGAAGAGAAGATAGCGATCAAACTGCATATAATCTGCCTTTAGATTTGCTGGTCTCCATATGCCAGCTGGAGAGAAGGAAAGTTGTGGAACACCAGTGTGAATAAAGATACAGTTGGTAGTCCTTGAGTTACGACCACAATTGTGCCCCAAATTTCTGTTGCTAAGTGAGGCACTTGCTAAGTGAATTTTGCCCCATTTTACGACCTTTCTTGACAAAATTGTTAAGTGAATCATTGCATTTGTTAAAGTTAGTGACATGGTCACTAGATTCCTCACTGACCTAGCTTGTCAGAAGATCGCAAAAAAGGGCTCACATGATCCCCGGGACACTGCAACCGTCGTAAGTACGAACCTGTTATCGAGCATGTAAGTTTTGATCATGTGACTGCAGGGGTGCCGCAATGGTTTGTGTGAAAAACCATACGTCACTCTTTTCAGTGCTGTTTAAACTGTCACTAAATGAACTATCGTTAAGTCACAGACTACCTGTCCAGTTGTACCTTGATACTCAACTGCTTTGAAACTCATTGAATTTGAGTTTCAAAGTTGTGTTGAGTTGAACTCAACACATTTTGACATGAACATTTTGTCCATCATTTGTTTTGGTAGTCAATACACGAGCTAGAACTTGTCAGTATTGGCTGCCTTATGACTCACTACGTTATTCCTTGTGGGAAAAAATTGTTTGGTACTCATCAAACCTCCCAGAACCAATTAGTGATGAGCACCGAGTTACCACTGTGCATCAAATCAACTTCCAAGGGTTACACTCAACGCTTACGGGGAGAACTTGCCCGTCATCACAAAGATTTGAGCTTGGAATGACAAGTCTACTGAGCCACAAACTCAACTAGAGGTAGCAATGAACTTTTATCCTTGACTGATTCACAGTTCTACTTTTAGCACAAATTACAATGACCTGCATCCAGATGGAAGGGGGTGAGAAAGAGGACCAACGAAGGGAAAATGAGCAGAAATGACACAGAAAATCCAAGGCAGCTCCTTCTCCAAGCTCACCTGTACTTGCATATAGAGATGGGCTTCTTGCCTCTCCTTTCTCTTTTGGGCCTCTATTCTTTTTTCTTCCTGCAATCGTTCCACCAGCTGCTGAGGAATATCATGATCTGTGACTGCTTGCAAAACCTCACCTGCAAGAAATACAACATTGGCACTAGGAGAGTTTTAAAGGCAAAACAAAGCAGCCAATGACTTGAGGGTGGTCATTTGGTCTGTCCGTCCGTCCATCCATCCATCCAGGTATTTGAAGGACTGCCCCTCACCAAAAATATCTACCCATCCCATCAAGTTGGGAAGAGCTGGTCAACCTGTTTTCCAAAGAAACAATGGATGGAAACTAATCAAGGGAAAGAAGCAACCTAAAATTAAGGAGAAACTTCCTAACAGTGAAAACAATTAACCAGTGGAATGGGTTGCCTTCAGAAGCTGTAGTTGCCCCAACACTTGGGGTTTACAAGAAGAGACTGGAGAGCCATTTGTCCACAAGTCATCTACTTGGGCAGGGGGTTGGACTAGAAGACCTCCAAGGTCCCTTCCAACTCTTTTATTCTGTTATTCTGAATGTGGATGGGATTGTCCAAGAAGGAATGTCATCTGATGGGACACAGGAGACCTCTTCTGCTCCAGCACCCATCCTCTGGAATATTCTCTCAGCAGAAGCGAACCCTGTCCTCCCCCCCGGCCTCCTGGGCTTCTGGAGGAGCCTAAAATCTTGGCTCTGTTACTTGGCTTGGGCCCTGACAGGGGCTTGCTACATTGGGGGTGGATGATGGGTGGAGAAGATTCTCACCCCAGGCTGTCCATCATCTTGGTTCTTAACTTTTAACTGTTTTTAAAGCTTTTAACACTGTTTATTATATTGTAAGTTGCCCGGCCTTGCTGTATTAGTGAGCTGGGTATACAGAGATTAATTAATTAGGTGAACAATGGACCGGATTCCTGCCTAAGCTACATCTGCACATTCTACAAGACAGCGGGATTTATTAACCTCTCTCTCATAATACAAACTGTACCTCAACAGAGGGATTGTCAGCAATCCTTCACAGAGTCAGTTTTCTATCAGAAGTGATGAACTCATTTGCATTGGTGAACTGCTAGAAAGAACTTTAGTATTTGAAATTTCACTCTTCCATTTAGACTATTTATTTATACAGTTAGCAATCTTTTAAACACCACGACACAACATTCCTTTGTAATGTTAAGCTTCTTAACACAATTTCTTAACAGCTGTCTGGATTGCAGAGTCCACTAAGTTCACTGCCCAAAATGACATCAGGATGACTGTTAAGCACACGTCATCCGTTTTTTAAAACAGAGGATACAAATTACTGCATCTCTGAAGGTCAGCATTTTCTTCAGTAGGATTTTAGAAATGTTTCTGTACTCAGCATGCCACATGCATTAGTTGTGCATGTCTTCATTTGAAGAAAGAGAGATAAATTTAAAACAACAAGCAGAGCTTCAGATAAGTTCATTCTGGATCCTTGAGCTGCCAATAGCTTAAGCCTTGTATTTATTTATTGCTTAGAAGCAGATTATTTTGTTTTTTGGCTTTTTTAACTGCTCTAAAATGGAGGGCAATGGCCAAATTTTAAATGTCAAACCCTTGTATTATGAAATATTCCAAAGTGTAGGATTTGCTATAAAAAACATGTTCAATATCATCCTTCAGATGGAGACCATGCGGTATCTAGCTTTTTTTTCCCCCAATCCCTTTTTGAAAGCGAGTGTCCAGGAATCAGGTTTCTTTAAATACTTAGGTTTCTTCCTTTTTCACAACAAGAAACCTGGCAGATACCACCTTAAAGTATATACTTTTAAGTAATTAGAGAAACAACACTCTCCTTGTAATTGTAAACCTCAATTGCCTTCCCTTCATGTTAGCATCAGTTCTGCAAGTGTGGTCTCAGAAGTGCAACGTGTGAGACAGTTCTTAAATACAGCATGGAGAAAGTCAACATTCAGGCCTGTTTTACATTTCAACAGATGACTGGTGCACCTACTTAGCTTTGACTCCCTGATATAAACCAACATGTATGCGTTGGTACAGTGTCGCACAGACAGGTCATCATCATGGCCTCCATAGTTATGCTCAATTGCTTCTTCTTTTGTACATCTAGATACAACGTCATCATCAAATTTACACCACTGTGAAAATAAAGCAGTGAATTTAAAAACGGCAAGTATTCAATAAAACGTTCATGTTCTAAATTTTAGAAACTTAAAACTTAGAATTCTAATTTTGTTCTAAGCACTGCAAACTGCCCTGTAGCAAGCAGACCAGTTCAGAACTGACAAGACTCCAGTTTGACCCCGGAGTTTCTCTTGAGTTGTTAGGGCTGATTCTAGACTGTGCAAGCCAAGGAAATTCCCAGAACTGATCCAGTTTCTCCTTGCTTGTTCCTTCATACTGGAATTGTTTCAAATTCCTTTTGCATGTTAAACATAGCATACAGAAAGAAGATTGCGTGGCTATTTCTTAAAAAAAAAAAAACTTAATATCTAGCAGCATTTAAATAGAAACTATAGATTATTCAAGTTATGCAAACAGTTTTCCCCCCAGACATCTGATAAAACAGACTGATAACTTTTCTAAAATCTTAGTTAACGATTTCCAAGACATTATATGTGAGGAAAATATATATCATTCCTGATGCTAAAATTGTTAATAAGTGCTTATTTAAAGGACTTTCCGTTTAATACCTGATGGTTTTTCTGACTTACTTTTCCATCTCCCTTTGGGTTCAAGTAAACAACATAATGCCCTCCATGGTTGTCACCACTGTGTACGAGCACTGCGTGAAGAATATAATTTGCAGCATCTTTAGGATCAGTTTTTTGCAAGAATTCATCCAGAGGCAACTGATCAGGAAATTCAAACCTTTTACAAAAATAGTGGGGGGAGGGGGAAGGGGGGAGAAGAGTTACACGTGGTTTAGAAACGCATGCAGTAATCAAGTGCATCATCAGATAAGTGCGTCATCTTCGTTGTATCAGTTGTATTGCTAGGTTTCTTATTAAGTAGAGGTACCATCAATTTTTATCACTTTACTGCAGAATTTTTGGGCTGTCTATGATTGTTTGTTAAGTGCCTGGAACTGTAAAGGAGGAAGGATGGAGGGAAGGAGAAAGAAAGGAAGAAAGAGGGAGGGAGAGAATAAGGGAAGGAAGGAGGGAAGGAAAGAGGGAGAGAAGGAGGGAGAGAGGGAAAGATGGAAGGAGAAAGGAAGGAAAGAGAGAGAGAGGAAGGGAGGGAAGAAAGGGAGAATGTGGGTGAGTGAGAGAGAACTACTAGAAGTTTTCCTGTTGCAGGTTCTGAAATCAGCCCACAGAAACATTTCAATTTTTCCTCATCTTCCTAATTCCATGAAAACCGAGGTTAGGATGTATCTGCAGCTACCTCATCAATTTTAGTCTTGTTGCAAAAGCTAGAGTCCACAAACGAAGCGGAGTATTTCTACATAATTTACCGAAAGGACACAACACAGAGAGGAATGGCCTTCTGCCAATTCACCTCACCTGGTTTTTTTTTTTTTTTTTAATAAATTGCCCATGGTTTCCCCAACTCTACTTGGTGAAGATAGAGACCGTCTATTTATTACCAAAAGCATTTCTGGAAAGGATGAGGGCTCTTCTTAAAAACTGGGTTGGGTTGGGCGGGGGGAGAGACAGCAGTCCCTTCCCTGAAGTTTCCTGCTGGTACAAAGAGCTCAAGATACAACAACAGCTCTGAAGGCCATGAGGTTTGTTGTCCCAAAGGTGCTTTTTTCAAGAGGCAACTGGACTTATTTTTTCTCTTGAAGGTGTTTCACTTCTCATGCAAGAAACTTCTTCAGCTCTGACACAGGATGATGGGGAATGGAAAGATTTATACTCCTTGCAGACAGACCTGGTCATTTGCATCCTTTCCCACACCCATTTATACCACTCAGGTGACCCTGAGGACACAGATAAACCTCCAGGTGACCTTAACGACACACTAAAAGTATGCAGATAACCAGCTCTGTCTGCAAGGAGTATAAGTCCTTCCATTCTCGACCATCCAGTCAGAGCTGAAGAAGCTTCTTGGATGAGAAGCGAAGAGTGTTCAAAGAAAAACCAGAAAGTCCAGCTGCTTCTTGAAAAAGAAGCTACCTTTGGGACAACTGGGACCTGAGAATCTCCACAGGGACCTGAGGCTTGTTCTAATCATGTAAGCAAGACCCCAGGATTCCAGCTAGTGTCTTCCATTCCAAGGGGCCTCTGCGGTGCAGTGGTTAGAGTGCAGTACTGCAGGGGCTACTTCTGCTGGTTGCCAGCTACCTGCAATTTGGCAGTTCGAATCCCATCAGGCTCCAGGTTGACTCAGCCTTCCATCCTTCCAAGGTGGGTCTAATGAGGAGCCAGATTGTTGTGGGGGCAAGAGGCTGACTCTGTAAACCGCTTAGAGAGGGCTGGAAAGCACTGTAAAGCGCATATGCTGTAAGTCTAAGTGCTACTGCTATTTGCTGAAAGCGAACTTTTTCAGTGTTACGCATTGCTCCCTGAGCATCCAGGGGCATTGCCTCGGACATGCAGCGACTAGCTATAAAATGACCATCATCTACGCAGCAGCAATGGAAACCCCGTGTTAGAATCCTGAGCGACACTCATAAATGTACTGTTACCTGTCGTTTATTTTGATGTTCTGGTCCGTCTGGGGATCGTACATGAAACGCATGAGCTGTAGGTGCAGCACAGGTGGCAATGTTAGGAATTTTACCCCTTTTTCTGCCTCCTGTGGGTCAAACAGACGGATACGTAAACGCACAATTGAGTTATGCTTCATCCGCTGAAAAAAACGGTTTCCAACCAGAATGGAGAAGTGGGTCCCAGCGTGGCATAAAACAGGCAACCCTCGACTTACAACTGTGTCAACTCATAAAACATTCCTATGCCTGTTTTAGTAGTTGCCATTAAAAAAAAAGGGGGGGGGGGGAAGAACAAGATGATAAACCATTTTATACAAATTTGGGATCTATTCTATCAATGGTTAGACAATAAAACATGGTAATGAAATATGTAGATTCTTAGAAAATAATAAATATATAAAGATGCATTCTTTTCTTATTATATCTACAAAATGATTGTAGGATAGATTTGAGATAATATGAACTGTCATAAAACAAATTAAGTAAAATATGATTATTTCAAAAAACATGAACGAATAAAAGTACAGTCAAATGACTGATTAACAATGATATTAACGTATTTAATACTTGATTGACAATATGAGAATATATACAATGTAATTGTAATTGAAGACTACAAAATGGAAGCACAAAACAATTTGTAAACCAACCGGCACACTGTATGTATATACATGGAAGATGACTTGATGTTTTTATGTTATGTTTGTCTATGTTCGACTTAAAAACCAATAAAAAATTAAAAAATAAGTAAATAATAAAGGGGGGGGGAGGAAAATCTGGAAGAGCAGTGCAGCAGTTTGAAAGCAAAAGTACATTCCAACGCTTATCTTTAAAAGATTGTAACTAAACTACCAGAGCTTTTGCCCGTGAATATATTTAATTGGAGAACATGAAGGATGACATCCAGCCCCTGAATGTGCTCAATTGGAGAATCTGGTTTATGAGACACCCAGGGGGGAGGGAGGGGGGGAACATGGTCACAGGGGACTGTAAATTACATAGGCCAGAGTTGGCTTCATACAGGGCAATGAATCCTTCGAAGTTATTGGAAGTTTGGCTCGAGAATCCAAAGTTAGCAACGGCACTGAAAACAGTGGACTTATGACTGTTCTTCACACTTAAGACCACTGCAGCCTTCCCAAGGTCACTGGTTCTTATTTATGACCGTTGCTGTGTCCCAGGGGCCACGTGATCCCCTCTTGCGACCTTCCGAGCAGCAAAGTCAGTGGGGCAACCAGATTCATTTTACAACCGAGTTACTCACTTAACGGCGATTCCTTTAACAAGTGTGGCAAGAAAGGTTGTTAAGATGGGGTAAAATTCACTTAACGACTGTCTCACTTAGCAACAGATGTTTGGGGGCTCAGTTGTGGTGATGATTGGGGGGCTGCCCTTTTCCTGTGATTTATTTCCTTGTTTTTTTCATGCATCAGCTGTTTTACTCACTGGGGCTGCAGAGAAGGTAAGTATTATAGCTAAAAATGGTCTTTTCTAAATGCTGGGCGCGCACTCACCGAACTCGTTGAATGGCACCGCTGGGGAGCATAGTTAATAAACAAACACACTTCAATAAACAAACATGCTGCTTTGGGGAAGCTATGTTTCTCTGGCATCTTTTGCAATTCCACAGACCCAGCTGAAGGCTAAGTACCTGCAAGCCATGTTCCCCTGCATCGTATTTATTGTCTCCATCCAGCTGCTCCACTGCAACATAATCTATGAAAGACTCAAAGACTGAAAGAGACAAGAAAGAAGAAAAAAGTTTTATATATATACTTCATATTAAAAATGCATGAAAAGTTTCAGTGGGCACAACTCTCCCCACCCAACCCCAACTAAACCAAGATATTTTGGAACTAAATAGAGCAGGGGGCTAATTTCCAATAATACAAATCAGACACTGCATTTAATAGAAGAATGGTTTAGGAGTCCTTGGTGCTCTCTGAGCTTGGTTGTTTGCTTGCAGATAGGGAGTAAACCCCACTCCCTTCTACACTGATGATGTCACCTAGTTGGGTAATGAAATGTCTGCAAGGAGAGACTCAACCTGGAAATAAGGAGAATTTTCTGACATGAGAACAATCAACCAATGGAACAGAAGTTATGGGAGCTTCATCACTTGAGACTTTCAAGATGAGATTGGACAGCCATCTGTCAAAAATTGTGTAGAGTCTCCTGCTTGGGCGGGGGGGTGAGACTAGATGACCCGCAAGGTCCCTTCCAACTCTGTTAATCTAATCTTAATCGAAAGAAGGGCTTCTCTGAGGCACATGAATTCTTACTTAAGAGAACACACATACTTACTACTTTTCTTTCCTTTTATACTAAGTTGAATATCGTAGTAATCCTCTATTCGTTCAGATCGATAGTCTACGTGTTTGCACTGGATATAGGACTGCAAATAAAAACAAGGCATTGGGACATCGAGACAGGTGAACAATGCAACCGTTCGTCCTCCGCCCCGCAAGTCCAATACATACCACCATCTTCCCTCTGAACAATTTAGGGATGGTGCCTTCGACGCAGGTGCCTTTCATTTTGTTTTCGACATTATCAAGCAACTGAAGAAGAAAAACAGAACGCCTGAATTAATAATGAGCAGCCATTAGGATTTTATCTCAGACAACTCTGGGGAGAGAGGGGGGGGGGAGGGAGAGAGAGAGGGAGGGAGAGGGAGGGAGGGAGGGAGAGGGAGAGAGAGAGAGATGCTCAGCTATCTCTCATGCAGCCCAGCCAGGTAATTATTTGGTTTTCTTCTTAAGTCTGATTGCAGGTTCTGAAGACTTCAAAATGGCATCTTCTCATCTTAAGAAAGGTGGAGACGGCCATTACCAGCAGGAAAACAAATTTACACAACCCTTCAGTTCTTCCGCTCATCAAATAGGTTCTCCACTTGTCAAAGAAAAGCTTCCTCGGAGCCAAACTGCGCTCCAAGTGACCTCATAACCATTTCCCTATAGTTCCCTTGGTAACAATATGGAAATGTTTGCCATTGCCTTTTTTCAAGGGTGGGGACCATTCTTTTCCCGGTCTAACCTGTGTATACCTCAGGGGTCTCTCATCCAAATATTAACTTAAGCTTCTTGGGATCAAGGGAAAGGCTATCATCTGCTGTGATTGTATAAATCTGAGCTCAGCCCCGGTGAAGGCTTTTGGCCCATCAAACTCTACAAACCAACAAAAGGCCCCGTTTTTCAGGCATTTGGGACCACATTTGCTTTTGAGTGACATGCTGGAATCTGCACCTTAAAAAGAAGGTGAAACCAGGGTAAGAAAATGGAAGGGGCCAAGACCAAATTTAAAATCCATCAATCCAACGGACCTGGAATTAAGTGCCATTATTAAAAGCGTGCACTTAATGTGATTATTCCTTATGCAGAGGCTGCATAAACAAAGGACAGGAATCTCGGTTTGAATACTGCTGAGTGAAAAGAAAAGAGAAACAATACGTACCACTCGACATAATTCCTGAACATCATGTTGCATGAAGCTGTCTAAAGTCTCCCATCTTTATTAAAACAAAACAAAACAAAAAAGGGCCTCTTATAAAATGCTAACATTGGAAAGCAACCACACAAGCATCCAATACATCTGATTCGGTGCACAAACAAAAAAGGACATATTAAAATGAGATTAGCTTTGAAGCATTTGGGAATTCAGTTAATCTCTTAATGAATCATCAAAGGCTGCATTTTGCTCTCTTCTGAATGGCTTGCTGGTCACGTGTACACACACTTTTCTTTCTGTTGGAAAGAAAATCACAACGGTAGCTTAACCTTACACCAAGGAGGCCGGGCAGCTGCCCCAATGGGGTGTTATATGATAGAAGAAAGTTATCTAGCAAAGAGTGCTGCAACAAAGATGAGTTTAAAAAATGGGGGGCAAAGATTGATCTCTGATGATAAATAAAATTGAAGGAACATAAACGGTGGAGCACAGAGCAAGACTCTGTATTATTAATCTTGTGAATATTCTGCAATATTCTCCTTTGACTTCATGTGTTGCAGGCTGGTTTGGTTTAAGAATCAAGACAATGCTGATGAAGGAATTTTCTCCAAGAAGTTCTGGAGAAACGTCCTGTCTTCAACATGAGGTCTCACATATGGTGTTGGGATCTCTCCTATCAAGCAAGATCATCCGCAGCCAAGCGGGAAAAGGCTACAATCCCTTGGCTGTAAGAATGTCCTAAACCTCAAGTTCATTGGTAGTTTAGAGCAGCGGGTGGGGAATCATGGACTTTTTATGATTCGTGGACTTTTAATTTTCCAGAATTCCTGAGTCAGCATGGCTGGATCAGGAATTCTGGGAGTTGAAGCGTACAGGTCATAAAAGGGCCGTCTCCTGCTTTGAAGTCATGAATGCCAATTTCTTCCCCCGCCCCCTGAGAACCAGGCCTGCTACTTTCTTCCTTCAAGGGATGCTTAAGAATGACAGGATATTGGTAGCAGGCTATTAAGGACTTCGAGTGAGGGGTTTTCATTGATGTAGGCACTATTTTAAGATGCAACAAAACTACCTTAAATTACTCACAGGCCCCAGCCCCAGCCATATTTATTCAGTGCCAGAGTGCGCTAGGTGCCACAGCTAAGTAGTGCTGCAATGTTTAATTGATTAAAAGAGGTTTAATTCTTGCACGTGCACATGCCTCCTAATTATGCCAGCAAGCTTTTTTTTTTTTAAAAAAAAAAAGACATCGTTTCTGCCCATATGCAAGTTCAATCAATACAGAGATTAAGATTTGTGGGGTTAATCTATTAAACACACTTTAATTTTGTTGCAGCCCTAATAAGGTACCATCTGCACTCACAAAAGGTACACGATTTAAAAGATCAGGAAAAAAAAAAACACTTCTGAAAAGCCCCAGAAACTTCTGCTAATCGCTTAGCGGTTGAAGAACTCTTGGAAACCTTTCCAGCACTTACCCAAAAGATTTTGTTAGCTTCTTAGTTCCTACTGGTTTGTCGCTATGTTGAAGTTCATAGAAGACTCTCTGCAACGCTAAAGGAACACTTTTTGAAGAGTCGTCTCCTTCGGTAGGCATCATATATACAGCCTAAAAAGCACACGTAAGTTGAGTTTAAATTCTGGAAAAGTCCTTTTGTTTTTAATGTCGGGTCCCAAAAGGTGGTTTTTTCCAAACGGCAACTGGACTTGGTTTTTTTCCTTGAAAATGTTTCGCTTCTCATCCAAAAACTGAGTCAGAACTGAAGAAGCTTCTTGGATGAGAAGTGAAACGTCTTCAAGGAAAAACAAAGTCCACTTTGCCTTTTGGGACAACTACGACCTGGATGACAGAGAATCTCCATAGATGTTTTGTTTTTTTCATCTAATGCCTGGTTCCCTGTGGTGATTTGCTGGCCAATTCAGTTAAATACTCCTGAACAACCTGCTTTGCGATATCCAACGGCAACCCAGGCTGCTGACAGTGAAAGGCTGTTTACGTTTAGGCAATAGGTTGGTCTTTGGAGTCCTAAACTACCACCAAAGCAGCCCCTTGGTTTGAGTCTGGGAAAGTGGCACTTTAAGATTTCGCTCAGTACTTACGATATGACACGGGATTAGGGGTGGAGAAAAGAGTCTCTGAACAAGACTGCATTTCATACTGCTTTTCTGTTGACTTATATCCAGTCTCTACTCTCACATACGCATGATCCTGGGATATTGTTATAAAGATAGGTTCATAAATTGCAAACGGGACCAAGGTCCACTGTTAAACAAAACGGGCCATCGGATGTTCTCCCCCCGCCACAAGTCATTCTCCCCAAAACCAAAGAGAAGTGCACGTTTCTCAGCTGGAGTGAGAAAGCTCAGTTCCCCTAGGGCCATAAAACTCTCTCAACTGCAAAGCCGTAGTAAAAGGTAAAGGAGACTCTGCAGATTTTACTCCGCTAGTCACTGCCGACTCTAGAGGGTAATGCTCGTCTCCGTTTCAAGGCCACTGAGCCAGCTTTGTCTGAAGACATTTCCACAGTTGTCTGGCCAAGCATGATGTCATGGAATGCTGCTACTTTCCCACCGAAGTGGTACCTATTTATCTACTTGCATTTGCATGCTTGTGAACTGCCAGGAGCTGGAGCGAAACAAGAGGGCACCCCTTCGTGTGGTGCTCGAATCTCGAACCTGGGTTGCCGGCTTTCCAGCCAAAAGGCCCAGCCTCTTAACCCCTGAGTCACCGCGCTGCCCTCCTAGTGGAGGAGTCCAGACGCATCTGAAGGACACCAAGAAATAGAGCTGTGCCATATTCCAATTGAGGCCGTGCCTCAGGCAGGGCTCCTGCAGTTCGAAGCACTTGACAGACCTATTCTATCTATTCCACAGAGCAGCTTCTTCTGGTAGTAACTCCCCTGTCAAGAAAAATTTGATCCTGGGAGCTGTCCAGCTTCTAACCTATCTCTCCAGAACAATTCTGAATACCAAACTCACAGACAGACAGATAAACACACACACACACACACACACACCACCCCAAGCTCTTGGTCAAATGCTTGTAGGAGTATGCTGATTTCTATGGGATGCCCTTTCAAGTCCGTGTCAGAGTAAAATCCAGGGCAGCACTTGTTCTCACACTGGCCAATGTGCTCTTTGATCCGATCACACTCACATTTTGCTTTATATAGCAGGCTGAATTGGGTCAAAATTTAGGATAATGTTTGCAATAGATTATGCTTCCCTCTTCCCTCTTACATAAGGCAATACAAGGTATTATGAGTGGGATAAGTATGCGTTGCAATCTTCTAACGGTGCTCCGCAAAATAAAATGGAAAATTTCTGTCTGCAAGAATTCAATGGTCAAGGTTTCTGGAGCTGCTGCAGAAGTAGGAGATGTTTATTTCCCAGAATTGTATTTTATTGACCTGGTTTCAACAAACATTGGGAGTCAACTTTGGAGAATGAATGGAGCTCAGTGACTGACAGGGTGGATTTGATTTAAATCAAGGCGATTTAAATCACAATTTAAATCACTAGTAAAAAGGCTGGATTTAAATCAACTTGATTTAAATCACAATTTTTGAAGAGCAACTGTAATCTCTGTCCTGCAGCGGCTCCTCCTCTGTCCTGCTGTTGACTGACCGATAGTCCCAATATTGCAAAATATACAGCCTCATGCTGCATAACTAAGCTCCATTTCATGCTGAATAAACTAAATTATTAATGTACCTTAAATGGAAAACTATCTTTAGATAGATGTTTATTCCAAAAACATTTTATTAAAATAAATTTGATAAAAAATTTAAAAAAATCCAATTTAAATTTTAAAAAAATCCAATTTAAAATTTAAAAATCCAATAAAAAAAAAAGAAACCATCAAGTTTTATCCACCCTGGTGGCTGACCACTTGCTCTGTATACTGAACAGCCCTGATTCCATTTGTGAACCTGTGATGTAAGGTAGAAAGGATTGTGAAAGTCTACTGACAGACGGCATCAACAGTTCTGGGAAGCGATGAGAACAACCATGACCCAGTCAAGGGCCCTAAGGAGATTAAAAGGTGGACTGCAAAAAGCAAAATTACAATGAACTTAAAAGTTGATGAACGGGAGAACAGAACCCAATAATTCTGACCATAGCATCATAAAGAACCTGCTACGCAATCTAAATAAGTCTAAACAGGTGAAGAGAAGATCAACCAGGGCTTAAGTTTGACTTTTGAACAAAATACTTCTTCCAGCAAATAAAATTAAAAAACCCTCCCCCTTTTTCAAACCTTGGGTTGGTATTTAAAATCTATTATTGGGGTACATGTATAGGCACATCTACAGAGACCCAAAGGACAAGGATGGGAGCAGTCAAGCAGCATAGGATCAGGGAAAGAAGATTTTGCTTTTTAATCTATTTTTTTTTACTAAATTTCTGTACCACCCATCACGCTTGCAGAGCAGTTTCAAGCAATATGATATAACTCCTTTAATAGATTTAAGGCCGGGGGGAAATGGGAAAAATATAGAAAACTAAGCAAACCACATTTATTACTGAATATATTACTGAATAACCTGAGCTACGAATATCCAAACATATTGAATGTCTTCCTCACTGAAGTCCTACCTGACAAACAGATGCTGTGCTTAAGAGGCGAAATGGAAGTGCCCATCAGCTTTTGATTTGTCAGATTTTGAAAAACAAAACAAAAACCCACTCATTTCCCCCCCTGCCCCCCCCCCAAAGGTCCCAGGAATTCCAGGCTGATATTCTTCCTGATTTGGGGGAACTGCTGTCTGCCATTGGACACTTTCAAAGTATCGGACTCTAGTTCCAACCTCTCCAGACAAAAAGGCCAAATTATCGGGGGGGGGGTAATTAATTTTGCAAAGTTGGCTTTGCGGTTTCCTATCTAAGATCAAAGAACTAGAGATGGGAAATAAAGCGCTCTAGAAATGAGAAGCAAAAATATCGGGGCAGGTGGCTCTCTTTTGGCACAATGCCTAAACAATGAAGGACCCTCATTATTAACCAGAAAGATGATAACAAACCAAAATATGAAGCTTTCCGGTTTTAAAAAACAACAATGTGGACACATTTTTAAAAAGGGTAAGGTAGTTTGGCACTTTTTAGGGCCATCAAAACCCAAGAAAAACGTTTTCTTTGCTCAACTAAAGCAACTAGACGTAAGGAAATAGGATAGCGGAGTGGGAGAAAATAATTTAACCTGCTCATTACTTTCCTCAAGTGTATGGAGTGGAGCAGCCATGAAAATCCAAGCATTCCTGCTTATTGTGCTTCTGAAAGGATCAAAGCCTCTCGGACTGAAAGCATCCTTGGAAGTTGCTGAAATTGGTCTGTGACGGCATTTCCTGCTACCTCTGACATTTGTGTGTGTGTGTGTGTGTGTGTGTGTGTGTGTGTGTGTGTGTGTGTTCGAGATCAAAAGCCCTCAAAGACTCATCCTCCGTAAAATTTATTCCAACAGGTTTAAAAGCCACCTGAGCTAATGGCCACGACTGGTGGTGAAGCGTCTGATAGGATGAAAGAGCCTGCGGGGGAGTTTGCGTGTGCTTTCTTTTATCTACGCCAATTCTTCCACCGGAGTCAGGTTCTGGTTCGACTGTCTGGAAAGGTCCAAAAGGACCTCCGTCTGCCCACTTTCTTTACGCCGCGAGGAGTGAATTTTAAAATGCTTCAATCGCATTAGTTGCAGCCAACCGTGTTACTAACTGAAGAACTGCAGGGATTCACTTAACAGGTGTGGCGAGACAGGTCGCGAAATGGGGCAAAACTCACTTAGCAACACACATTTGGGGCTCTGTCATGGTCGTATGTTGAGGACAACCTATAAATTTTCTAGCCTTATCTCATAGGGAGACTCTTTTATCTCCCTGATATTTCTGCCTCTCTCGTCTGCACTTTTCCTGTGCTCCATTACCTCTTTTCTTTCAAATGTGGAGATCTTACTGCGTTTGTCACGGTAACTTAGCAAACTCAATCATGGGAGCATGGATGGGGTAGGAGCATTGATTGGGTAGTGGTGGGATTCAAATTTTGTTACTACAGGTTCTGTGGGTGGGGCTTGGTGGGCGTGGCAGGGGAAGGTCACTGCAAAATCCCCATTCCTTCCCCACCCCAAATAGCCTGCTTTCCAGCTCCGTTCTCCTGTGCAGGGCGGAGACCCAGCCAATCAGCTGGGACTCAATGGGAGGCAGAGAAGAGATGGGGTTGGCAGGGCCAGTCAGACGTGGGATTGGCCGGTTCTCCCAACTACTCAAAATTTCCGCTACCGATTCTCCAGAACTAGTGAGAACTGGCTGAATACCACCTTTGGCGTAGGGGGAAAAAGTGATCAACAACATGAAAATGTCCTTCTCATCTCCAACATACAGGTAACTCTCAAGTTATATATTTGTTTGTTTAGTGACCACTTGTGATGACCTGTTGTGCAACTCCAATGTAACAAAATCCACAATGTAAATAAATGTCCTTTATAATGCCTCCAACTGGCCCCACTGTACAATAATTCTCAGTTGGAGATAAAACGAATTCAATAATAGTCTTCAGAAGAAAGCAATACTTAAGCAAACTTAATGAGCTGATAGAGGTGAAATAAAAAAAACAAAACAAACTACAATGAAGGAATTTCCACAACGGGCCAGGATAAGTAATTACCAACTGCAAGGAGATAACAAGGCACAATCTGTTGGAAGGACGCCAAACAAGATAACTTCAGCCCAAAATAACAGACGCTTTGCTTCTGGCAGTTTTACCTGTCTCTCTCTGATATATTATTCTCCCCAGCAGCAACCAATGAGGGGAATCATGGCCGCTTCCTCTCTCGTAAGCCAAGTTGTTTCCTTCTCCGTCCCTCCCTGCGTGTCCTAGGATGGAGAGGGGATGGGCCTGGGTCCTCCTCTGACTGCCCAGCCTCCTCCACAACCTCCTGAGCCACACTTCCACTCCCTGTCGGCTGTTCCTCTTCTCCCTCAGAGTCCAACTCTAACAAGGGCATGACACTCATTTAACAAAGGTCTCATTTAAGCAACAGAAACGTTGGGCTCAATTGTAACCCGAGGACCACCTGTAAGGAGTGGGTGGGACAGAAAACATTCCTTTCAGGAGTTCTTCGCAGAAAAAACAACAACAGGTTTTTACGAGAAAAGATGGCTGTTCCCGGCCGTTCGCATTTATCCTTTCTGTAAAGTCCGATCAAAACTTAAAACACTGAGCAGGAAAAACTCTGGAAGAGCCTTTTTGCTCACGGAAGAAACCTAACGACAAAATTCACAATGGAACAAAATGCAAACCGCAGCCCACTTAACCCTGTTTTTTCTGAATAAGGAACATGGGAGCTTGTGACGACAATGGCGGTGGGTAGTTCTGAGATGCCGTTTTATAATTGGCAATCAGGGATAAAATGGCACTGCCCTCTTCCTTTCACTTATGTGAATCTCCGTTAGCTTTGCTGCTGCTAAGCGCTGCTTCTTCGCGGTGCTTGGAAAGCCTTGCTTGGGCGCACGAGTCACAAGACTTAATCTATGATGACTGTGCACAATCGCCTCCTCTTTAATAGCAGGGCTGTCTCCGTTACATAAAGAGACCGCTATTGGGGGGGGGGGGGAAATACTCCAGCACAAAACACAACAGGAGCAACAAATTAAGATTCCAATGGGAGAAAACCACAAATATTGCATCTTGCAAATATCACAGGTAAATTCAAACACTGAAATAAACCCAGGGGAGTGGCCGTAATGTTTTCTTCTCCAATGCAATATATACCAATGTTGGTCAGCAGTACATTTCTTGTACACACTGGCACATGTTAAAAAAGACATTCTGATGCCCTCTCTCAAAAGTATATATGTGTGTGTGTGGTGTGTGTGCATGTGTATATGTGTGTGTGTGTGTGTGTGTGTAGAAAAAAGGTATAATACTGTAGATTGATTGATTCATATGCTATACATACAAACATATATATTAACCACAGTCCATTTCAAATACGTATTTATTTACCTTTCGTAGTTGGTTTGTGAAAAATAATGTCTGTAACAAACTGTTCATGTAGCAGGTTGCACCTTGGTTCTTCAGCCCCACATAACCTGTGTGCTTCTTTGAGTCCCATCTGGAATATTCAAAGAATTGGGATATAAGAATTGGGCATACACACGTTTACACACACACACACACACACACACCATTGAAACCAAGCTAGAAGCTTGGTTTTCATCAACGAAATCCGGCTGGTTCAAATTTAACTGTCAGCAAATCGCGCATCTGTTATGAAGCAATTAGGATAACAGTACACATGTTCAGAATTCTGAAGTCTTTTCAAGACTTCGAACAAAGCAACAATACCAAAAAGAGAAATTAAAATCAAAGATGTAGCAATTTGCAAAGAAAAAGTCATGTGTCTGAAAAATGAAAGCTGCTTAGAAGCTTTGCCCCTGCGAAATGATTTGTTCGAAACTGAATTATTGACCATAATGCTAAAATTTATAAGCAACAAAGTCTATACTGATTCTACAATATGGGTAGTCCCTGTCTTACGACCACAATTGAGCCAAAATTTCTGTTGCTAAGTGAGATGTTCGTTAAGTGAATCATTGCACTTGTTGTTAATTAGTCACATTGTGGTAAAATGAACCTGGCCTCCCCTGTGGACTTTGCTCACCAGAAGGTTGTAAAAAAGGATAACTGGGGCACTGCAACCGTCATAAATATGAACCAGTTGCCAAGCATCTGCATTTTAATCACATGACCCTGAGGGATGCCACAATGGTCTTAAGTGCCACAGTGGTTAGAATGTAGTCCTGCCAGCTACTTCTGCCGACTGCCAGCAATTCTGCAGTTCAAGCTCAAGGTTGACTCAGTCTTCCATCCTTCCGAAGTGGGTAAAATGAGGACCCAGATTATTAGGGGCAAGAGACTGTAAACCGCTTAGAGAGGGCTGTAAAGCACTGGGAAGCGGTATATAAGTCTCTAAGTGCTTAATGTTATTGCTATGAAAAATGGTCATGAGTCACTTTTTTCAATGTCAAAGTAATTTCGGTCACTAAATAACTGCTGTAAGTCAAGGACTCTCCACGTCCTGTGGAGAGAGGAGGATTACTGTGTAGACCAGTGGTGGATGGCCTTTTTGGGCTCCTATGCTGAAAATTGCATGTGCGCTCGCATGCCAGCACCCAGAAGACTCCCCTGCCCCCTTACCTGCACTGCGTGCCTCCCAGCTGATTTTCGGCCCATTTGAGGCCTTTTTCGGCCTCCCAGAGGCTCGAGGGAAGCCTCTGCAGCCTTTGGAGGCCGAAAAATGGGCCCATTTCATCACTTCCGGTATTTCCAGAAATACAGGAAGTGACGAAATGGGCCTGTTTCCAATACCCTGTTCACTAAAACCCTGGGAAGGATCAAAACGGTGTTCATTTCTTGATTTTTGAAAGCAATTAAGGAAAGGACTTTCTACTTGCTGAAGACAATCCTTTCCTCCAAGATGAACAAAGGACCCTGTGAGAGATGGACCAAGCTGGGGAACCTCTCAGGAAAACCTGACTTCTGAAGTTGGGAGTGTTTCACCACTGGAGGTTTTCAGGAAAACACTGAACAGCCATTTATCTAGGTGGTATGAGGATTCCTTCACTGGTGTGTGTGTGTGTGTGTGTGTGTGTGTGTGTGTGTGTGTTCATCCATCCGTCCTAGAACTTGAAGGTCTTTCCAAGAAACCAGCTCCATTTGAAGGAAGATCCTGTAATTACAATCCCTCCTTCTTCCATTTTATATCAGTTCCTTAGAAGAAAATTGAAAACATGGTAGGGATTGTTTGTTAATCTTGTTAACTAATGTATTAATTAGGCAAGGATTACATGTGAGAAGGAGTAAGTCTTTGACTTGGTGAAAGAGATTTAAGATAGAAAAATATGAGTTTTCCCTCTCTTAACCCCACCATTTAAAAAATTGTAATGTTTCTTAAAAATAGCTCATAAGTCTGAAAACAAAAAAAAACTGCAAAGGAAAAAGTTAAGCAAGTTATTTTTCCCCCTCCAAGAAAGAACAAAAGAGCAAAGGCTACTTACGCCACACCGTGAGGAGCATCAGCCTGAACATAAACTTCAAAAGTGACTTTGTCATCTTCTATGTAGCCTTTATCTGGATCAGTAACTTCCTACCAAAAAAAAAAAATGAGAGAAGGAAAGGATTGAACCAAGAAGATCAAAACCAGACGCAATAATCTTTTGGGCTCTTCCGTTCCTGAAAGGTCATGTTTCAATCTGCGGCTCAAGTCAATATAAACATACATCAATTTTTATCACTGAGCTCAAATGATATGGGGATGTCTCAAGCTGTCAACAGATGGCCATTTCTAGAAATCAATAGAAGCCACTGACAGCTTGACAATTGCAAACACAATTAACTGGGAGGCAAAGGGGACTGGTAGGGGTGCGGTGCAGAGCCACTTCTTCTATTACAGAAGTGGCTTCTTGTCTGTTCCTGATCTTAGAGAGCTGCTGAGAAGGTATTTGTGAACACAAAGTTAGCTTTTGAGCTCTGCATCTCAGGATGCTTTAATGAGACTCCGCTTGGCTGTCCTGCAATTTGACTCCAGGGATTTCAGATTACGAAGGCTTCACTCCACAAAGAAGTTTCTGAAAAAATTACTTTAAGCTAAGACGGGAAGGAGAGAAGATATGGTGGTCAAGCTACCCACAACTCCACTTCAACCTGGCTTGTGATGTGTCCGGGGGTTTCCAACCTTGGCAACTTTAAGACTTATGGAGTTTGCTGCTGAGGAATTCTGGGAGGTGAAGTCCCCAAGTGTTAAAGTTGCCAAGGTTGGAGACTCCTATTCCAGTCCATCCAACATGGAATGGGACAACTCGCCACAGACAAGCCGTCCCGGAACAATTCAAATTAATTATTCAAATTTAATTAAAATAATTTTAAAAAATATTTTAATTGTTGTCATTCACGTTTCATTTTGTCCCTTCTTTGGCATCCTTTTTTTAATGATTAAATAGTGATTCTATTCTACCATTTCTTTGATATTACAACCTTGTCCCATGGAAAGTTGGCCGTAGCAAGTTGGCTATGGCAAACTGTCCTAGACCCCATGCAACGTGCCACGCCTGCCTCCCCGCCATCCCCAGTGGCAAGCAGTTACTTACACTCCAAGACATAAAATTGGAAAAGCCCCAATCGTTTTCCTTATGAAAGAATAAGTGGCTGATCCGGCGACTGAAAGATTTCTCATCGTCCTTGTAATTTATTATCTTGAGGACTGCCTGCGCATGACAAGACCATGACCTGCAATAGTTAGAGAGATAACACTTGACACACTGTGTTGCAGAAAAGCCACTCATAAATTACATTTTACTGAGCAAGCCTCTTCATTTCTTGTCACTCCTGGATTTAAAACGTTCTTTTGGTAACCTCGCAGAAGTGGTAGCCATTATTAGTATCCTGGAAGCAATTTATGAACCGCTTCCCCTTTAAACAAAGCTTTTTTTTTTAAAAAAAAATGCTACTTCCCACATAAATTTTCCATTTCATTTGATTATTTTCTTCTAAGGTTAAACATGTTACTCCTTTCAAGCAGTAACGTAACTCCTCAAAAACTTTCGAAAACTGGCTGGGGAATTCTGGGAGTTGAAGTCTACACACCTGCAAGTTGCCAAAGGTTGAAATACCAGCCTGGACTAAAACAAGTCACTGTTCTCATTATGTTCTCTGAGGCTAACAACCCTGTAGCCAACATCCAATTTTCAGAAGTGACAAATGAGTCCTCTGCATGTGTGCCTAGAAGTTGAGTCATGGCAACTGGATTTCTTTTTGGTTGGAAATGTTTCACGGCTGATCAAAATAGCTTCTTCTTGGATCTACTTGGATAAGCAGGGAAATGTTTCAAACCAAATAGAAAAAGAACTCTGGTTGCCATGACTCAACTTCCAGACAACTCTACCTGGCTGACTGAGGATCTTCATTGATGTAAGTCCTCTGAATATATATATACATCTACTGTACTGATCCTGTTTGGCCTCTCCCTGCTGATGACAATGCTGGATGCATTATCTCCTATCAGGCAACATTTCCACGTGCAGAAAATTTTATGGCTCTGCATTCAAGAGAGGTTGGGATGACCTGGGGTGTGGCACAAAGGCAACACAGTCAGATAATCAATAAGAGTCCCTTTATTAGCTCCAACTTTGACACCAATGTCCTGTTACCTTCTGGGTTGGAGAAAAACTCTCCCAGGAACAGCCTTTGGCTGCAGAGAATCAAGTCCAAAACATGGTCAACAAAAAGTGTAACTTTAAGTCCAAACAAGCCAAACTGCAGTAATTAGTTTGGCCAGGCAGGAGCAAGAATTCCAGACTTGAAGGCATGACAATAACTCAACACGGTTGGGAAGATACCCGGAACACAGATAAGCAACGACAACATAAGATAAAGTCACATTGGCTCCCAACAGCTGCCGCACACAGCCTGCCTTTCTTATCAACTGTCTTCTCAGCTGTGGCTAATAAAGGGAATCAGGGCCCTTTCCTCCCCATAAGCCATACACCCCACATTGCTCCCTTCTCTGTTCCTTCCTGCGTGCCCTAGGATGAAGAGGGGGTGGGCATGGGTCTTCCTCTGAACTCCCTCTCCCTTGTTTTACCTCTTCCCTGCTCTGCCCAACCAGACTGTGCCCTTCCCAGTTTCCTCCACAGCCAACAGAGCCACATTCCCATTCCCTGTCAGCTGTTCGGCTTCCTCCTCAGATTCAGACTCTGACAGGGGCATGACAGAAGTGCTGCATATCCATTCAAAATGGGACTTACGTGGAATCGGACTCGGCGTTGCACTGAAGAAAGAATCCTACGCTCTTTTGGTGTGGCCTGTCTGGGTAAAGCCGTGGCATCACCATGATCTTCCAGGGCAGGTTCCGCACAAAGCAGGGTGGGCTTAGGACCGATTCACTCAGCCGGTTGAAACGCTCAACCGTGAACTGAAACGTCGCTTCTGACCGCCAGCTCGTGTCTGCAAAATAAGGAAACAACCATTCCGAGAGTCTGCAGCCTTCTCCATGGGTCTCCCAGCGAGAGATTTTACATCACTGGTTCAGTAGTCCCTGAATTATGATTTGACATTTGTGATCAAGTTACAATAAAAAGGCACCTATAATGAGCCGTGGTGACACAGTGGTTAGAAGGCAGTACTGCAGGCTAATTCTGCTGACTGCCAGAAGTTTGTTCTGACAGGTTCAAGGTGGACTTGGCCTTCCACCCTTCCAAGGTCGGTAAAATGAGGACCAAGATTGTTGGGGGCTAGAGGTGGCCTCTCTAAACCGCTTAGAGAGGGCTGGAAAGCACCATGGAACAGTATATAAGTCTAAGTGCTATTGTTATTTATCTACCACCCATCCATCCATCTCTCTCTCTCTATCTCTCTCACTGTGGTGGTTCAGTGGTTAGAATGCAGTATTGCAGGCTGACTCTGCTCACTGCCAGCAGTTCGATCCTGACCGGCTCAAGGTGGACTCAGCCTTTCATCCTTCCGAGGTGGGTCAAATGAGAACCCAGGTTGTTTGGGGCAAGAGGATGCTTCTGTAAACCACTTAGAGAGGGCTGTAAAAGCACTGTGAAGCGGAATATAAGTCTAAGTACTCTTGCTATAACTGGGATCCAAAGTTCTAATGGCTGGGGTCCCCTGCAACTGGCCTACTTTCATAGCAGCCATTTGTCACATCCAGTGGTCATGTGGTAGTGGTTTACAATTTGGGGAGGGGGGGGGGCAAGAAAAAAACAGTGATTGCTTCCGTTTCCCAGCACAAAATGCCTACTGCAGACAATGGGTTGGCCTAATGACTGGGAATTTACCATGGTGATTCAATTAACTACCATTGCAAAAAATGGCATAAAAATGAGGTCAGTCATCGGATACCCAATGTTAAGTCTGTACAGAAAAAGAGACCCATAACACATGGGGGGGGGGACGGGGGGGGGGACTGCCTTCTCCTTGGCTCGATTCCACTGATGAACACTTATTCAAATAAGGATCCCTATCGCAAAACAATTGTAAAATGAATTGTTTCACAATGGTTTTTGAGCATGATTGTAGGATACCCAGAGCTACCTGAGGTAAGATGGGCAGCCTATAAATTTTACCAATCAATCAATCAATCAGTGCCCTATAGTGAAGTTTTCAATTAGGCTGTGGTGACTGATTTTCTGCTCCATTTCCATTTCCAAAAATAAAAGTGAACTTTAGAAGTTGGCTACAGAATTCGGAAGGCGTTGGGCATCTCCTCAACTTTTCAAAAACAAAATTCCATCTAATCCCCATATTGTTCAATATCTACATATCACCAACAGAATCAGTTGTCTGGCTATTCAGAGTCGGGTGCCTCATCCTCTCAGTGATTTTCAGCTTTCCTTCCCCACCCTTCACCCAATTCTATGGATACAGGGAACACTAGGTTGATCTCTCAGGGCTGAGAGATGCTGGATCTCAACTATCCAGCAGAGCCTTACTCTGGCACAGACACTAAGTTGCGCTAACAGAGGGATACAGTCAAGATCAAGTGAGGTACTACTACCACTCTATAAAGAGTAAGTAAGATCACACCTAGAGTACTGCATCTAGTTTTGGTCACCGCAGTATAAAAAAGATGTTGAGACTCTAGAAAAAGTGCAGAGAAGAGCAACCAGGATGATGAGGGGACTGGAGGCTAAAACTTGTGATGAACGGTTGCAGGAACTGGGCATGGCTGGTCTAAGGAAGAGAAGGACCAGAGGAGACACAATAGCAGTCTTCCAATATTTGAGGGGCTGCCAAAGAGAGGAGGGGGTCAGGCTATTTTCCAAGGCATCCAAAGGCAAGACAAGGAACAATGGATAGAAACTGAACAGGGAGAGATTCAACCTGGAATGAAGGATAACTTTTCGGACAGTGAGAACAATCAAACCATGGAACAGAAGTTGTGGGAGCTTTATCACCGGAGGCTTTCAAGAAGAGATTGGACTGCCCTCTATCGGAAATGAAGGATCTCCTGCTTGGGCAGGGGGTTGGACTAGGTGACCTACAAGGTCCCTTCCAACTCTATTAATCTAATCTAATCTAATCTAATCTAATCTAATCTAATCTAATCTAATCTAATCTAATCTAATCTAAGTGTAAGCCTGGCTTGTCCAACAGAACACAGTTAAATCAAAATGTGCCTAGCATGGTGAATTCTTAGCCTGTGAATTTAAGCTGAGAAATGCAGATGCACTGTGAACCTTTTCTGTGTGCATTATGTGCCTTAAAATGAGTCAGTTTCAACTCCTACCAACTACCCAGATAGGTCCCAAGTAGTTTTCTTGGCAATATTTTGAAAGAGGCTCTTCCTAGGGTGGAGAGCATGGCTGTTAAACCATCCCAACAGGCTTTGTGTGTAAGGCAGGACTAGAACTCGCAGCCTCCCAGTTTCTAGCCTGGGCTCTTGTACTACAGGCGATGACTGCAATCCAGCTCAACATTTCTGTTGCTAAGTGAGACATGTGAGTGAATCTTGCCCCCACTTTACAACCTTTCTTGCCACCGTTGTTAAGTGAATCACTGCGGTTAATAAGTTGGGAACATGGTTGGTAAGTGAATCTGGTTTCCCCGAAGTCAGAAGGCCGCAAAAGGGGATCACGTGACCCCAGGATGCCGCAATCACCACAAATATGAGCCAGTTGCCAAATGCCTGAATTTTGATCACGTGATCCTGGGGGATGCTGCAACGGTCGTTAAGTGTGAAAAAATGGCCATGTCACTTTATTTCCAGTTGTCACTAAAGGGAACGTTGCTAAGTCAAGGACTACTGTACTACAGCAAAGTGGCTTAACTTCTTTTGGCAGAGTATCTCAATAAGAAACTGAATTAGCTGTCAATGCGTTTACTGAAGTTTGCTTTATGGCCACATCCTGTATTTCCTAAGGAAGTGCCACTGAGTTCAAGTCAACGTGACTCAGGATTTTCCTAAAAAAATGTGAATGATGTTTTGGATATGGAGCTGACTCATGTGCTCCCACCTTCAAATTTGCTGGAGTTTTTGGTAGCCTTGGCGTGAGCGAACATGAATCCTGGCAGGAAAGAAGATTTGAGCTAGCAGCTGTATTACTGTACAAGTGTATATTATTTTTTTTTAATTGCATTTATCTTAGTAAGAATAGAATAGAATAGAATAGCTTTATTGTCATTGCATTCTACAAATACAATGAAATTTGAAAGTTACTCCAGCAGTGTCCCAAACATCACTTCACAATCACACTACAGAGTATTTAAAAATTAAATAATTAAAATAATAATTAAAACCTAGTCTAAAACCTATCTAAAACATATAGTAGATAGTTTAAAAATGCCACTATATACATAGGGCTAAATCACATATGCATTGTTTGATTCAAGACAATTATTGCCTTGGAAAAGAAACTGTTTCTCAGTCTATTAGTCCTCATTTTAAGACACCTATAACGCCTCCCTGATGGCAACAATTCGAAATAAGAATGTCCAGGATGAGAATGGTCTGTGGAGATTTTTAGTGCTCCAGAGAGGAGTCCGGTCTTCGCAGTCTCTTCCAAAGAAGAAAGAGAGCAACCGATGATTTTTTGTGCTGTGTTTATAACTCCCTGGAGCATCTTCTTATCCACTGCAGAGCATCCAGCACACCACACCGTTACACAGTATGCCAGAATGCTCTCA
This sequence comes from Pseudonaja textilis, assembly GCF_049901715.1. Classification (NCBI taxonomy): domain Eukaryota; kingdom Metazoa; phylum Chordata; class Lepidosauria; order Squamata; family Elapidae; genus Pseudonaja; species Pseudonaja textilis. Next base: position 14,444,106 of record NC_142003.1, read on the forward strand.
GTGGTAGAACGGTAAAAAGTAACCAGCAACTTCTCACCCAGACCGCTCTTTTTCAGCAGCCTCAGAAAGGGCAGGCGCTGTTGGGCCTTCTTTGCAGTGGCCATAGTGTGGACTGACCAAGTAACGTTGTCAGAAATCTGAGTTCCTAGAAATTTGAAACTATGAACTCTTTCCACACAGTCTCCATTGATATATAGCGGGAGAGGCTCTGCTTTGCATCGTCTGAAGTCTATAATCAATTCTTTGGTCTTTTGGATGTTCAGGGCGAGGTTATGACTCTTGCACCACAAGACCAGTCTGAGAACCTCTGACCTATAGGCTGTTTTGTCTTCTCCTGATATGAGTCCCACCAACGTGGTGTCATCTGCAAATTTTATTATAGAGTTAGTGGGACAAGTGGGAGTGCAGTCGTAGGTGTAGAGTGAATACAAAAGGGGGCTCCGCACACAACCCTGTGGAGAGCCAGTGCTGAGAGCAAGAGTGGAGGGAAAATAGCTGCCGTTCCTAACAGTTTGGGGTCTTTTAGTAAGAAAGTCCTTTATCCAACAGCAGATGTGAGAGGAGGGGCCCATTTCTAGCAACTTCTTAATCAGTATATCCGGAATGATGGTATTAAAAGCCGAGCTGTAATCAATAAAAAGCATCCTTACATAGCTCCCACTATGCTCCAGATGGTTCAGTGCAATGTGGAGAGCCATGGCAATAGCATCCTCTGTGGATCTGTTACTCTGATAGGCAAACTAGTATGAGTCAAGGTTTGATGGGAGGCAATCCTGTATATATTTTAAGACCAGTCTCTCAAAACACTTGATAATTATGGGTGTGAGAGCTACCGGTCTATAGTCTTTTAAAGTATTTCAGGAGAGGGCTTTTGGGGAACTGGAATAATAATGGAAGTTTTGAGACAAGATGGAACAATGGCTTGTGTAAGAGAAAGGTTAAAACTATTTGTAAACACATCTGCGAGCTGGTCAGCCCATGCTTTGAGTACCTTCCCAGGTATCCCATCAGGGCCAGCAGCCTTTTTCACATTCACTGCTCTAAGCACCTGCTTCACATCATACTTTTGTACTGTGAACAGCTGAGTACCAGTGGTTTGTAGAGGCAGTGTGTTCGAAGACCTATTCAGTTCGAACTGGGCAAAGAAGCAGTTCAATTCTTCTGACAGTGATGCGTCCTTATTGATCGATATGGGGTTGCTGCCCCTGTAATTAGTGATGTGTTTGATTCCCTGCCATCATTATTTGGGAAGTAGTCCTCAATCTTCCTTTTATAGTCCCTTTTTGCCTCCTTGATGCCCCACCTCAGTTCCGCTCTTGCCTTGTTATGCCAAAACCTGTCCTCAGACCTGAATGCCATATCATGTGTCCTGAGAAGTGATCGCACGTCCTTGTTCATCCAGGGCTTCTGGTTTGGAAAAATGTGGATGCGCTTATTCACAGTAACCATATCCACACAGGTCAAGATGTAAAACAGGACAGTTTTTGTATATTCCTCCAAATCCTCTTGTTCCAATAAATTCCAATTAGTATTTGAGAAACAATCCTGCAGCTGGTGAAGTGCTCCCTCCGGCCAGATCTTGATGAGTTTGATTTAAGGGTTAGTTTTCCTTCTGAGGGGGGTGTATGCTGGTATAAGGAACAGTGATAAATGATCTGAAAGCCCCAGATGTGGAAGGGACACTGCTTTATATGCATGTTTTACATTAGAAGACACATGATCAAGTGTGATGCTTCCCCTGGTGGCACATGTCACATACTGAATAAATTCGGGAAATACAGTCTTTAAGCATGCCTTATTAAAATCACCAGTTTAAGCTTATAATGTCTGCAATGACACAGCAGGATAAAAACCTACAAGTTGTAAAGTTGTAATAGAGGCGTCTCCTACTTTTCTCTCTGTCTGTCTCTCCCTCCGTGTGTGTGTGTGTGTGTGTGTATGTGTGTGTGTGTATATATATATATAGTCCTCAACTTATAACAGTTCATTTAGTGACCATTCAAAATTACAATGGCACTGAAAAAAGTGGTTTATGACCGTTTTTCACACTTACAACCGTTGTAACACCCCCATGGTCACACGATAAAAATTTGGACACTTGGTAACTGGCTCATACTTAGGATGGTTGCAGTCTCCTTATTTCCAGGTTGAATCTCTCCTTGTTCACTTTCCATCCATTATTCCTTATCTGGCCTTTGGGTGTCTTGGAAAACAGCTTGACCCCCTTCCTCCTCTCCGTGGCAGCCCCTCAAATATTGGAAGACTGCTCTCCTATCTCCCCTGATTCTTCTCTTCACTCCATTGCACCCTAAGCTACAATTTACAACAAGAGAATCCACATGTTGCTCTAACCCAGATTCAAGAAAACATGATTTGGCAGAGAAAACCACTGACAGAACTGTCTAAAATAATACTCCCTATAGAGAGGGTTAGAAAGACAGACTTTTCCTTCCAATTCCTAGATTCTGGGTTCATCCATTGAAGATAAATAGTGAGAGATTCAGAACAAATTAAAATGAAGCAATTCTCCACATAGTGCACGACAATTAGCATGTCCAACTGGCAATGAATCCTACTACTTGTTTATCCATCATGTAGGGAATTATTTTGCTTCCTCTGCCCTGTATCCCATTAATTTAATTTAATAATTCTGGTTATGAAAGAGGAAGAAAATGTTCTTTATCCGTTTTATCTGCTACAAGCTTCACCTCAGATGTTTCAGAAGTTTTCTTCCCTAGATAGGTCTCCATAACTAGCATATCAAACCCTTGGGGACTACTTGCTGAAGAAAACAAAGCCAGCTTTCCACATCACCACCAACCTGAGAGCAGGTTTACTCACCATCTTCCATGTCTTCTTCTGTGTTGTTGTGACCATCAGCCATGGCTACATTCCCATTGATGACTGGATTTGGGGTAATTCTTGGTGGATCATCGGCATCTCCAGCTTTTGAGGACAAAGAAGACAGAAGCAGATCAATAAATGGGGACCGTGCCAGCAGTGTGGACCAATATAGCGAAGGAATGGATAAAGCGTTTTGTCTCAATATGGCAACATCCTGCTTTGTTGGGTTGGCAGTCCTAATGTTACCATGTTGGGAATGGGATGAGGAGCAGGGCAGGGGGCAACAGTAGGGAAATTTTATATATAAATTCAAAAAAACAAAAAGAGCATTAAACAGCCACACAACTGTAACACGCCATCAATATTCACCTTACTAGTTCACTTGAACTGTCTCTTCCTGTACATAAAAGATGGCAAACAGAACAATTTATCAGCAGATAAATAATGTTTGAAAATATTGCCCTTCTAGCTTTGCAAATTACACTTCTAACTTTATCATCTCTCTCACACACACACTCTCCCCCCCACAAAGAACGTTTGTATTAATGAAATACTTCAGCTCATTTTTCTGGAAAGTAATCCCAAATAAGAAAAATAATAAATATTGTCACAATGGTTTGATGACAGACTGTTGCTTCTAATTTTCTTTCTACAGTAACCCCAGCTTATTCTTGCTAAAACTACTCAGAATTATTATTAATGTTAAAAGTTGTCAAAACATAGGTTTACACCACTTTTCACCCACATCTGGCAAATTGATATAAAACTAGTATGTTCTTTTTTTTTCTCCATTACAAGTGAAGCATCTGGCCTTCAAAAGGCGATTCAGCACCCAGGACAGAGCTTCATTGGCCTTCATTGCACAGAATTTACCACCAAAGTTATATCACTACAGGTGCTGACTTCAGTGATCTTAGGGGAAAACACAGTGCTGAGTGTAAGAAATTCCAAAAAACAAAAGTTGGCTTCAGAAAGTGTGCTTTGTCTTATGGGAAAACTGTAAAATTTGCTAAGCGCATTATTTTGTGCATTTAAAATGAGTTGGAAAATGCAAGACACAGTTGAGGCCTCTTAATTGTAATAATGTAGAATCCTTCATTATCCCTACAGTCAAACATGCTAACTAGCGCAAAAGAGTCATATTTACAGGAAAACTGCATAAAGAATTAAACCATTCGTACCTTAGTGTTGCCAGATAAACAGTTATCCCCCTCAAAGTCAGAAAAATAGTAGAGCCAGCTGTACCTAAAATATAGTTTGGCCCTTTAATACTTTGGAATTGTATCATTAATATTCTGTTTTCTACTACTGGCCTACTGTTTTTTTCCTGCTTTGAAAAGTTTTCCAAGTTACTTGGTAATGCTATAAATTTTTTATTATTTAATGTAGTATCTCCAAAATGCAAAGTCTTATTTTGCTTGCAGTAATGGAAGTAAAGGATTGCATTTTTAATTCACAACTTACTGTTAGGCAGCAACTAATTTTTCATTATCCTTACAAAGGAATGCCCTTTTGTTTAGGATAGGATTTCCAGCCCTGTGGATTTCACTACAACTCTCAATTCTCCCAAGCTGTCATAGAAATTGCCCACCGTACCTGGAGGTTACTAGGAAAGGGCTCTTTTATTTAAAGCTAGTTTATTATTACATGTAGTCTTTGACTTATGACTGCAATTAACCTCAAAATTTCTATTCCTAAGCAAGACATTTGTTAAGCGAATTTTGCCTCATTTTGTGACCCTTCTGCCGCATTTGTTAAGTGAATCACTGCAGTTGTTCAGCTAGTAATATAGTTGTTACATGAATCTGGTTTCCCCATCGAACTTGCTTGTCAGAGGGGCGCAAAAAGTGATTACAAGACCCAGAGACAATGCAAGCGTCATATATATGAGTCAGTTGCCAAAAAACTGAATTTGATCACTTGATCAAATGAACTAAATGAGCTTTGTAAGTTGAGGGCTATCTAAATTGCCAACACACAACTTATGAACTAGATACTTGGTGATCTATAACTAGTTATACCTTCTTGATTTAAACTATTGGACAAACTGAGACTGGTTAAAATAGTCTAAAAATTATGGGATGGGTGGTTTTTTTTGTTTTTGTTTTAAATGTGACTGGGTATGTTACAATTTTTACCAAAGCGAAATAGAGTTTAAAGAGCTTTTACTTCCAGACTTCTATAAAATATCCACATTGCACCATAAATGGAAACATCATACCTAAACGACTTAGTTGGACATAGTCTGTTCAAATCTGATTTAAAACTTTTCCTGCTCAGTGGCATGCCTCGTTCATATGATATGATTATATAGAGAAATTCTTTCCCAACCTGGCGCCCTGCGGATTTCAAATAATCAACGCTGTAGGAAGGGGGCACTCAGACTATCAAGCCCAATTAAGACTCCAAATTAAAGCATTCAATAGAAGAGAATATTTATAGCTCAGGATTGAACCCATGGGTCCATGGGACTCTCTTGAGCTTGGTTTTCTTGCAGATGGTTCATGACTCAAACCAGGTAACATCATTAATGATGACAATGAATTAAAACAGTGGTTGCCAACCAGTGGGCCAGGGACCATCGGTGGTCAGCGAGAAAATTTTGGTGGTCCGCCGAGAAATGTCCCCCCCAAAGCAATTAATCCAGGCTGTGCCCACATGGCCTGCGGGAACACAAGGCTTGCGTCGCTTGCATTGCGAGCAACATGAGGTAGTGAGGGGAGGGGGCAAAGGGCAAAGGGGGGGAACTTGCCCCACTCACCCCATGTGTCTCGCCTGGCCCCCGGGCTGCTTCTTTCCACTTCTTTTTTCTTCTGCTTTTGGCTGCACGCAAGGAAAGCAGCAAAAGTCTTTCTTTCTCTCCCCCAAACTCCGCCAGAAATGAGTCTTTGGGACCCTGCAAGGCCTCCTGCTCCAAGAGGCTGTGCTGGCACAACAAGTCTCACCAAGACTCATTTCTGGCGGAGTTTGGGGGAGAGAAAGAAAGACTTTTGCTGCTTCTGCTGTTTTCCTTGCACAAAGCCAAAAGTCTCTCTCTCTCTCCCCCTGAGAATGGAGCTGGAGATGGTATCCTGCGATCCCAAATAAAGAATGGATCAATCAGTAGGAAAAAGGGGTGGGGAATTTTACTGCAGACTTTTTTGGGGATTTTCCCAGGGTGTGTAGTTTGCGGGATTTAAAATTATGAGTTTGGTGGTCCCTGAGGTCCAAAAGGTTGGCGACCCTTGAATTAAAGCATCCATGCCGGATGATTTTCTAGCTTTGCTGAAACACATTCAGTGAAGATACCAACACTGAGTAATCCGTACTGGTTCCACTGTCAAGGTTTTTTTTTTTTTTTAATAAGGAATATTTTCCTAACTTTGGGCCTTCCTTCCTTCCTTCATCCACAAAGTGACTCTGGGCAGCTTACAATGTTAACCATCCTGTAAAATAAAAATACCTTTTCATACTTGCTGTCTGAAACAACAGAAAACAGGTCTCCTTTCAAAGAGGGAAATTTAACATCCCTTTTAGTACTAAAAACACAAATCAGAAGACTTTTTCCCATTATTATTTAAAAAAAAAAGATACATTGGGAATTTAATCAGTGGCACAGGCATTTCCTTTAAAAAAAAAAATAAATTCACAGATTTTACACAAATTTGTGCCAGCTCTGGAAAACGCCAAACTGTCTTAGGAATGGAAAATAGTCCATTCCCGAACCAAGTGGATTTTGCCCATCCTTGTTAATCATCTTTACAATCCAGTCTGGTTTGTCACAATCCTTCGTAAAATGCAGTATCCAGAGCTCCATGCAAAATGTGATGAAAAGAGCATCTCCTGTGGGAAGATGCAATGTTTTCCCCTTCCCAAATAATTGGGGGAGAAGTCACCTTACATTGATGAGAGGAAAAGACAAATTAGCAGAGAGCTGCCAACGTCACTGCTGAAAAATATGAATGCCTCTGAAGACTGGCCTGAAAAATTAACCTGTTGCTTTGCCAGGGCAGTTCAACGGAGTGACTATAGTCTGTTAAAAATGCCTAAATTGATTATTTACTTCTTCCTTCCTTCCTTCCTTCCTTCCTTCCTTCCTTCCTTCCTTGTCCAAGTACCCTTTCACATAATCATAACTTTATCTTGTTCTTTCTCTCTCTCTTGCATTGTTTTTTCCTTTCGTGGAATTCCCTCCCTTTCAAATGCATTCTAACCATTCTAATGCACTCTTTGCCATAGTCATCAGTTGCTTTTTCAACATTCTTTTGGCCCATGTTATTAGCAAGCCAGGTACTTCACGCTCTGTAATTAAAACTGTTATTTCTTTTTCCTAAAGGCAGCATGTAGCCTCTGGACTTTATTCTGGCCTTTATAACTAAAAAGTGCTGGCACATTTAACTTTCCTTTATTTCGTAACTTTGAGATAAAAAAACCTAAGATGTTAGTGAAATGTCACACTAGGCCTAATAAAGTGTTAATAATAATCTCCCCCTCCACCGCAAACACCAAAGCTATAAATCACAACCCTAGTTACTGTAATCCAAGTTCTCCAAAATGTAAGTGGAACACAGCCACCAAAATGTCATACCCCTAACCTAAGTGAGAACGCTTCATTGCCTCAATTCATTTTTAGCCCATTTCCCAAGTTGATTACTTTTTTAAAAATCTTAAGGTATTAGCTATTCATTACAGTTTTATGTTGTCAACTAAATAAACATTCATTGGACTACAACTCCAAACTCACTTTCCAAAAAAGCAATGCCTTCTGCATTTAATCTACAGTACTACTCAATAAATGAAAATAAAACGTGCATAAGTGCACCATCGTGCCTACCGTCCCTGTCCTATTGTCCCCAATTATTAGTTCCAATTTCTTACATTTAAACTTATGTTTATTCTTATTTCTATTGTATTGTAAGCGTTTGACAAAATAAAATAAATAAAATAAAAATAAAAAATACATAAAATGAAAGCAACAAAATGATTGCAGGACTCCACAATCTACACAATTAGATAACAGTTTCAAGAACTAAGGTTAAAAGACGCAACATGTTTTCAAAAACCAAGGGGAGTAGGATCCAAAGGTAACTTTAAAAGAGTGCTTATTTCACATTTGATCTGGCACAAGGAAAGTCCTTTTATGTAGAATTTATTTACAGAAATCTCCTGAGATACCTAAAATTCAGTGATTTGGGAGGTTGAAATCTTGACAGTAGGACCTTAGAAGAGCAATATATCGAGAAAATAAAATCTCCAGATCATTCACAGACTGACAACCTATAGTTGTTGCAATCTGCACCTATGTAAAAGGTACGATTTTCTTATTTCAGATGGTTCAATAAAATAATTAAGGTCCATTTAATTTGCATAAAGTTGCTTAATAGAAGTACTAAATATAGCCACATCAAGGCAAACTTCCACAAACATGTTTGTTAACACCTCTGAATAAATTTGCAACATCTCAAAAATAGCTGCCTTAAGTATAAACATAGTTATGAGGAGTAACGGTAGAAAAAAAAAAAGAGTTCAGATTTTTCTGGCAGAAAAACAAATCAACACACACACACATACACAAACACACACTCCTGAAGCAGGTCTCTAATATGGCTAAAATCAAAACCCATCCCTGGTCAATCTCAGCCTATAAAAATCTGCTACTGTCGAAGCATGAAAACTATGTTTCCCACTGAGATTGACTGACATTTTAATAAAAATAAACCTTCCTTATTTGCTGAACAACGGATTTGATAAACACAAAGCCAATCTTCTGTGACAACCACTACTCGGTCAACTGGATGAGCGTGGTACAAACGGAAGATTAAATCAATCTGCTGGAAGTGACAGCCCATGATATTCACAGTCAACCAGTCTGAATGTTGCATACGGTTGCAAGCAGCGCATCTCCCTCCAGCTGCTCACAGGAGGAAACGACACGGGGTGCCTTGGTGATTAACCCTATTCCAGAGCTAAGGATTCTGAAGGAAACAGCATCAGCAGGCAACTGCATTTGACCAATATTTGTGTGAACGTTGAGAAATATCTGATTCATGAGTGAAGCTTAGCCCCGATTTTAAGATCTCACCTGGGTTGAAGACATAGAGTTCAAGCAGGCTCATGTTGATTTAAAAACGGCGCCAGGTAGAAGTCCTTCCTACCAGTGCAGAAAGGTAAAGATTGGCCTAACATCTATCTAGTGTGTCCAACCAGCTTGAAGATCAGTTACATCACCTAGAGAGTTGCAAGAGAAGTGATTAACCCACCCGGGCACCTTCCAGGGGTTCTCAAGATACAAGGTAAGGTTCTTCGTACGCAAGAACCTATACAAAGCATAAACCTCTTTGTCAAGTGGGGAGCGTAAGTTTTGGCCCACCGACGAATACAATGCAGAAGTGCTTCAACCATTAATTTCTTTTAGTCTTTACTGGCTGTTCGGCTAGAAGGAACCAAAGGACCTTCCAAGACCCCGTTTGGCTAAGGCAAGCAAAGCAAAGAGTCCCCTGGGGATATATCGGTGACTGACCCGCTCTGTCTTTTAGTTCACAGCCAGCAGCTGCAAAAGTTAAGACAAGGAGAAAAACCCAACAAGCAATTTTATGTCAACAATATACTGGGCGGCATTACTACCTAACAGCTGGTATGATCCTGAAAATGGCTCTTAGTAACTTTAGCTGTATGACTGTTCTATAAGACCCTTCTGTGAGATGCTGAGGGGTTTATTTTTTTGGGGGAGATTTAGCTGGCCTAAGGGAAAATTATTGTTAATTAAAAGGAAAGAAGGGGGGGATTTTAGAATGTGATTATTGGAAAAAATGTAGCAGCCTAATTACCAAATCTAGAAATAATTCCTATTACAAAAGGAAACTTCTGTCCAATTCTGAATAAGCCAAATAAGTAATCTAAAGGAGGGCAATATGACAGGGGGAAATATCGATTAGTAATACGGCTGCTGTTTATTTCGGCATTTTTCAAAACATTCATTCCAGACTTGTTTGCAAGTTACTGCAACTGAAAATAAAATACAAGAACCCTCAAAGAACTCAAAACTACAGATTGAACTCATGCTAAAAATCAATGTAACCTTCACTGTTTTGATTTATTTATATCTAGGATTTCCATGATTATACCCGACCAAACTTGAATCCAAGACAATATGAAACCGGAGTTTACTTGAGCTGATCCTATCTATGGAGCAACACAGGGAAAAAAGGCTCACACTTTCTCATTCTGTGACATGTTACGGCTCTTACAACTTGAGTTTGATTTCATAAATGGTAACCTTCCGGTTCCCTTAGCCTGCTGAAAGTAGCTAGTTTTGTTTTGCTTTATGTTGAGGGAAAGAAAGGCAGGATAGCTGCTATGCAAAATCCTTTCGTGGGGGAAAAGCAGAATGCTGAGACTCAGAATTCCATGGCAGTTGCTGTAGCTGAATATTTGCATCAGCCAATGGCTGAAGACCAGGTATCCAACCAAAAAAAAAAAAAAAAAAAAGCTCTTATCTGCAGTAATTTAAAAAAAAAAACAGAAAAAGAATAATCAAAAGATCCAAATGTTCACTGGAAAACAGTGCTTTTCCAGCTTTTATATATTATGCAACGGTTTACTCTCTAAGGGGAAGAAAACACAATCTAATTTAGTATCCTGGCTGCATCAGACAGTGAAGACAAGATACGGTTATATTCGTAGCCCTTTTGCACGTGTCCTTTTAGTGAAAAGTCCCACTGAATTAAATGAGCCTTGTTCCAGGATCTGCCTGCGTGATCTCTCTCTCTCTCTCTCTCTCTCTCTCTCTCTCTCTCACACACACACACACACACACGTATATCCTGGATTAATCCCATAAAGATTTTGAATAGTAGAGACTGCCTACAGAAATGTACCGTGCCACAAAGAAGAGACAGCAACTGCTAAAAGGTTGGGCAGCAGAAATACATTATTGGAAGCCCTGTTCCATGGTGATTGTTGTTGGGTTTTTTTTTTTGCAGGTTTGTTCGTCTTCCCGTTCCCCGCAGGGGATATGGGTTGATTCAAGAGCCAGAGCCAGCCTCTTAGAAAAAATGAATCTACCAGCACATGTCCAGAATATTTGGAGGGCCAGAACGCTGCTCATCATAGGACTGCTGAATTATTTTGGTTCCAATTGGAAGCCCTGGGACTTTGGCTTCTAATATGGACAGGGCCTTCCCTCTCTTTTAAGAGCTGGACCACTTGATCTAGACCAGGGGTGTCAAACTCCATTTCATTGAGGGCCGCATCAGGGTTGTGTTTGACCTCTGGGGCCCAGGTGGGTGTGGCCAGCTTGAGGTCACTCTTGTTGGGGGCACCTGTGCAGGCCCGAGTGCTCTGCCAGCAAAAATGGGCTCCCAAGCTCCGTTTTTGGCTGCGATGGCCTCCTGCAACCCTCTGCCAGTGGAAACAGCTCAAGAGGGCTGTGTGTGGCCCTCCCAAACTCCGTTTTCACTGGCAGAGGCACCGCAGGCAGGTCCTTTCACTGTTTCCAGGCCGGATCTAAGCACCCCATGGGCCAGATCCACCCCCTGAATTTGACACCCTTGATCTAGAGCAGGGGGTCGCCAACCAGTGAGCTGGGACCACTGGTGGTCGGCAAGAAAATTTTGGTGGTCTGCAGAGAAAGCAATTAATCCAGGCTGCACGGGAACACAAGGCTGCGCTGCCCACATGGACCATGGGAACACAAGGCTTGCGTCACTTGCATTGTGAATAACTCGAGGTAGTGAGGGGAGGGGGGGAAGGGCAGAGGGGGAGAACTTGCCCCACTCACCCCACGTGCCTCGCCTGGCTGCCGGGCTGCTTCTTTCTTCTGCTTTTGGCTGCACGCAAGGAAAGCAGCAAAAGTCTTTCTCTCCCCCAAACTGCACCAGAAATGAGTCTTTGGGACCCTGCAAGGCCTCCTGCTCCAAGAGGCTGCGCCGGCACGACAAATCTCACAAAGACTCATTTCTGGCAGAATTTGGGGGAGAGAAAGAAAGACTTCTGCTGCTTCTGTTGCTTTCCTTGCATGAAGCCAAAAGTCTCTCCCCCCCCACCCACACGTGAGAATGGAGCTGGAGATGGTATCCTGCGATCCCAACGAGGTGGGGAATTTTCCTGCAGATTTGGGGGATTTTCCCAGGGTCTGGTCTGAGGGATTTAAAATTACGAGTTTGGTGGTCCCTGAGGTCCAAAATGTTGGTGATCCCTGATCTAGAGACACACATGAGGGTCCCACCCCAGGAAGTCAAAGGAATGGGGGCCCTAGTGTATCTTCACTGTAACTTCCCTCCTCCCCCGCCCCCCGTGCAATGGCACACATAACTTCTTGAGAAACAGGGCATGTCAATCTCTCTGCTTTTTTATAAACCATTGAAAACTTAGCCATTGTACCAAATATCTGTACCTCTTGGTGCGTGGTTGCCTTTTAGTGATGCAATCATTGCCTTTGCAGATTTTAATTGTACATCTTTTTTCTTTTGTTTTGAAAACCACCTCGGGTTTCAATGGAAATGGGCAATATATAAAATTGTGCAATAAAACATTAGAAGGAATTTCTATCCAGAAACAAGCAGGAGACAAATACTGACTACAAAAGCTAATTCCTTAAGTCAAAATTTCAACGAATTGCACAAACTACTCACATTAAAAGTTGTACGTCTGGTATAACTACTCTAAAAGAGGTGAGTCCCTGTCACTGGATCAGGTATGACGAGCACAGTTTAAAGAAAAGCCACTGATTGTGATGATGTCAGGAGCTTGAAGCGAACAGAAGCAATGATCCATGTTTAAAATATTCCCTGGAAGAAGCACCCACAGCCATGCATCCTGGGTTACCAAGTCTTCTTCTACACTGTAGATGATTAAGAGCTTTGAAGTCAATTTTAAATACTTCCCTCACTAGGCAAGCAGCAAACATGAATTAGAGTTGTTTGAACATTATGCGCAGAAAGGCCTTCAAGCTGTCCTTATCGTCATTACACAAGCATGCCTTACTTTGCATTCATCCAGAGGCAGTGAGAGCTGCCACAACCAGCCCTGTATCCTGCCAATGCAGATTCTTTGGATGCGGGTCGAAGTCAGGCAAAGGCGTTGCTCCAACATGGCCGTGGCAGAGGAAGCAGCTTTCCTCAATGCCCTTCCTATGCAACCAAACCCCATATTCTACTCCACATCCTACAAAAGTGCCATTACCAAATGCAAACCATCCCTTACATTCCATTGCCGCTGATTCAGAAGCTGCCACCACCTTCATAATTATTACAATTGCAGACAATTCTGGAGGTTCCTTGCTTTGTCCACATGGACAGGAAAGAGAGAATGGGAGAAAAACAACCCCCAAAATAACTTCTGGGAACAAAACAAGGCAGTGGCATGTAATAAACAGTCCTTATTAAACATCATGTAATTTGTCTCCTCCTTAGCGAGTTGAAATTTAAATGGAAACTGAAATAAAAAGCGGTGTGTTTCCATGTGATGCTATTTTAAAAAGCTGATAATCACCAGGTGGGTTTTTTTTTTACAAGCCAAGGTTTTCCTCTCACCCTGAAATAAGGAGAGCAGGTAATGAGTTCCTTAATTTCAGCATATCAAAATTGAGTTAAGTCAGCAAATCACAGACTTAAAAACATCCTGTGCAGATGATTACGGGTATAGCAGAGCTTTTAAAAGTGTAAAATATAAATATTTGCCTTTTTATAAGCCTATTAATTTGATCACAACTTCCCTTGAGTTTTAATGCTCTGGTCTTAACTATTGTGAAAAGAAGTTTTAACTGTTGGTGTTTGCTGCATTTATTGAAGTTTGATTATCGCACTTCAGTATCATGTTTTATGGCATGTGATTTTACCTTCATCAGCAACATTGGGAACATTTTTCTTTAATCTGTGATAAATAAAATAAAATTTACGTAAATTCCAACCTCTTACTTCTGCCAGGGTTTATTTAAAACTGTTTTATATTCCACTTTTCTAAACTCTACAACAGGGGTCCCCAACTCCTGCCATGGATGCCAGCAACCAGGTTGAGCAGTGAAACCCCATCCGTGGGATGCAGCAGGAGGTTTTTCCGGTCCGTGGAAAACCTTTTCTCTACGGACCCAATCAGAGGTGGTCTTCAGCAGGTTCTGGCCAGCTCTGGAGAACCAGTAGTGGAAAATTTGAGTAGTTTGGAGAACGGGCAAATCCCACCTCTGACTGGAGATTTTACAGTATCCTTCCCCTGCCACGCCCACCCAGCCATGCCCACAGAACCGGTAGTAATTTTTTTTTAATCCCACCAATGGACCCAACCCCCGATGCCCAAGGGGTTGGGGGCTGCTGGTCTAAAAATGTTCCAGCAAAAAGCAGCAGTGCATGGGGGGAGGGGGGGGGGGGAGAGACCAATAGTCAGACAATTCCTCTGCTTAGCAGTCCATGCTGTCAGGAAATTCTTCCTAAAATGCTGTCTGAATCTCTATCAGTTTCCATCTTCTATCGCTTTCAACACATAACACGGCTCATGCTCCTCTCTTGCACACAGCAATCTTTTAAAGTATTTGTCTCCCACCACTCTTTCACTGCTCTTTTAACTGTTGCATACAGGGCTTGGCTCCCAGTTAACACTCTTGTCTCCTCTGAACCCAATTCACTTCTGCCCTTTGAACTGTACCGTCCACAACTAAGCTCAGTATTCTAAGTACAAGCTAGCCAGCACAGGGGACAATGCAACCTATGGTTTCCATGTGTTCTTCTGTTAAAAGCAGTTTGACTGCGTGGAAGTTTTGAGAAGTTTGCTTATTAAATTCAGATTGTGGGCCACCGGGAGTCATTGATCCTGATCACATACGCCACTATCTATCTTACATTCTGCAATCTGAAACCTGAATTTGATACTTTCTTCACGGGTAAAATGAACAAAATGTTTTCACCGCTGAATTCTTGTCTTTGGATCTGTAGTGGGTTTCAAAAACTTTTACTACCAGTTCTGTGGGAGTGGCTTGATGGGCATGACTTGATGGGTGTGGCTTGGTGGGCGTGGCAAGGGAAGGATACTGCAAATTCCCCATTCCCTCCCCAGCCCACTAACCTGCTTTCCAACTCCGTTCTCCTGGGCAGGGCAACCAAAGGAGACCCAGCCAATCATCTGGGACTCAATGGGAGGCAGAGAAGAGACGGGGTTGGCGGGGCCAGTCAGAGATAGGATTTGCCAGTTTTCCAAACTACTCAAATTTTCCACTACTGGTTCTCCAGAACTGGTCAGAGCCTGCTGAATACCACCTCTGCTTTGGATCTGACCCAATGTTCAAGCTTCATTTGCAGTGTGATTTGGTCTTGCAGTTAAACAAATGTATCTTGTACCTCATGCTGAACAGGACTGGTCTCCCTTTGAAACAGCCTGACCGGATGACGTAAAACCATTTATGAACAACCTTCAATGTGGTCCAACTGTATCACAGAACCAACCAGTTAACGTGTCTCTGTCTTAGACTCAGGGAGATAGGGCGTTGGTACTTACCTGACACACCCGTTCTCTTTGAGCTGTTCAGAGCATCCAGTAGTGGGAGGTGCTTCAGTCTCTGCATGTCTAGGCTGGGCTTAATTTGTGGAACGCTCCTCCTCCTCCTCCACGGTACTCCTCCCCAGCGTTCCCCAGTTTTGGCGAAGACGAGAGAAATAACCGCCCTCGTCCTCAATGCCCTAACAATTCGTTGGCCGAAACAGAACCCTACCAGATGGAAAAAAGGGTGGGGCTGGATGCTCTTCACACCTCAAAGAGAACGGGTGTGTCAGGTAAGTACCAATGCCCTTTCTCCCATGAACTGTTCAGAGCATCCAGTAGTGGGACATACCAAAGCTTGGCCTGTCCTACGGGAGGGACTCCGTCTGGCCTGGAATCTCCTCCTGGTCCCTGTGGACCCGTTGCAGAACTCTTCTGCCAAATAAGGCCTCAGCAGATGCAAACACATCTATTTTGTAATGCCTAATGAATAGCGATGCAGAGGCCCAGGTTGCAGCTTGACAAATTTCAGTTATTGGTGCCTGTGTGGCCAACGCTGCCGACGTTGCAGCGCTCCTTGTTGAATGAGCTGTTATACCCCTGGGCACCTGCAGGGATTGAGTCTGATACGTTTTCGCTACCGCGGCCCGTAGCCAATGGCCTATTGTAGAAGGTGAGACCTTGGATCCCTGAGTGTTGGGCTGAAAAGACACAAATAAGGCTTCTATTTTTCTGAAAGCCGCTGTGCGGTTGATATATATTTGCAATGCTCGCCTCACATCAAGCCTATGCCATTGTAGTTCCAACCCTTGGGATGGTCTGGGACAAAAATTAGGAAGTATCAGCTCTTGTGCCCAATGAAAAAATGAGTTAATTTTGGGTATAAATGTAGGATCAGGATGAAGGACCACCCGGTCAGAATGGAAAACAAAAGATCTTGTCTGGTAGACAAAGCTGCAATCTCCGAAATATGATGAGTAAAAGTGATCGCTACAAGGAAAACTACTTTATATGTCAGAAATTAGAGACTTGACAATTTCAAGGGTTCGAAAGGACCCTTAGTGAGTGCGACGAGGACCTTGTTAAGGTCCCAGGTGGGATAATGGTGTACCGCTGGGGGGCGTAAATTTGTGGCTCCTCGAAGGAAATTCCGTATGAGTGGATGATGGGAAAGAGATAGTAGAGGCCAAGGCCGCCACCTGTCTTTTCAACGTATTAGGTGATAATCCCTTATCAAGTCCCTCTTGCAAGAACTCTAGGATTTGAGCCACAGATGGAGAGATGGGATCAATTCGAGACTCGGTACACCATTTGCAGAAACTGGACCATGTGGCATTGTAAATGCGAGTTGTTGGGGGGCGTCTGGCGGCTTGGATAGTGACAATAACTCTGTTGGAAAACTTTTCGCTCTTCAGACAACTCCGCTCAACCTCCAGACGGTCAGGTGCAATTGAGGGTCCGGATGTTGAAGGGGTCCCCAGGTTAGCCAGACCCTGGCTGGGGGAATTCTCCATGGTGTTCATACGGATAGACTGTGGAGATCTGCAAACCACGGCCGTCTGGGTCAGTAAGAGGCTACTAAAAGTAGTTCCGCCCTCTCGTCTAGCAGTTTCTGGATGACCTTGGGAACCAGTGGAAGTGGCAGGAATGCATACAGAAGTCCCGGGGGCCAACGACAGCGGAGCGAATTGAAGTTCTCCACTCCTTGTGAGGGGTACCTGGAAAAAAATCTTGGGAGCTGAGCGTTGAGGGGGGAAGCGAACAGGTCCACCACCGGCTGTCCAAATGTCCTGACCACCTCTTGAAACAGGGTCGGATGGAGATTGATCGATCGTGAAGGTCCTGGGGGCAGAAGCTAGTCCAAAAGGAAGGGCCACATATTCAAAATGGTGGTTATTATAACAGAATCTCAGAAATTTATAGTTGGAAGGCCGAATAGCAATATGTAGGTACGCCTCCGTCAGGTTTATGGACGTGAGGATGTCACCCTTTCTGATACCAAGTAAGATAGATTGCAGGATGTGCATTTTAAACTTGCGATATACTAAGAAACGGTTGAGACATTTCAGATCCAATATCGCTCTCCATCTCCCCGAACTTTTGGGAACAACAAAAAGATGTGAATAGAAACCTCGCCCTCGTTGGTTGGTGGCTACTGGCTGGATGGCTCGTATGTCCAATAGGTGTTGGAAAGCTGTTTCCATGAGATTACATTTAACCAAGTCTCTGGAGGACATGACATGAAAAAATCTGGGCAAGCAGACTGAAACTCCAGTGCAAGGCCAAATCTAATCGTGTCTCTGACCCAGGAATCAGAGGTTGAGGAGTCCCATTTGTCCACGAATAATTTAAGGCGTCCACCAATGGGGGTCGAGTCCAGGGAGTTATCTTGGACGCTTAAAGGACCTGTTTCCTGCTCCCCGAAAGGATCTCTTGGATTGACCACCCCTTCTGCTCCTATCCCCGAAGTTGGACCTGTCTGACTGCTGCCCTGGTCTGAATGATAGAGGTCTCTGGTATCTGGGTGAAAAGGATCCCTGGTAAAAGGGCCAAAAGGATCCCCTCCAAAAGGACTGAGGGTTTGTAGAATCTGACTTCCGAAAAAGGGAAGGAAGAATTTTCTTTTTGTTTCGGGTTTCAATTAGTAGCGGATCAAGGGAAGGGCCAAACAGTCTGTCTCCCACAATTGGGGATGAAGCCAGCTTGCATTTGTGCTTAAAGTCTGCTTGCCAATGTTTTAACCATAGTAAGCGTCGCGCTGTGACATGTGAAGTAATGGCCCTGGCTGAAAAATTGACTCCATGATAAGTTGCGTCAGCTGAGAATTCAGCAGCTGCTATAAGTTTAGCAATATCTTGGTGCGCTCTAAGGTTGGAATTAGGGACATGTTCCCTTAAGAGGCGGAGCCATCTGAGAGAAGAACGGTTGAAGGAGGCGGCGGCTGTGGCTGCTCTGATGGCCCATGTGTCAGACTGATGGGCTCTGCGTAGGGCTAGCTCAGCCCATTTTTCCTCCGGCTTTAATGCCTCCAGTGCATCACTGGGAATGGAGGAGGATGCTAGTCCCACTATAGGTTCATCTACCTCAGGAGTATTCAATAATTTTGAGAAATCAGGGGCCAAATTGAAATATTTCCTGTCATATCCAGTGGGGGCTGGGTACACCACTGCAGAGGCCCACTGTTTCTGTACCAGGTCTGAAAACATGGGAGGAACTGGGATCACCTCTGCTTCGACTACTGGTTGGTTGAAAATTAGATCTTCTGGTCCCTCTTCCGAAGGAGTTGGAGTGGTAGAAGGGGTCGACTTGTTTAGGCATGCAATATTTTTTGCCTTAAACAAGAGAGATCTGAAAAGTTGTGGGCGGAATAAGTCTGTAAAAACAGGTTGGTCAGGAACAAGGCCCTCATCCTCAGACATTCCCCTTTCTAAGGGGTCTGCTTCTGACAGGGGCTCGCTGTCATGTATTGATCCTGATTCAATCTCTTCCATTTGATCAATTTGGTCCACTTCCTCCTCCTCCTCCTCCTCAGTCGGCCCTTGGAGGGGGACCTCCCCTTGTAAATGTACCTGGGTATAGTGCTGCTCCGACCAGGTCAACGACCTCAGCGACTGGGAATCATGATAGGTGATCACAGGATATTCCCTGGTCATAACTGCGTATTGAAGACCTGCTACGATTCCCTAGCGGATTGCCAGCTCCTCCCAGGCCTTCATCCTCTCTGGAACTTCCTCTGGAAGAATGTTGACCTGATGAAGACCGGCAGCCGTCAGAGTGAATGTAGCTTCTGGAGCCCTTCGCGTGGTCGGTGTCCCAGATACTTGGGCCTGTTGGCTTTGGGGAGCCAAGCTGCGCCTGGATGAGAGGGAGAGATCTAGGGGAAGAGAAGGGTGGGAAGAGGTAGACGGACCTGGACTGGAGGAGGGGAAGTCCTGTGAGACCCTGTGCGCCTCCCGTGTGCGCTTATCTATCTGTTTTTGTAAAGCTTTATGGTGCCTGATGGCATCCCTTTCTGAAGTTTTAGATTTCCCTTTAGCCTGCTTAGGTTTGTGCTGAGATTTGGCTTTGACCTTCAAGGATGAGGTCTGAGAGCTGCTACCGTCTGCCATTTCGATTGAAGTTGGAATTACAGTATGCTTGTTATACAGTGCAATACTGTGAAGGCAGTTGGCACGCCCAGGGGCCAGATCTGAGGACAGACCGGTTGCCCTGATGATGTTTTTATTGCCCCCTTTCCTCTTTTTTTTTTTTTTTGAATAATACCTATCTATAATGAGTCGTATCTCAGCAATAATATTTTATTGATATTAAAATATTATACCGAAGAGAAAGTTATTATTATTCTTATTGTATTATTATATAACCACTAATATATATATATGGCAATACGTATATGAATATTAATTAAGTGGCACGATGTTACATGCTGAGAAACCAAACAGCCAAATTGAGAACGCCTAAAGGCCCAGATTGATTATGGTAGAGGCCTTCAACAGCTTCCCTGCACAGGTGGACACAGGCCTAGATGCTCGCTGTTGTGCCGCTGGGTTGATTGGGCTGTGAGTGTTAAGCCAACAATTTAACTGTAAGAATAGCCTCGAATGTTGAAAGAAACCAAGACGAGGGTATAATGGTCCCCAGTGTTCCTGAAGGGAACCTCTCCTCGGAACAGTTACCTCACATAGCATGAAATGGAATACAGGCACGTGGCCACGAGGTCTTGTAAGAAAAGATGGCCTCCGGCCGTTAATCTTTTGGCGCGCTCCCCAGCAGCAAACTGCCACCGTGTGAAGGAATAGCCTCCGATGGCTTTTCCTATAAGGCTAAGCGGCGGGGAAGGGTGGAAGGCACTAAGCATTTGAATTCGCCACCCCAAGTGGCGTTCAGAGGGGGAAGGAAAGCGATACGACTCTGTTGGGAGTAAAGAGCTCACGCCGCTGTTCGGGTAAAAGAAACTCTGCAGCAATCTGTCGGAATGGCAGGTGTAGAAAGATCGGTTTTGTGGGGAGGGGGCGTGGAACAGCGCTGAAGCCTCCCGCCGCTTTGGGGCACAAATTGGCGCTTCCCTGTAACGCGAGCGATCTCTGTAATGTGAGCCAACGTTGAGAGATCGCAACGCGATTAGAAGGCTAAAGGATTCTAAAGACCAGCTGATTAACTTTCAAACCTGCTAGCAAGGAAAGAATTTTTCCTGCTTCAGCCAAGGAAGAATCACAAGCACTGCCTATCTCTCACAAGGCTGAGCAAAAACTGGGGAATGCTGGGAAGGAATATCATGGAGGAGGAGGAGCATTCCACAAATTAAGCCCAGCCTAGATACGCAGAGACTGAAGCACCTCCCACTACTGGATGCTCTGAACAGCTCATGGGAGATTAAGAGACCTTTTCAAATGCTACATTCAAGATAGACCACATTCTTAGCATTCCCTTGGTCTATCAAAGAAATCATTCTGTAATAAAGGAGATAAGGTGAGTCTGACATGATTTGTCCTTATCAAAGTCACACTTGCTCCTGAACAACAGGATTGTTTCGAAATTCTCAGAGACATGCACTCATTCTAATCTCTTGTGCAATGCAGACATTAAGTTAATCTATCTGTAGTTTCCGAGTCTTGTCTCTTCCCATTTCTCAGTATCACTCCACACACCCATTGCATTTAAACTTTTTGGTACATCCAATATAGTATTTGTATTTGCATCCATACTTTGATGAAAATGGAAAGGCAAAATAAAGATGAACATGTTTATGAATCCATACTTATTAGCCTACAAAATCTCTGAGTAACTTGCAAGGAGATAGCAAAGGGAGGAACAAAAAAAAAAAACCTCGGAACTGTTTTTACATTTTTATCTGGGGTATATAGGAAGGGCTATTTGATTTTGGTGCAAGGTACAAATAACAGCATAAGAAAGACAAGTGTGGTCCTTCCACCAGCACAATCATTTACTCATTTGGACACACAATTTCCATCACCGCAAAGGAGATATTATTTTGTATGTGCAAAAACAAGAAAGATGCTTTATTTTGTGGTTCTGGACAAAACAGGCCTTCGGAATGTTTCGGGATGGCTGAGCTCTGATGGATCAACACTCAAAACAGTTCAAAGGTTTTTGGTTGGGGAAAACAACGGGAACCCAGAGCAAGGATCTTCTCCCCCTTTGGTTTACATCTACCAAAAACATAAGACTACAAACAGGAGTGTGTGAAGTTTAGAAACCCAATTAAAACATTAGCCCTGTAGTGGCTCTTTGCATTTAAACTTCTTGTTAAGTTCAGCAAAATTGGTAGCATTTGTATGTGAAGCACGTTAGGTGCAGCATGAGTGTGGAAATATATTCTAACTGCATTTATCTGCTGGCTTTGCAGTTCCCTGGGATTACCTGAGATACAGTATTTGCTGTACAGCTCAGCCCGCTGCTCCTAATCGCCTTTCCTGAACCTGAGCCACTTCAGCAACCACAAACTTCCCACTGGAAAAGAACACCACTGTGGTGCATACAACGCACTCTTCAGTCAGGCAGGGCCTGACAAATGTGAGAGCTTGCTTATCACCTAAACTTCAGCCAGCACATACCTCCAGACCCATCCTTGGGAGACCAGCTGTTCCTACAGTTTCCCTGAGAACCTTCTAAGACAGGGGTCTCCAACAGTGGCAACTTTAAGACATGTGGACTTCAACTCCCAGAGTTCCTCAGCCAGCAAAGCTCAATGCAAAGCTGGCTGAGGGACTCTGAGCAAAGCTGGCTGAGGAACTCTGGGAGTTGAAGTCCACAAGTCTTAAAGTTGCCATGGTTGGAGACCCCTGTTCTTAGAAGCGAAGGCAGGTTCACCATGTCTGTGTCGGCTACCGAGAGGTTTGTTGTGAAGCACAGAAACTGCCTTGGCCAAAGGGAAAGGAAGAGAAATGTCAAAAAGACACCTAGGCACATCCCAAACAGCTGCCCCCCCATGCTTTAGCAACATGGATGACAAATACACGGGAGTTCCAACTGGAGTGGAAATCCTTAGGGATCGAACTGGAGAGGTGAAGGAGAGTTCAATCTGGTGTTGATTGAGCTCTTTTGCCTCCGTTGCAACGTACCGTTGCACTGCTTTTAAAAAAATTAAAATCTAACGAATGACAGCAATGGATGAGTTCCTGGATAACTTAGGTGGTGAGGAGTGAGGGGGGCAGGGTTTCACTGTGGTTCTTTCTCCTCTGAGGCTGGTTCCAATTTGTGTTGGTGGAGGAGAGGAGAGGAGAGGAGAGGAGAGGAGAGGAGAGGAGAGGAGAGGAGAGGAGAGGAGAGGAGAGGAGAGGAGGAGGAGAGAGGGCTCCAGCTCCAGACTCCACTGCAGTCTGCCTCAGGACTCTACTTTCTCCCCACTCCTATTTAACATCTACACGAAGCTGCTGGGTGAGGTCATTCATTGGCACGGGAGGAAAAGATCAGCTGCATGCTGAGTAACAGCTGGACGTATCTGCTCTGGCCTTTCCAAGTAGTTCTGCTGAGGTGGTCCTTGGATGAAGGATGAACTAAGAAGGAAGGTGTCATGCCCGTCGGAGCCTGAATCCAAGGAGGAAGTTGAACAGCTGACAGGGAATGGGAGTGTGGCTACGTTGGCTGTGGAGGAAACTGGGGAAGGGCAAAGTCTGGTTGGGCAGAGCAGGGAAGAGGTAAAACAAGGGAGAGGGAGTTCAGAGGAAGACTCATGCCCACCCCCTCTTCATCCTAGGGCACGCAGGAAGGAACGGAGAAGGGAGCAATGTGGGGTGTGTGGCTTATGGGGAGGAAAAGGCCCCGATTCCCTTCATTAGCCACAGCTGAGAAGACAGTTGATAAAAAAGGCAGGCTGCGTGTGGCAGGCTGTTGGGAGCAAATGTGACTTTATCTTGTATCGTTGTGGCTTATCTGTGTTCCTGGCTTCTTCCCAACCGTGTAAGTTTCTGAAATTCTTGCTCCTGCCCTACCAAACTAATTACTTCAGTTTGGCTTGTTTGGACTTACAGAGTTACAGGTTTTTTTTACCACGTTTTGGACTTAATTCTCTGCAGCCAAAGGCTGTTCCTGGGAGTTTTTCTCCGGCCAGAAGGTTACCTGGACATTGGAGGCAAAGTTGGAGCTAATAAAGGGACTCTTACTCATTATCTGACTGTGTTGCCTTTGTGCCATGTCCCAGGTCATCACAGAAGGACTCAACCCTACAAAGACCACTGTTGAGTCCAAAATTTATGTTGTAAGGGAAAACGTCTGTTAAGTGGGGTTTTGCCTCATTTGTGACATTTCATGGCATACTTGTTAAGGGAATTGCTGCAGTGGTTAAGCTAGTAACCCAGTTGTTAAGTAAATCTGGTTCCTGCGTTGATTTGGACTGTCAAGGAGGTCGCCAAAACGGGTCACGTGATGCCGGGACACTGCAGAACGTCACAAATAGGAGTCAGTTGCCAAAGGATCTGAATTGTGATGTGACGATGGGGGCGCTGCAACAGTCGTTAAGTGTAAAAAACGGTCCTTTCAGTGTTGTTGTAACTTCAAACAGCCACTCGACAAACTGTTGTAAGTCGAGGATTACTTGCAGTTGTAGAATCTGGATATTTCCTGTTTCTGATTCCGGAGGAGGTGCTACTCCTGCAAGCAGAATCGGTGCACAACTGGGGCTCCTCTTGGACTCAGAATTCCTATTTCAGGAGCCATGTGGCTGTTATGGGCAGGATGGCCCTTACAGAAAAACATCCTGCTGTACCAATTGTGCCCATTCCTGGACTGGATGACTCGTACTTAAAAATGATACCTGGGACCAGAATTTCCATTGCTAAGCGATGGGGTGGAAAGCATTACAATTACTGATAGAAGTTCTGGCAGATCCTGGTTACCATTGCTAAACAAATCACTGCAGGTCATTAAGCCAGGACCTCATGTGACTACAACTCCGACTACCTGCCGGCTTCCCCACTGACTTTGCTTGTGGAAAATCAGCACGGAAAGTGACAAATGATGAACCCATGACCATGGGGGCTGGAAATCTGGGCCGGTTGCCAAGCACTCAGGCTCCAAGCACACAACCATGTGGGTGCTGCCACCACAAGAACTGATACTAAGTACCATTCATTTAACGCCATCTTGAGTGAATGGTCACTGAGCGAGTGGTCCTTAACCAAGGACCACCTGTACTTGCATTTACTCATGCATTATCTCCCAGTTGGACGATGCAATGTGCTCAACGTAAGAGTTGTCTTGAAGAGAACATGGAAGCATTAATATCATTGAGCTGTGGTGGTGCAGTAGTTAAGAGTCCAGTACTGCAGGCTACTTCTGCTTCCTGCCAGCTGCCTGCAATTTGGCAGTTCAAATCTCACCAGGCTCAAGGTTGACTTGGCCTTCCATCCTTCCGAGGTAAGTCAAATGAGGACCCAGATTGTTGGGGCCAAGAAGCTGACTCTGTAAACCGCTTACAGAGGGCTGTGAAGCACTGTGAAGTGGTCTATAAGTCTAAGTGCTGTTGCAATTGCATTAACTCCCAGTAGATCTCTGGATGCCATATCAGGTTTTGGGTGATGTCTACAAGACGCTGCATGGTAACATCCACGCTTCCTGTGAGGCCATCTATCTCTGGTTGTTTCCCCTCATCTTACCAGATCTGGCAGAGGAGCCATTCTGTTCTGTCTTCCTCCTGTGAAACAGGGTCATCTAATGGGATCCCGGAGGTGGACCTTCGTTGCTATGGCACCCGTCTTTTAGAACAGCCTGAGATCTGAATGGCCACAACCCTCTCAGCTTTTGGAAGGCACTGAAGGCCTGTCTTCTTCTCCTCAAGCTTTAGGGCTAGGATGTTATTGGAGCGATGTTGAGATACTTTATGATGCATTATGGAAGAATTTTCCTATACAATTCAACTGCATCATACTGTTTTTATTTTTCATTGTTTTCTTCCTAGAGTTTTTCTATTATAAATTCTTTAAATAAAACTTTTTTTAAAAATGTGATATTGGGGTGACTATATTAGCAGACTCCCAGACCTTCATGGTGGCTTCACTCAGAGATTAGTTTACTACCATTAAGTTGGTTTGTTCCGATCCATCTTCAAGATTTCCAGACATCCAGAAGCTAAATAAGCAAGACAATCTAGGCCAGGGGTGTCAAACTCAATTTCATTGAAGGCCATGTCAGGGCTGTGTTTCACCTCAGGAGGGCGAGGTATGTGTGTGTGCGTGTGTGTGTGTGTGTGTGGCCAGGATAGGCATGTCCAGCTCAACGTCACTTGTGTTGGGGATGCCTGTGGTGGCCCAAGTGCTCTGCCAGCGAAAACGGAGCTCACAGCCCTCCCGAGCACCATTTCTGCTTGCAGGAGGCTGTCGCAGCTGAAAACTGAGCTCCCAAGCTCTTTCCTCTGAGGCACCTCGGCCCGGTCCTTTGCTGTTCCCAAGGTGGCTCTGTGGGCCAGATCTATACACCCCGCTGGCTGATCCATTCCCTGATCTAGGCTCTTGATAAAAGCATCATATTTGTTCCATCCTTTTATCTACAGTTTCTTATTCTACATTTACATTTGATTTGATTTGTCAATCGCTTACAAGATAGAGGTATAAGAATAAATATAGTTTTGAATGCATGAGATAGATACTTATGAGAAAAATAAAAAACAATAGGACAGGGACGGTAGGCACGATTGGTGCACTTATGCACACCTCCTACAGGCCTCTTAGGAAGGGGGTGAAGTCAATAGTAAGTCTAAGGTTAAAGTTTTTGGGGTTTGGGGAAGAAACCACAGAGTCAGGTAGAGTATTCCAGACATTGACCACTCAGTTGCTGAAGTCGTATTTTCTGCAGTCAAGTTTGGTGTGGTTAACCTTGAGTTTGTATCTATTGTGTGCTCTTGTATTGATATGATTGAAGCTGAAGTACTCATTGACAGGTAGGAGATTGCAATGTATGATTTTATATACTATATTTAGATCGGACCGGAGGCAGCGTAGTTCTAGGTTTTCTAGGTCTAGGGTTTCAAGTCTGGTGGCATATGGTATTCTGCAATGAGTAGAGGAGCGGACAACTCTTCTTGTGAAATATTAATGGAGTTTTTCAATTATGTTAATATCAGATACATGGTATGGGTTCCAGACTGATGAGTTGTATTCAAGCATAGGTCTAGCAAATGTTTTGTATGCTCTAGTTAATAATGTGATATTATCAGAGAAGAAGCTACGTAGGATGAGATTAACAACTCTTAATGCCTTTTTGGCTATGTAGTTACAGTAGGCTCTAGAACTTAGATCATTAGAGATGAGTGCTCCAAGATCCTTGTCAGAGTTTGGATCATCAACAAGGTCTTGACTATTCAGCCTGTATTTTATTTTCTTATTTTTTTTGCCAATATGTAGGACAGAGCATTTATTTTTGAGATTTGAAGTTGCCATTTGATTGACCATTCTGATACACAGTCAAGGTCTTTTTGAAGGGTAGCAGTATTGTCGGTGGTGTTGAATAGCTTTACACTGTCAGTGAAGAGAACGCAGTTGCTCTTAATATGATCACAGAGGTCATTTATGTAGAGTATGAAGAGAGTTGGTCCTAAAACACTGCCTTGGGGGACACCACTGTTGACAGGTACAGAATTTGATAGGAGGCTCCCAATTTTGACCATTTGTTGTCTGCTTGACAGGAATGCTTCTAACCAGCTATGCAGGTATCCAAAGATACCATAAGATTTTAGTTTTAGGAATAGTTTGTCATGTACCACTGAATCAAAGGCTTTACAGAAGTCTATGTAGATTGCGTCTATTGCTTTGCCCTGATCGAGTTGTGTAGTCCATATGTTTTTGCAGTGTAAGAGTTGCAGATTGCAGGATAGTTTTTTTCTGAAACCAAATTGTTTATTAGAAAGTAGGTTGTTCTGTGCTATCATTTAACCCTAAGACCCTCACAGTAAGCCTAGTAATAAACAGCTGCTGGGGAGCCCAAGCCATCACCTTTGCTTGAAGTTTAGCACAACCTAGTCAAGAAAGTGTCACCTCATCGGAACTTTGCAACTCCATAATGTAAATATTAAGAAATAGAATACAAGTCTAACAAACCACAGCTGAATAGATTCAATCTCTGTCCAGTTTCAAGCATTGAGTATCATTTTATCCATTTTAAAGAAATTAAAAACCATGCAATGAATGCAAATCAATCAATTATATATTTGTTATGTACTATTTAAAAGTTCCTAACAGGAATTAAAGGATAACATTCTTCAAAAGTATTATATCAGAGGAAAGAGAAGAATTTATCCTATTTATTTTTAATAATACCAGCACTTATCTTTTACATCTTTCTGTTGAAAGTTATAAACCCAGACACCCTGAAATTAATACATTAATTAATTCTTTTGCTGCAGTAAACCAGATTTCAGAGAATTCTGGGTAATTATATATATAAGCAACGTATTATTAGAGGTTACTAAACACATTTGGTCCTTTCAATCCCTGGAGAAGCTATAAGGCTCTCTGTATCTTCTGTATTTTGTTGATCCCCGTGTGAAAATGGCAAACTCTGGATCCCTCCCTTTCATGACATTGCAGTCCTTTAATTTCTAAAATTGAAACCTGCCAAGCCTGTATTAATTCAAAGTCAGGAATCTGGGCAGACTAAATTAGTGACTGAAGCAGTGATGAGCCTCTTAAGAGTCATGGACCTACTCCAGGGGTGAAATTCAATCTTTTCCCCTACCAGCTTCTGTGGGAATGGTTATTATAGTAATAGCAACCAGGGGCAATTGGGGTGATTTTTTACGGATTCCAATCGTCCCTACCACCTCTCCCAAGGTGGGCCAAGGTGGCTGAATTTCACCCCTGACCTACCCCTTGACCCCTAACTATCCCATCCAAAGAAAGCATTAGGGGCCATTAGAGAAGCAAATTATTTGAAAACCTGGCTTGCTTGATTTCTAACTGATGACCGTTCTCAGTGGTTTCATCAGATGGTACAAAACACGAGAATGATGACCCCTGTGGAATGGCCAGAGGCTTCTATAGTGGTTCTCCACTACTACTCACTGGAAATGCCCTCTTAGAAAGCACCAGAATCACTGAAGACGAGTGCCAGACCCCAACCCTGGTCTATAATAAAGAATATCAGTTGAAACCATCAAATGTGCTGAGACAACTAAAAGGACCAGAAGAAACTCCTCTTCCCCTCCATCCTGCTCAGATATAACCCACAAGATGATTTCAGAGGGAAGAAAAGTGCAAAGAAGAGCAACTAGGGTGAAGAACGGTTGCAGTATGGCCAGTCTAAAGAAAAGAAAGACTAGGGGTGACATGATAACAGTCTTCCAATATTTTGAGGGGATGCCACAAAGCGGGGGGCAACCTATTTTCCAAAGCTCCAGAAGGCAACACAAGAAACAATGGATGGAAACTAAACAAGGAGAGAAGCAACCTGGAATTGAGGAGAAAAATCCGAACAGTGCGAACAATTAACCAGTGGAACGACTTCCCTTCAGAAAGTGGATGCTTCATCATTTTAAGAAGAGACTGGACAGCCATTTGTCTGGAATGGAACAGGTCTCCTGCTTGAGCAGTGGGTTGGTCTAGAAGACCTCCAAGGTCCCTCCCATCTCTGTTCTAACTAGGACTAAGGGAAACCAATGCCACATCTGGACCCCCCCTCTCTGACCACCGCGAACCATCAGCTTTCCATGAAACCGCAGGCCAACTCTCTCCTATAAATTATTCCCTAAAAAGGAAGGTCGGGCACGGGGTGACAGAGTTTTTTTTAACACAGCTGGATCCAGAAAGAGCCCCTTCAAGCAGCTGCACATTTTCCAAGGAGGCAGGCACTGCTCCCTCCTCCCTCAATGATGCATTGATTTCCTTTCGAAGCCCAGCCCCTCACCCGCATTGTCTGGCTGCTCAAAGGAGCCAAGTGGAGCCAAGTGCTGGTTTGGAAGCAGTTGAGCGGATGCTGCAGAGGAAGCTCTCTGCTTCATCACGATCCACAAACTCATAAGCATTTGAGGGGTTACTGCGCAGGACGGTAATCCCGTAATTTCCTTTGCAATTCAGCCAAGTAAAATAAGACAGCCAACCAGCCACAGCAGCGTAAAGCGCTGAAAGAACTCTTCACGGCCTTTCAGCTTCTCCTTCCGCAGAAAAGAACAAATGACCCTGAATACATCTGCTGGATAACCTCCTCTTGTGGCAATATGGGCAGAAAGGTGTGTAGACTCTTCATGCACCTGTGGCTACTCCTTGCCTTCTGCCACTATTGTTCCATGCATCGACGCTTCCTTTCTTGGGAGTTTCTAGTAAACCATAGAGATTCTTTAGACTTGTAAGCAGTAGATGCTATTTTGGGAGAATCTCACTTGAAAACCGTAACTTGTTCTGCATTCCTGACTGGCTCAAGGTTGATTCAGCCTTCCATCCTTCTGAAGTGGGTAAAATGAGGACCAAGATTGTTGGGGGGCAAGAGGCTTATTCTGTAAGCTGTAAAGCACTGTGAAATGGTATATAAGTCAAAATGCTATTGTCCGTCCTTCCTTCCCTTTCCTTTCCTTTCCTTTCCTTTCCTTTCCTTCCTTCCTTCCTTTCATCCATCCATCCATCCATCCATGGTGCGCAGTGGTTAGAATGCAGTATTGCAGGCTAACTCTGCCGACTGCCAGCAGTTTGATAGTGACTGGCTCAAGGTTGACTCAGCCTTCCATCCTTCTGAGGCAGGTAAAATGAGGAGCCAGATTGTTGGGGGTGAGAGGCCGACTCTGTAAACTGCTTAGAGAGGGTTGTAAAAGCACTGTGAAGCAATATATAAGTTTAAGTGATACTGTATTGCTATTCCAGAGATCAGTGTAGGTTGTGGCGTGGTGTCTGCCATGGAACTGGGTAACCAAGGTGGAATGTCTTATTTGGTTCTTACCGTCTTCTGGAACTCAGTAGTGGATCAAGAAACTATCTGCTTAGGACAAAAATATGCATAATGTCCTCCAACTTCAAATAAGATGCCGTTTGTTCTGAAATATAACTGCACCATCTGGTTTTTTTTTGAGCCCATCATAATTTTGAACGGTCGAATGGCTGGTAATAAGGCACACACCCTTCACAACTGATTAACTAACACCCTCAACAGTTTAAGAAACAAAGTACAATGATAATAATGGTCCATAAATTAAGAGACGGCTTCTACCATGGTCTCAAGCTATCGCAATAAAATCACGCTTCAGAAAATGTTATTCTAACCTCTGTTTTTCAGTCAGGTAAAAACCCAACACTCTTTCGCCTCCCTCCCCTTCTGAGCAGTTCATAGGCTGAGGGGAACAGCACACCAAATGACATGCCATTCAAAAGGCACAGTCTAACTTCTGCAAGGCAGCCTTGCAAACATTACTCAGGAGAAAATGGTATTTATTCCTATGGAGGCCCATCTCAACCACACGACTCCAAGGTATGCCTCAGATGAGAGAGGCAGATTAGATCTATGCTCAGACTTTTCACAGTGACTTGCACAAACTAGATTAGTCTGTAGAGATTCTTTGTCACCCAGATCATGGTTGTACCAAAAGTGCTTTTTTAGGAGGCGACTGGACTTTTTTTCTTTTTTCTTTTGAAGACATTTCACTTCTCATCCAAGAAGCTTCTTCAGCTCTGACTGGATGGTGGGGAATGGAAGGATTTATACTCCTTGCAGACAGCTGGTCATTTGCATCCTTTTAGAGGGTTGTTGAGGCCACTTGGGGGTTTATCTGTGTCCTCAAGGTCGCTTGAATGGTGCTCCTGGTTCCTGTAGCCTGCATTTTTCTCCCCTCTGGAAATCCATTCCTACTCCCACACCTTTCAAAGGGTGTCCATCCCAAATTGTATCTCTAAAAGTCTTTATAGAGATTCTCAGTCATCCAGATCATGATTGACATGAAAAAATTGCAGACTACAGGAACCAGGAGCACCACTCAGGTGATCTTGAGGACACAGATAAACCTCAAAGTGGCCTTAATGACTCCCTAAAAAAAGGATGCAAATGATCAGCTATCTATAAGGAATAAAAACCCTTCCATTATAAAGGGAGATGTCATAATTTATGACATCTGTAAGTCTATACTGCCATTGTTGTTGTTGTCTTATCTTTAATCCTGCCCTAGTTATATAGGGGCAAATAAAGGGTCAAATATACCTTTCAGCACTTGTTTTAAAACATTAAAACATCTCCCAGTGGCCAAAAAGCTAATTTTCAACAGCACATTTTTGTTTCAACGTCTTCCCTTAAATAAGAATCACAAAGGACGCCTTAATTCTAAAGCCACCTCAATATTATATTTAAAAGGCTTCCCCTCTGCCTATTATGGTGATGCTACCACTCTATGGGCTGAAAAAAAGACCCAGAAAAAAAGAACAATTGCAGAAAAAAAGTATGCCTGCCCTACAAAGTCAATCCCAAGTGTATCAGATAAAGGATAATTATTTGTAGTGTTAGACTGGACAAGCTTTTCTGAAATGATGATTTTCACACATTATCCATGAGGTATTATAATGGACAAACACAACACTATAGAAAGGAGGAATGGATAAGAGCTGGTGCGGGTATATAATTCAATAGAAGCCCTCCCAAATTAACATTAAGAATTTCTTGCTTTTCTCCCAATTTTTCTCCAAAAGGAGAGAAAAACACTCAGGGGAATAACTGAACGAGACGCATCAGTTATGCTTCCTTATGAAATCTTAGTTTTAACATTACATACTCTTAACCTAAATTTCCTTATTGATCAAGTTGAACTGTCCCACATTTTTATTAAAAATGCAGAGGGTGTTTCCGTAATTATATGAATATTCTGAGTTGGCCATTATAAGGCAAATCTTTCCCAAGTGCCTTAGCTAAATGCAGGCTATTCAGAATCCAATCATTTGTTCACTGAATCGTAATTCCATATAAGCCGATCATGGGCTGTGAGGACCCAGCCCAATGGGATTGGCCCACATCACTCATTCTGGCTGAGGCGGCTATGCTGCAGACCCCGCCAGTCAGGGAATTTCAACTTTTGGGGGGGGGGTGGTCCCCTCCCCTGGACCATCATGCCCCTTCCTTGAGGTGAGATCCTCCCCCACTCCCTGGGCCTTCTGAAAGGGCCTGAAAACCTGACTCTGGCCTGGGGTCCAAATTGGGGGGTCCTCCATTTTGGAGGTGGCTACCAGATGAGATCTGATCTTTATCCCTACATATCGATCCTATTTTCTAGTTTAATGTTGATGTTTTCATTTTAGTGCTTAATGCTTAAATATTTTGTAACTTTTTTATTGTCTTTATTATTGCCTATTTTAATTGTCTATAATACTATAAGCTGCTTTGAGTTGTTAGAAAGTGAGATGGGCAGCATATAAATTTAATTTAATAAATGTATAAATAAATGAATGCTTTACAGCACGGGTGTCAAACTCGTCATGTTGCCGCCATGTGACGTATCGTGACATTTTCCCCCTTCACGGAGGTGTGCGTGGCCTGCGCGTGACGCATCCTAGTTTGATACCCCTACTTTACAGCATACTCCTACACGTTTTTCAAAAATAGGTCCTATTGTATTAAATGGAACTAGTTCATGAGTAAAATACGTTCCTTTAGTTTAAGGCATAAGCTCTTAAGTTGAGGGTTATGATAAGCAATGAGGAGTTATGAGCAATTTGGGGAGGAGGGGGCAGCTTCCTTAATTTTGATCAGGCTTTCGAAAGAAAATCAGTATAACTGCCATTCTCTGTTTTTTTGCAGCCGTTGTTTGAGAACCTCAGTGATACTAAAAATTTATATTTACATCTTGCTAAAGGCTGCCTGTAATAAAGCCATCAAAGTTACTCATAAAGGGGTCATATAAATTCATTTATCATTTTAGGGTATCACAGCGCCACAAAAACTGACAACCCTCTTCATTAAAATCTAATAATAGTAAAATGCATTTATGTCCTCTCTAGTGCAGAAACAAGGGCAAAAAAGAAAATGCGCTGATGCATTTTGAACACTGGGTAAGACTTCTTAAGTGTAATAATTTAATTGATTATAACATTATCCGATCTGATAATTTTATAGTTATCTGATCAGGAGAAAAATCAATAACGTGTCTTAAGATTACCTTGTGATTAACTATTATTTTGATAATTCTGCTTGCAGGAAATTGAAAAAAAGGAAAGTACACTCTTTTCAGATTAGCTCTGGTTCATTTTAATTGACAGAATTTTCTATAGATCTCAGTAATGATGGAGGAATAGAATGGCTAATATCTATTTTACTCACAGTACCCAGTTCAGAATTTCAGCTTATATCTCCCAGAACCCAGAGCATTTTTAAAAAAACAGGGCAGTGACTGGATCTTCCATTCTTGTTTACCTGGAATCCTGAACTCCATTTAGAGTTGTGTGGGTTTTTTTCCCTTATCAGCCAGCATAGCAGGATGAACATACCAAAACCACCTCCAATGTTTTGGGTTTGTTTGTTCCTGGCTGCACTGCCTGATATTAATTACTGCAGAAAGAAACCCATGCAGTTCTAAATGGAGTTCAGGATTCCAGGTAAACAAGAATGGAAGATCCATTTACTCAACCTTTTTTTTTTTTAATCAGCGCACCATCCATGGGCAAAATGAATTGGATATATTATGCCCAAAGCACAGACTTAACCAAGCCCTACACAATGCCTCCCACTGTTTGAGTTTCTTGATGGTTGATAAAGAGCTCTTATCTCAAACCTCAGTCTTCATCAATGTTGTGATCTTTTTAGCTGCGATAACAAAGTTAAATAGGTCAGACCTTCAGTTTCAGTTCCTTCTTTTATTTTTCATCAATGGAGTTGTCTAAGAATAAAAATAATTTACCTAGTGAGCAGACTATATAATAGATGTGAGCAAGAGTATGTTGTTCAATTACAATTCCAGTCATCTAGCCAAAAATGAAATACTATGGTCTACACTACCTCACTTTGATTTATAAAAGTATTTTCTTTTTATTAGCCATGCAATTATCCGCTCTCTTGTAGACAATATCAATAGCAGCCCAACAGGGGCTCATGGAAATCTAAAACATTTCCGTAGCTACAGCTAAAAGCTTGCCTATGACCTCTGGAGTTTTAATAAATTAAATAATGGCACCACTATTCTGTAATATAGTAAAAACTATTCTTGAAACGTTCAACCCTTCACACCTAACCTTCAAACTTATCCCCGTATCTAAAAAGCTCTTTTAGACATACAGATACGATTGGATACAGAGGGACTTGATTCAAACCCGTTTAGATATATTTATTTATTTGTTTATTTCCGGCTTTATTAATTCTACAAATAACTCAAGGCAGCGAACATATCCAATGCACCTTTCTCTTCCTATTTTCCCCATAAAAACAACTCTTTAAGAGAGATTGGCTGGCTCAACAGCTGGATTTCATGGCTAAGGTAGGACTTGAACTCACAGTCTCCTGCTTTCATGGCCTGCTACCTGGTAACAGCGTATTTCAAAGTTCTTTCTGAAATGTATATAGGTGAAACTCGAAAAATTAGAATATCATACAAAAGTTCATTTATTTCAGTAATGCAACTTAAAAGGTGAACCTAATATATCTCATATATATTGCATTACATGCAAAGCAAGATAGTTCAAGCTGTGATTTGACATAATTGAGATGATTATGGCTTACAGCTCATGAAAACCCCAAATCCACAATCTCAGAAAATTAGAATATTGTGAAAAGGTTCAATATTCTAGGCTCAAAGTGTCCCACTCTAATCAGCTAATTAAGCCATAACGCCTGCAAAGGGTTCCTGAGCCTTTAAATGGTCTCTCAGTCTGGTTCAGTAGGAATCATAATCATGGGAAAGATTGCTGACCTGACAGTTATGCAGAAAACCATCACTGACACCCTCCATAAGGAGGGAAAGCCTCAAAAGGTAATTGCAAAAGAAGTTGGATGTTCCCAAAGTGCTGTATCAAAGCACATTAATAGAAAGTTATGTGGAAGGGAAAAGTGTGGAAGAAAAAGGTGCACAAGCAACAGGGATGATGGCAGCCTGGAGAGGACTGTCAGGAAAAGGCCATTCAAAAGTGTTGGGGACTTTCACAAGGAGTGGACTGAGGCTGCAGTCAGTGCATCAAGAGCCACAACACACAGACGGATCCTGGACATGGGCTTCAAATGTCGTATTCCTCTTGTCAAGCCACTCCTGAACAACAAACAACATCAGAAGCATCTTACCTGGGCTAAAGGAAAACAGAACTGGTCTGTTGCTCAGTGGTCCAAAGTCCTCTTTTCTGATGAGAGCAACTTTTGCATCTCATTTGGAAACCAAGGACCCAGAGTCTGGAGGAAGAATGGAGAGGCACACACTGCAAGATGCTTGAAGTCCAGTGTGAAGTTTCCACAGTCTGTGTTGATTTGGGGAGCCATGTCATCTGCTGGTGTTGGTCCACTGTGCTTCATGAAGTCCAGGGTCAACGCAACCGTCTACCGGGAGATTTTAAGCACTTCATGTTTCCTTCCGCAGACGAGCTTTATGGGGATGCTGACTTCATTTTCCAGCAGGACTTGGCACCTGCCCACACTGCCCAAAGCCCCAAAACCTGGTTCAATGACCATGGGATTACTGTGCTTGATTGGCCAGCAAACTCGCCTGACCTGAACCCCATAGAGAATCTATGGGGCATTGCCAAGAGAAAGATGAGAGACATGAGACCATATAATGCAGAAGAGCTGAAGGCCGCTACTGAAGCATCCTGGTCTCCCATAACACCTCAGCAGTGCCACAGGCTGATAGCTTCCATGCCATGCCGCATTGAGGCTATAATTGCTGCAAAAGGGACCCAAACCAAGTACTGAGTACATATGCATGCTTATACTTTTCAGAGGTCCGATATTGTTCTATGGACAATCCTTGTTTTATTGATTGCATGTAATATTCTAATTTTCTGAGATTGTGGATTTGGGGTTTTCATGAGCTGTAAGCCATAATCATCACAATTATGACAAATCACGGCTTGAACTATCTTGCTTTGCATGTAATGAGTCTATCTCATATATTAGTTTCATCTTTTAAGTTGCATTACTGAAATAAATGAACTTTTGCACGATATTCTAATGTTTTGAGTTTCACCTGTACATTATCTGAACATAGTAAATGACTATCAATGAAAATAAACATAAGTGAGCCTTTTCATATCACTTCCAGCATAATCTAAAACCCTTTTGAGAATATGTTCCATACACCATTTTAATCAACAAGTAGAAAAGGACAGATTGTGCCCTCTTTGTATAAATGCAAGCATACTGAGAAAGAATGAGAATTTCAATGCATATTAATTGCAATATTCAAAGACAGTAAAATGCATATTTGAGAAAATATGCATAGTTCAACATTGTACCAAATCAAAACTTTGTTATGACTAATTCGGGTTTGATTTTACATCCAAATCCAAATCAAATAGTGTCAATGAAAATCACACCAAACACAAGCTTCAACAGGTGAACGCATCCAGCTAGAAAGAAACAGGGAGACCGTGAGTTCTGATCTTGCCTTGAGCACAAAGCCAGCCCAGTGATTTTGGCCATTCTCTCTCCAGCCCTGGGAAGGAAGGAAGGAATGACGAAGCACTCCTGGAAAATCTTGCCCAAAAAGTCCGCAAGGACTTGGCCAGGTAGTCTTCAGGATTCAGACACAATAGGGGGAAAAAACCTCCTAATTTAATTGCATAAATAAAGCCCAAATTAAATTTACAGTTGTTGTCCCATACAAATGTTACCCTCAAGATTATAAAAAAGGTGGCATTTTTGGTTCACCTGATGAGTGGATTACTGCAACGTGCTAGACATAAAGCTGTTCTTAAAGATCAGTTAGAAGTGACAGCTGGTCCAGAATATGGCAGCGAGCATTTATGCATGCATGCATGCATACATTTACTTATTTATTTTAATTCATTGGCCGCCTATTTTACCATCTTAGAAAAAGTGCAGATAAGAGCAACCAGGATGATGAGGGGACTGGAGGCTAAAACATACAACAAACGGTTGCAGGAGCTGGGCCTGGCTAGTCTAGTGAAGAGAAGGACCAGGGGAGACAGAAGAGCAGTCTTCCAATATTTGAGGGGCTGCCACAGAGAGGAGGAAGGGGTCAAGCTATTTTCCAAAGCACCTGAAGGCCAGACAAGAAGCAATGGATGGAAACTAATCAAGGAGAGAAGCAACCTAGAAATAAGGAGGAATTTCCTGATGGTGAGAACAGTTGATCATTGGAACAACTTGCCTCATAAGTTGTAGTTGCTCGAATGCTGGAAGCTTTAAAGAAGAGACTGAATAACCATTTGTTATTTCCTGCCTAAGCAGGGGGTTGGACTAGAAGATCTCCAAGGTCCCTTCCAACTCTGTTATGCTACGCTATACTGTGCTATTCTGACATTGGATAACTCTGGGTGGCTTACAGTTACATATACCATAGTGTGCCCATGTTTCCTTCCTTTTTTTATTATTTATGTTGGTTACCAGTTGCCTTCTGGATGCACCTCAAGGTGTAGGTTATCACCTCTAAAGCCCTTCATGGGAAATGGCCTAACTAGTTGAGGGACAGCTGATCTCCAATACTGTCTGCCTGTCCACTAAGATGGGATTCTGGGGCTGCAAATGCACAGCGTCACCCAGGAAGCATTTCTTCCTCAGATATCCCATGGTTCCCAATCCGAAGGTTTTCCACAAGTCACTGAAAGTTTGGCTTTGCTCCTGGTTTGGGGAACATCAGCTGTTAAGTGCCTGTGAGTTTTCTTTAGGTTATTTTATTTAACCCTTCAACTGTTCAGGATTTTTCCCCCTTCTTTTGTCTTTTACCACGTAAGCCATCCAGAGTTGATGGGTCTCTAAACAAATAAACACCAAAAAGACCCTGAATAAATAAACAAATGAACTGGGAACCTGGCTGATTTCTATCTTGATGATGAGAGTAAAACTAATAAATTAACATTATGCACAACTTGCCACTGTTGTTCTGGTCAAAACATAAACGGAGTTGAGAATTTGGCATGCTCAATAGAAGTACCAGTAAAATTTCAGTGAGGGAAGAGATGTGCCTTGGGAAATTCTTTCAATGTTTTTAATTCCTTTAATTCCATTCTACAAGTCTCCGGCACTGGCAGACCAGCTACGAGGCTTCACGAGCTTGCTGCCCTTGTCCCCATTTTCCTAACGATCATCTGTATGAATCTATAACAATCCAAGGATTTGGGGCAAGTTGGAACTCATCACCAAGTGACTTCTGCCTCCACACCTTTGCAGCCACTTCCAAACATTGTTTTGACATTCAAAGCAGTACAGGTCCAACTGGTTTCTCTTCTGCACTTTATATACACAGCATCCCATTTTCCTGGGATAACAACCTGAAAGTTATTTCAACTAAGACATCTCGAGAATGCTTCAATATAATTATTATATCTTTGTCCAATATCCTGAAAATATTACAACACTACAGTACTGTTCTAATATCAAATAAAGTACTACTTACATGAGGTCATTTGAAAAGGATAATTATACAGTCTACATATGGAGAGCACTCACCCAGATATCTTCTACTGGAAAAGCAAGGTGACCATCACCCCTATTTTTCCACATGCACTGGCTTAATTCCTCCCCTCCCCAAATAATCTGTATCTCTTGATTCTGGTTCAGATCATTAAAAGGCCATATTGGATTGTTCCACATAATTTTTAATTCAGAACTTTATTCTAGATGTCTGCAGGTAATCCAATCCAGACACCCTCCAAAATATGTTCATATGTTTCACGCTCCTCTGTTCAGTTTCATGAGCTATTCTAGTTCAAATTATCTAAACATGTCGTTTATTTGTAACACACATTTATCCAATATATGGAACAATAAATTAAGAAAACCATTATTATCCCTTTACTACAGAAGTTTCTGACTTCATTCGCCTTTAAATATTTTGCTGAATAATTTGGTGGGTCAGTATAACGTGTCTTAGTACCAAAATTACCTTTTAGACTTAGCATTTATGCTAGCATAAAGTGATGTTGCTGAAAAGTGACATTCTCAGGCTTTTAGCTCACCGTTTTGTCTCCTCCAATATCAACATGAACCCACCCCATTCAGTTCCTGCTTCGTCCTTATATGCCCTTTCACGCAGGTCCTGGGTGGCCCACAATGAATCCAATCCCCCTCCCCCAAATAATTTAAACCCCATTCCCTTTATGCTACCATTAAGACCCTTGGTTTCGTCTACCTGATGTTTTCATGTGGAAGAAAGAATTCCAGAGACAGAAGATCCCAGCTCTCAACCACCTCCAAGCAACCAAGTGGACTCCAGGACCTCACATTTCCTCATGTCATTGGTGGCAACAAGAGTCACAACTAGTCTCCACCCCAGCATTCCCTAGGCAGGCCGTTTCCGGGCAGGCTCCACCTGTTGCAAGTAACAATTTCTAACGATTAAATAAGCCATTAAATAAGCTTTCCATCTCCTGGAGGAATGCCCCACTTCTTCTCGGGACGAGCTCTTTCGTATGAAGTATTTCCTCAGACACCCATTTTCCTACAAGTTCTGCATTCTCCATTCTGTCAGGGGAGTGATTACAGTTAGTGGCCCAAGAAACTGCATGGAAGAAACTTTCCTCCTTCCCCCGGTTTCTTCTAGTCAGTACCTTCACCCACCCACCCCCAAAATAGTTCCCCAACAGACAGGAATTTAACACAGCATGCTCGTGTCCTTATAACCAGCTGGCAGTTGGTCCTACGAGATGCCCGTTGCCATACACAAGTCTGATAACCGTGCTGGCTTTCGATCTTCCGCTGGTTACACAGATACAAGTACATAATTGGGCTAATCAAGTCCACGACATGTTATGAAAAAGAAATAGCTATTCTGTTTCCTTTGCCCTGAGTTAATGCGGAGGACATAAAAGCCAGAGAAGGGACACAATAATGATAAAGTTTTCCAGCTTTGTACCAAACAATGGTCATAATCAAAATATACACCAGCACAAATGTTAACATGAAACAAATTACTTAAATAGATGTTATGTAAGCCCAAACAAGAGCATCTTATTAATGGAAAGGCCTGGCCACTTTCTGTTTATCTAAGTGGGAGATTCAGAGACACTCATCCTCCCGCTCCTCCTTAGTGGTTCCTCCCGAAAAGGAGGACATGGTTTGTTCAGATTTAGCAATGACTCGTTATGGCACCCAACGAAACTTACTTGCAGCCACAATACGGTCGGGTTCATATCCTTGAAGGGTTATCAAATATCCTGAGCCTCAGGCTCAGTCTCTTCGGAGGCAATTTCAGGAGTCAACAGCTTCCATTTCAATGAATTTTAGTCTACTCATATGTGCACAAACTATGGCTAGTTAACCTATGATATAATAAGCCAATCTTGAAATGTAGGAAAGAAGTCAGTTCATTTATTTAAAAAAATATACCACCACAGATCAAACACACAAAACATTTTATTAAGAACCTATTTGTGCCTGAACCAAACATGCTTTGTTTTGCGAAATGATGCTGTAAGTTACTCTTAACATCAACCAATTTGTTAAAAGTTCTGAAATAGCAGCAAAAGCTGAAAATAGAAAAGACACATTAAATCCTCAAGTGATGGGCTCTTAACTATCAAAGAATTTATTATGGTTCATCACACAGATGTTTAGACAGAATTTGGCATTTTTATCGACCGATTGAAACCTTCCCAAGACTTGAGGTAGGCAAATGTTATGATGGTATTAAAGATATCCGTGTCGGATGTAAGTTGTTCCAAGTCAAACTGCCTTTTGCAATTGACTGGTAGGGATTTCGTCCATGTTGATGGTGTTCAAGTGGTGCTCCAGATGTTTTGGGATTGCACCTATTACTATTGGGACTATTGTTGCTTTCTTCTGGCACAATCATTATAGTTGGTCACAGTCAGACAGATGTTTAGACAGGATTTGGCATTTTTATCCACCTACTGAGTCTTTCCAAAGGCCCTGGGACAGGCAGATGTTGTTGTTTGATGGCATTAAAA
Organism: Pseudonaja textilis; assembly: GCF_049901715.1. NCBI lineage: Eukaryota > Metazoa > Chordata > Lepidosauria > Squamata > Elapidae > Pseudonaja > Pseudonaja textilis. The sequence goes on from NC_142003.1 coordinate 14,485,367, forward strand.
AAATCACCACAGGATTTAAGCTGTTCCAAGTCAAACTGCTTTTTGCAATTGACTAATGGTGATTCTGTCCATTATTATTATTTGGAGGACAATAACATGAAGGGGAAATGAGGTTTAGTAGAAATAGGAAAAGAATTGACACTTTCAACAATCTCAATTAAACCTGCTGAACTGTAAAATAAACTAAAACCTATTGAGATTTTACTTCAGGTTCAGAACCTACCATTTAAACACGTGAAAAATTAATAAAGCAAGCCCCCACTTCTGCCCTAAGTACTGAACCTCATTCACTAATGAATAAAAGCAGAAACAGGAACAAAATCCCAACCCCTTTCCAGTATTTTCACATCAATAATCAACTCAGTTTTGGTTTGATAATGTGGTTTGCCAAGAACCAAACAGAATGTTTGTGAAGTCCTGCATTCCGTCTGGTCCATTTCCAAGGTGCAAACAGTCAGGAGTAAAAGGCTATAATCAGCATCTACATCAGGGTGTCCAATCATGGCAATTTTAAGACGTGTGGACTTTAGATTGTAGAATTCCCCAGCTAGCAATTCTGGGAGTTGAAGTCCACAAGTCTTAAACTTACCAAGGTTAGACACCCCTGATCTATATGACGGAGCAGCATCTCTGGTATTCTTACATGATGTCAAAAAGGTTGAATTTCAGTTAAATTAGTCTTGTGAATAGTTTCATCTCAGAGAAATTACCATATATTTTAGTCTCTGGAAAAAATTGAGACTATTTCTCACTGACATCTTTCTGATCTGTTCAAGCAATGCAAAAATTCTACTTTTTTTTCCACTTTGTGCAATTTAGGTTGCTTTGTTCCTCTCACATCAGCAACTAATTTACCCTTTTATTTAAACGACTTTGGTTTTATGAACACAAATCCTGCCTCTGACCAACTCACAAAAACAAAAAAATTTAGAGTTTCATTAGAAATCAGTCTGATGCTACAGGTTCAAAGTTATTCGTTCTTCAAGAATCGAAGTATAAGAAATGGAAAAGTATGTGGTAAAACCAAATAGCTACACTGCACATAGGTGGATTTGTTTTCTAAACTGAAGTTTACTTCAAAGAGCAGGAATTAAGGACAAAATTGAAGCAATCAAGGATTTGACTTGTACTTTGATTAACATGAGTTAATCAAGGTACAAATTAACATGAGTGTCAGCAGCAAAATGAAAAACATCCTTCCAGAAATGCTGGAATGGACATCTGACCAATGTTTTAAAAAATGTATTGCTCACAATCTCTATACAACTGATTGCTCTCCTGCTTTGCGTTTGCGTTTTGCTACACATCCTTGTAATTTACTCTCAGGTTTGCTCTCTTCCTGCCTCTCTGCTCATTGTTTCCAAAACTTGAAGCAAGAGCTTTCATCTATGACTAGTGGCCCTTGCTTAATGACTGGCCCCTTAGCAGCCAAGTGGGGTTGTGACAGACCCTTCCCCCAAAAGACCTTGCCATCCTGTCCCAGAATTCTCATGAAAATATGCCCCCATCACATGATCCCATTTTGGAGACTGGGGATTATACAATTTTACAGCCAATTGCAGCAATCCACAGTCACCTGATCCGGATTTATGATGTATTTTTTGCTGGTTTCCAGCCTTTGGGACCAGTTTGTCAAAAAAAAAAAACACCCCACCCACTGACTCACTTTACGAGTGGAGTGTTCACTTTACGACTGCCACCCATCACTTAATAAGCAACTCAAAAAAATAAATAAATCATAAAATCTGGTCGGTCATGTGGATAACGCCACTCATGACCCTCAGGACTCAAAATGGATAATCTGGCCTCCATTATGGTTGTGAGTAAAGCTCTATTTTTGTCCTTGTGGGGATGTCTTCCAGACATTGTTCTTGAACGGCCACCATTCCTTTTTCCACACAGTGTTCCTGGCTCAGCTCAGTTTCCAGTATCCCATCTACCGCCCTGATAATCCCAAAATCCGACGGAACTTACTACTCCTTATTTTCAAATCACATATTTTCTCCTTTGACAACATTGCAAAATCTATCTTTCCTTTAGCCTAAACAAGGAGCTCTACATCCTGGACATCTCTCAACTTATCTACTCTTAAAAAAAAACCTCACACCCTCTATTCAAAATTCTCTACCAGATGTATTCATCACACCTGCCCTTCAGTCAGACTACAAGGCATCTTTTCAAACTCCCTTCCTGTTTATCCTTCTTTCCTTTTCCCGATACTCAGTGGACGTCTTCTTCTCCTGCCCCGTCGCCTATCCAGTTTCTCCACTTCCAATTATGCAAACTTCTTCTACTTCCTCAATTCTCTCTCTTTCTCCTGCTGTCCTAGATGGCTGGAACTGCCTCATCCACTTCTTACCTTTAAAATGCCTCCTCAAATCTAAATTTAATGTGGAGCCTTTGGCAAAAGCAAAACAAAATCACCCTGCAACCCTTCATCTCTTACTGTAATTAACCTAAAGTTTATATAACTGAAGTCAGTCCACAATTTTCTCCTCTTCACTCTGCCTTTGCTTAAATCGGTTCCTTCCACTGAACCGTGAATCCTTTTGGATAAGCATGTACGGGTAGCCCTCACCTTACAACAGTTCATATAGTGACCGAAGTTACAACAGCACTGAAAAAAAATGACTTATGACCACTTCTCACACTTACGGGCGTCGCTGCATCCCCATGGCCACATGATCAAAATTCAGAAACACAGCAACTGAATCACACTTGTGACGGCTGCAGTGTCCCAGGGCCATGTGACCACTTTTTGCAATCTTCTGGCAAGAAAAGTCAGTGGGAAGCCAGATCCACTTAACAACCATGATGTTAACAACTGCAATGATTTATCAACTGCAGTGATTTATTTAACAACTTTTGAGTGCAACTGTGGTTGTATGTCCAGGATTATCAATATCATTCATTATAAAAATGTGGGGTATATGGTTGGCTTTAACTGGCAGCAAGCTAAGTACAACAGCACCCAAATGGTATGTGGGATAAATGAACTGTTACTTTCACACCAGGAATCCAGATTAGGGTTCCCTTCAAAGAACAAAGCATGAAATGGTCCAATGTCATACATATCATTTATTTTGGCCATGTCATGGAGGGGAATTCACTGGTGAAAGCAATTATGTATGGATGAGTTAGCAGCAAAAGGAAACCAGGCAATGAAGGAATCCAGTGGCTGGACACTATCAAAGCTGACCCCAGTCAGAGAAAGAGCGGAAGATGTAGAGAGACCTGGCCCAAAGAATCATCAAGAGCAGGACACGACTGAATGGATATCATCCCCCTTCATCATCCTTGACTCGGCCTTCCATCCTTCCAAGGTCGATAAAATGAGGACCCAGAAATGCTGACTCTATAAACTGCTTAGAGAGGGCTGTACAGTACTATGGGGGCAGTATATAAGGCTAAGTGCTGTTGTGGTTGTTGCTCTCATCATCATCTAACTGCCAATGAAGTTGTAGTTATGCAGAATGGAAGCCAACAAAATATTATTTACTAAATAAACTTGAAACAATCCTTTACTTATTTACTGTATGAACATGAGAATTTTGTTCATTTTTTTTTCTTGCAGGAAAGATTTGCTGCCCAAAAATGTTTTTTTTTAAAGTAACCAAAAACACCAACACAACTTTCATATACCCCAGTTTCATTAAGTAGAGCTCAACCATCCTATTTATATTTGTGTGATCATCCCACAAATAAACCTGACAATTCCAACCTGTTCTTGGTTTATAAGGCAACTCATAGGAGGATAACTAAGGGAAGGAATAAACAGCACGGAGACAGCGGATAAGCCAAGAGTTTTCTCAAAACATACAACTTATTGTTGCTGGGCTCAAGAGAGACAGGGTACACATTAACAAGCAATAAATTCATCACCATGCATAAAATCCACTAGCTTAGGCAGCTTTGAAAAAGGATTAGGTAAATTCCTGGCAAATAGGTTTATCCATGGCTATTACAGTCATTAAAGATCTATACAGAGGCCTCCATGGACAGTTGCAGTATACCAGTGAATACTGGGTTATGAAAACAAAGAATAAGGAGCCCCTGCCACTTTTATTGCACGTCCTAGAGGCCGTGATGACAAACCTACGGCATGCATGCCAAAAGTGGCACGCAGAGCCATCTCTCCGGACATGCCAGCCGTCGCCCCTTACTCTTCCAGGTTTCTGTGCTCCCTTGCGCGCTTCCATGTTCGCCAACACTGTCCTAGAGGCATCATGTACTAGGAACAGATGACGATGGATTTTGTTGGCGATGGGATAAAGAATCAGAAAAGCCCAGACAAAATCTCAAAATACTGTACTTTTCTAGTATTATTTCAGTTCAGGGATGATGAAATAACTGACTTTCTAAATATGTTATCCTCTTAAAATAGATATTCTTCTAAGAAAGTCAATGGAGTTTCTCTGTCCTCCAGGTCATGGTTGTCTCAAAGGTGCTTTTTTCCCAAGAGGCAACTGGACTTTCTGGTTCTTCTTTGAAGATGTTTCGATTCTCATGCAAGAAGCTTCAGAGACAGCTGAAGAAGCTTCTTGGATGAGAAGCGAAACATCTTCAAAGAAAAACCAGAAAGTCCAGTTGCCTCTTGGGAAAAAAGCACCTTTGGGACTTCAAAGAAAGTGTTACTTTAGAAAATGTTACTTTACATTCAGCAAACTGCTTATGGTGACTACACAAAAAAGCTAAGAGTTTAAAATAGTTTTTAATTCATCTGAAGCAAAATAAACAGAGAAGATCCCAACGTACCTCATAGTATTTTGGTTACTGTTGTTTAACTGGACAACATAATAGGTGAGAACAGTTTGGACAGCTACGCTGGGGGGAAAACTAAGGTGAATTATATCCAAATTCATTTCATTTTACAAGAAGTACTCAGTTCCTTAAATATTGAAATAATAACTAGGATGTCAAGGAGAACGATCCTTAAGTTTTACATAAATGGGAAGGAAATAAGAATGACCCACTGAGGTTTAAGCAAGTCTTAAAATGAGGAACCGAGATGAAGCAGTAAAGTTCGTGCACCATGACATGTAGGTCCGGACACGTTTTATACTCCACAACTTGCGCCTCTTTCTCAGCTGTCACAAAGTAACACAAGTCTAGTCTTTGCTGAAATCCTAATCCTGCATATCTGAACGGTATGCTTTTTGACTGCATGACTGACCACTTCCTCATCCACAGACAACCCTACTTCTTCTCACGCGGAGCTAGGTTCCTACGCACAGAAAACTAGGCGTGTTGTACACCACACCATCCAAAGTAGCCCAAACATTCATCTATATCATTTTAGGGCCAGAAGATTCCCCACCACTTACTTTCTTTAGAAACAGATGGTTCTGGTTTCTGAAAGCATGCAACCTTGTCACTGGGCCATATAAATAGGGACCTTTTACCATCCCGCTGTTCTCTTTAACAGTGAGAACAATTCGGTGGAACCGGTTGCCTGCAGAAGTTTGTGGGTGCTCCATCACTGGAGGCCCTCAAGAAGAGACTGGACTGCCATTTATCCCGATTGGCGTAGTCTCTCCTGCTTGAGCAGAGGGCTGGACTAGAAGACCTCCAAGGTCCCTTCCAGATCTATTCTAATGGATGGAAGGAGGACAGCAGCACCGAAAGAGATCGGATCTTCGGGGGAAGGGGAAAGGGCTGGTCTGGGAGGTCAGGAGCAGCATCTTCGGGGGAAGGCTTCCTCCTCTCCAAGCAACCCCCTCCTCCCCAGCCGGCATGACTGAGCAAGGACAGGGGCCTGCTGGCTCCGGGCAAGCAGCGCAGCGCAGCGCCAGCCTTGCTTGCTTCCTTCCTTCCGCCCGCTGGCTGGCTGGCTTCCCCGCCCCGAAAGCCGGGGCGCTCTCTGTAAATAACCCCTCCGTGCAGCAGCAGCGGCGGCGGCGGCAGCAGCAGCGCCCCAATTAAAAATGGCGAGCATCTCGCGTGGCTGGCTGCGTGCAAGCTACAATGGGGAAGGGGGCCGGAGGAGGCTCTTTAAAACAAAACCCCCGGCCAAGGCCGAGCGGCTTGCCGGCGCCTCCGCGGGGCCCAGCGGCCGCGCATTCCTGCAGGGGCAGCCTCCTTCTCCCCCCAATCATTCCCCTTTGCCGGCGGCGATCCCTGCCACCCACCCACCCACCCCTGCTAGGAAGACGCCTCCGGGCCCCCCCACCTCCGCCGCCCGCCCAAGCGGGGAAGCCTCCGCCCCCCAGCGCTGCCAAACTTTTAAACTTCGGCCTCGCGCGAGACGGCAGGCGCCTCCCCCGGAAGGGGGCGCTCGGGAAGGTCTTCCCAGATGCCGCGCACGGGCTGGCTCTGCCCGGAGACCCTTCCCCACCTTCCCCGCCAGCCCAGCCGCACGTGGCCCAGGAGGGGCTTCGGGGATCGGACGCAGGCAGCGGCGGGAAGAAGCCCGGGGGCCCCTTGCTGCGGAGGGACTGCTCTTCCCCTTTCCAAGGAGGGGAGGGGGCTCAGGAGGATCGGGGCAAAGGGGGTGGGGAGAAGGGCAACCCACCCCCAGCACAGCTGGGGAGGAGGGGGTCCACGGAGAGCCCCTGCCTGCCGGGCGATCGGAAGCCCCCGTCTCCCAGCAGCCAGGAGGGGCTGCAGCCCCGAGCGGCGCGGCGGGCGATGCTGGAGAGCTGGAGCGGCTCCAGATCAGGGCGATCAAGCGCTTCGGCGGGGGGGCGCGTCGGAGCAGCGCCAGGGATGCGGGGTGCGAAAGCGAGGAGGGGGAGGCGGGGGGAGGCGCCCCGCTTCACCTGCGCAGGTGGAGGCGCGCGGGGCCCGAATCGGCAGCGGGAGGCCGATTGGAGGGGGTGGATTGGGGGAGGGGTCCCCCCACCCCGGCGGCGAGAGAGAGAGGGGGGCGGCCGGGTTTATTTTATTTTATTTTTCCGCCTACCTTCCATCTCCATGTCCTCCGGCTCGCTGAGCTGCTGCTCGCCCGGCTTCTGCTGCTGCGGCGGCGGCGGCGGCGGCGGCTGCTGCTGCGGGGGCGGCGGCGGGTGGTGGTGGTGGTTCATGGCGGGCGCCGGGGGCCCCTCGGGCGGGGGGCGCTGCGGGGCGGCGGGCGGGGCGGGGGCTTCCTCGCGGCCTTCCTCAGCGGGCAGGAGGGGCGGCGGCGGCGGCGGCGGCGGCGGCAGGGAGACGCGCACGTATTTGCTGGCGATGCGCCCAATGGCGGCGGGCGAAGCCGAGGGAGGCCGAGGCCCACCCGGCGAGGGCTGCCGGCTCCGGCGGGAGAGCGGCCCTCTGCGCGCCCGCCTGGCTCGGCCGCGGCTCCTCCGCCTCCTCCTCCTCCTCCTCCTCGCGCTCTCAAAATGGCCGACGCCGCCGAGTGTCACATCCGCATGGGCGCCCCGGCCGAGCCGGGCCGGGCCCGCGCCGACGCCGCCACGACAGTCAAGGGAGGCCCGCCGGCCCTCGGGCCCCGGGCCTCCGCCGCGCCGCCGGACTCGCTTGCCGCCGCGCCGCCGGCCTGCTGGGCTTTGGCCTGCCTGCCTGCCTGCTTCTCGGCCGGCCGGGTCGCTGGGCAGCAGCGGGAGTGGAGAAGGCGCGGAGGGAGCAGCCAGGAAGGAGGAGGAGCAGCAGCAGCAGCGCCGCGGCCGCCCCGGGAACAGCAACCGACGCCGCCGCTGCTGCTGCTGCTGCTGCTGCCGCCGCCGAGGAGGAGGAGGAGGAGGAGGAGCCGAGGGGGGAGGGCGGTGCGCGCCCCCGCGAGGGGAGCATGGGCGAGGCGGGCAACCCCTCCTCCCGCCTGCGCGCGCGCGCCCCGCGCCCGGACTGGGAGAGGGTCTTCACAAGCCTCTTCAGCCTCTCGGGGATGTGGGGGGTGGCATGGGGCCAGGGGATTGGCCCCCTCCCCAAGAGGGCCTGCAAGGGCAAGAGGAGGGGTCCCTCAGGGGTGCCCTGGCATCCCCCCCCCCCAGCTTGACAAAATTGTGGGGGGTGGAAGAATAGCTGGGCTGGCTAGTACAGGGCGTGATGGGGAGGATTGCCCACCCTCTTTGCTTCCCCCATAAGTGCGACCCCCGCAGATGGGCAGGGAAGGAGGGCAAGCAGGATGGTGTAGGGTTTGGTGAGAAGCGGATGGGGGGAGTGGGCATCCCATTCCCCCCCAACACCATCTCCTGCCCCCTTCCTAGGTTGCGGGTCTTCAGGACAGAACTACAAGCAGTCCTCAACTTACAACGACTTGCAATTGAGCCCCAGATTTCTGTGGCTAAGTGAGACGATTCTTAAGTGGGTTTGCTCCGTTTTACGACCTTTCTTGACACTGTTGTTAAAGGGAATCACTGCACTTGTTAAGTTAGCAACGTGACTCGTTAGTCTGAATCTGGCTTCCTCATTGACTTCACTTGTCGGAAGGTCGCAAAAGGGGGAATCACGTGACCCCCGGACACTGCAACATCATAAATAGGAGTTAGTTGCCAAGTATCTGAATTTGCATCACATGACCATGGGGATGCTGCTATGGTCGCATGTGTGAAAAATAAGTCACTGTTTTCAGTAATGTAACTTCAAACAGTCACTAAACGAACTGTTGTAAGTCACTCCCCCTTGCAGGGTTTTTTTTTGGGGGGGGGGCGAACATTGGAGTTAGAACTCCACTAATTTATGTAATACAATACATGGTACCAATATAAAATGAATTGCTGGGTTACAAAGAGAAAGCACACTAATTTCCTTGTCCAGTCATCTTCGATCAGGTTTAAACCGTCCTTTGCACCTCACCAATTACTCTTCAATTGTTTTCCCACCCAAATCCACTTCAAAACCTGTTATCACCTTGCGTGTGTGCATACGCAAATACAGTACACATAGACTGTTTGCAACACACCCATAAAGCTGGCTTAATCTGGAGATGGGTACCGTATATTTTGGAGGGGCTGGTTCTGAGAATTTAACCCGTGAGATTGAGAAACACCTTGCTTGAGCAGTGTTTCTCAACTTTAGCAACTATAAGATGTTGGAATTCAACTCCCAGAATTTCCCAGCCAGCCATGTTTAGGCCAAAGGAGCAAAAAACTTAGGGGGGATACTTTCAGAAAGCAAGAATGGGCTCTCAGAATTGGGCTGCAAAAATCTGCACTACGTTCCAAAACTTAATCACTGCCTTTTAATAATCATCTGGAATTTTTGCAGCTGAAATCTGGTACTCCTTTTTCTACTGGAAGATGACAACTCGTTACTTGAACACAAGAAACAATAAGAAAGAAAACCAGCACCCAGAGTTACAAAGAAAGAAAAACTATTTGTAAAAATAAAACCGGACATATGGATACAGTACTTATATAAACATTCTAGCTAAAGGTTTCAATGAATAATAAACCCAAATTCACTATAATCAGCCATCACTAATGTACATTGACAAATGACTCATTGGTACGTTGCTGAGCTCTGCAAAAAATTGAGTAACCCAAATATAAGAGAACAAACCTTTCCAGCCTCTGCAACGGTGTAGATCTAAGCATTGACTTATCCACCTCTTTAGCATCTATAGCTGTTAAAGATTTTTTGCACCTCTTATGTAAATATTGGGGATGTGGAGATGGGAACCATCTTTGGGTTTATTGTTCTCTGCTACGGAGATGCCTATTCTGAGAATGCTGTATGGCACATTTTTCATTTGCCCTTATAATAATTACTCAGCAGAAAACAATTACCTGCTTATAAAGATACAGAGTTTGTATTATTTTTTAAGCAGTGATCATCAAGACTTTCTTCATGCTTTTTCTTAGATGCTGTGTTTGGCACAACTTATATTGTGGAGATGCATTAAAGCAGCACTTTGCAGGACTTTTCCATGGGAATGAGGCAGGGTTCCAGGAGAGGAGGAGTTGTGGGGAAGGGAAATCAAGAAAACATGTAATTGGAGAAGTACAAGAAGATAAGCAATTTGAGGGTGCTGATAAGGATTGTGTGTGGGGGGAGGACAGAGCGAAAGGGTTCTGTGCAGATCAGGTGCTGTGTTAAAGTTCCGAGATTTTTATTCCACCTTTTATTTATTTGCAGAAAGACAATCAACTCTGGCAGCGAACATATCTAATACTCTTCCTTCCTCGTATTTTCCCAACAGCAAGAACCCTGTGAAGAGGGTTAGGCTAAGAGGGGGAATAGCCCCAAATCCCCCAGCCATCATTCATGCCTAAAGTGGAACTAGAACTCCCTGTCTCCTAGTGATTGCTGGGCCAAGTCACTCAGTGGGCTTTCATCCCTGAAGGAGGCCAAGTAGTCAAGATGATTTGTTTACTGATTTGTTCATACAGCTTGCTGTATGAACCCAAGGCAGGTTGGTCATTTCAATAAATCAAGCTGGTGCCTTACAGGGAGTCCTCAACTTACAGCCACAACTGAGCCCCAAATTTCTGTTAAGTTGGGGTTTTTGACTCATTTTGCAACTTTTCTTGCCACAGTTGTTAAGTGAAGCATAATAGCAGTTAAGTTGGTGGCACAACTGTTAAGTGAACCTGGCTTCCCCATGGACTTTGCTTGTCAGACAGTCGCAAAAGGGAATCGTGTGACCCTGGGACATCGCAACTGTCATAAATATGAAACCAGCTGCCAAGCCTCTGAATTTGGATCATGTGACCACAGGGATGCTGCAACGGTTGTAAGTCGGGAAAAATAGTCCCAAGTCCCTTTTTCCCATGTTGTAACTGAAAAGCCATTGAATGTATGGCTGTGAGATGAGGACTACCTGTGTTGTTAACACACTTTAAAAATAACACAGTTCTACATGGACACGTATCTACATGGTGCGTTAGCTCTGACTGATTCACTTGATCATCTCACAGCAATGAGATATGGTTATGCTGAAAAATTGGCCAAAGGTAAATCCAGTTAAAATGAATCTATTAAAAGGCAGGTGTTGAATTCATTCATCGGAGGGCAGAGCTGATAACAATCCTAGGCTGCATTAATGGAGGGATAGAATCAAGACCATGTGAAGTATTAGGACCCCTTTACAAAACCTTAGTAAGATCACACTTGGAATACACTATCCAGTTTTGGGCACCAGAATATAAATAAGATGTGGAGACTCTGGAAAAAAAAAGTGCAGAGAAGAGCAACAAAGGTGATTAGAGGGCTGGAGGCAAAAACCTGAACAGTTGCAAGAATTGGGTATGTGTAGTCAAATGAAAAGAAGGACAAGGGCAAAGGTCTCCAAACTTGGCGACTTGAAGACTTGTGGACTTCAACTCCCAGAATTCTCCAGCCAGTTGGAGCTTTCTGGGAGTTGAAGTCCACAAGTCTGAAAAGTTGCCAAGTTTGGGGACCCCTGGATTAGGGGGTGACATGATAGCATAGCAGTTTTCCAATATTTGTGGGGCTGCCACAAAGAAGAGGGGCAAATTATTATCCGAAGCACCAAAAAGAAAGAAGAGAAAAAATGGTTGAAAATTAAGGAGAGAAGCAGCCTAGGAGAAATTTCCTGACAGTAAGAGCAATAAACCAGTGGAATAGCTTGCGTTCAGAAGTTGTGGGGGCTTTATCACCGGAAGCTTTCAAGAAGAGACTAGATGGCATTTGTCTGGAATGGTATAGACTCTCCTACTTGAGCAGGGGATCAGACTAGATGACCTCCAAGGTCCCTGTGTTATTCTATGTTCTAATGAACCCCCAAATGCATTGCCTCCCTTGACGAGCTTCCAAATATCTGAGGGGAGAATTTCTGTTTCTCCAAAAGCGGGTGCTGCCAGTCTGTAAGGCTTAATTTGACATATAAGAGGGAATCAGTGGATTAAAGTGCTTGTTTTTATTTATTTTCTCTTGAGAGGGCAAGGGCTGTGTGTATCAATTCAATACGATCCCAAAATAATCATCCTGTGAAAGGTGATCCCCCCAAAAGTCTCCTCACTGAAGGTTATGCAGTCAAAGTTTCCCTCAGAGGCAGAAGGCAGCTAGGTCCCTCAGCCCAAACTATCTCACAAGATGGTTATCGTGAAAATAAAAGAGTTGAGAACATGATCAGTGCTACCTTGTACAGAATAAAGGTTGGATATAAATCTAGTAAATAAAAATAAATAGAGTAAATAAACCTGTTGTCTTCCTAGTCGCATTCCAAAACCACCTTCTCTCCATTATATTGTCTAGACTAGAGCAATGTTTCTCAACCCAGACAATTTTAAGACGTGTGGACTTCAACTCCCAGAATTCCCTAGTCAGCCATGTTTTGGCCATGCTGGCTGAGGAATTCTGGGAGTTGAAGTCTACACGTCTTGAAAGTGGAGCATTTTTGTTGCTTAAACACCTGTTCCTCAAACAATTAGTTGAACTGAAATAGTTGTCAGTTCTGCAATGCTTGTTATAAGTGTAAGTGGAACCAGAGATAAAGGGGGTTGTTGTTTTTTCCAAACCTGAAAAGTCTGATATTTCACAAGCCAGTCGATTTTCTGAAATCAGTTTTTCCCTTTGTAACTTCTTGGATTGCTATGATGTTCTAAGTCTAATCATACATGTTAAGTTACAAACCCTGATAAATAAACCACAGTGTGGGCGGGCACACAAAACATGAAGCAAAACCAGATTATGAACTTTGATTGGTTGGGGAATAGTCTAATTGTTAGACTAAGTTCCCAGGATTCTTTGGCAAAAAAATATGATAAAACATCCTTGAAATTTAAAAGATAATAAGATCAGTGCCTTTTCCAATAACAATTTATATATTACTTTTCCCAGGCTATTTTTTTAAAGAAAGAATTACTTGAGAGTATCCTTGTAAAGTCCCAGTCATCTGCAGAGAGAGCCGTGTGGATCAACTTCCCAAACATGAGTAAGTATCACTTTATTCTCCAGGAATGGATTCTCCTGCAAAAAATTAGAAATATAAACCAAGTCATACCTGTGGGCTAAAACCAATAGCAATAGCATTCAGACTTATATACCACTTCACAGTGCTTTCCAGCCCTCTCTAAGCGGTTTGCAGAGTCAGCCTATTGTCCCACAATGATCTGGGTCCTCATTTGACCCACCTCGGAAGGATGGAAGGCTGTCCACCTTGAGCCAGTGAGGATTGAACTGTTGGCAGTGAACAGTCAGCCTGCAAAGCTGCATTTTAACGACTGCTCACTCAATCTGTCTGTCTGTCTGTCTATCTGTCTGTCTATCTATCTATCTATCTATCTATCTATCTATCTATCTATCTATCTATCTATCTATCTATCTATCCATCCATCCATCCATCTATCTATCACAATAGTACTTAGACTTAAATACCACTTCATTGTGTTTTTGCAGCCCTCTCTAAGCAGTTTACAATGTCAGCATGTCACCCCCAACAATCTGGGTCCCCATCATTTGACCCACCTCGGAAGGATGGAAGGCTGAGTCAACCTTGAGCCAGTCAGGATTGAACTCCTGGCAGTGGGCAGAGTCAGCCTGCAATGCTGCATTCTAACCACTGTGCCACCACAGTTCCAACAGGAATGGCTATAATCTTTAACTGAGTGATCATGATTTGATATGGTTTACCCCCTCTTCACTTCCAAGCCTCTGCCTCCCTAAGTGCAGAAAACCAGGCTCTCTTGCCTCCTGCCCCTATTCCGAATGAGCCTTACTAATACTTGGTGATTATTTTGAAAAAGAAAGACAAATCCCTCTAAACTCACTGGGTCTAGGACAACTCATGTGACCAACTTGTAGCCACCAACTCGCCACGGGACAATTCGCCATGAGACAAGAGTTACACCAACATCGAAGAAATGGTAGAATGGAATCATTAAAAAAAAATATGCCAAAAGAGGTACAAAATGAATGTGAAATAACAAAAAAATATGTTATTTTTAAAAATTGTTTTAAATAAATACATTGAATTATTGACTTGTGCTGCATCAAGTTGTCCCATGGCAGGTTGGCCATGGTGAGTTGTCAGCAGTGGCATGTTGTGCCATTCGAAACTCACCTCTTTCCTCTACCAAACCCAGAAAACCTGGGATTTGGCCAGGATCATGCCATGGCCCTCGGCATTGTGTTCCTCAAAACACCCCAGGCACTGAATTCATTCTAGCAGCCAATGTTCTAACGGTGATGGAATCCTTCGGGTTTAACAACTGTCATCACACCCCTGAAATCAGCTCATAAAATGTCATGTTTTTGTGCCACCAAGGATTAAGCTGCTATCAAATGCCCATCTAAAGCATTGGCTGCTGTGCTTTGCAAACTCAGAGAAGGCTCCTTCTGAACTCCACACTGTCTACTCAGTGTTTGCACAAGATGTTGCTGTTAACCAAGGTATATTTTATATATTTAACCCAGTCCACAGCCTTGGAGGTACAACAGCTGGTTTGGGACTGAATATAGGACTTGATCAACAAAGTATCTCCACAGACTTCCAGAAAGGAAGATTTATCTGCTTTTCCTGCAGGTGCTTCAACTGGATTTTGCATGCAGCTAATCCTTAGAGGATGTGATGGCTCAGGGGCTAAAACGCTGAGCTTGTCGATCAGAAAAGTCAGCAGTTCGGCAGTTCGAATCCCTAGCACCATGTAACAGAGTGAGCTCCCGTTCCTTGTCCCAGCCTAGCAGTTTGAAAGCATGTAAAAAAAAAAATGCAAGTAGAAAAATAGGGACCCCTTTGGTGGGAAGGTCACAGTGTTCCATGCACCTTCAGCGTTTAGTCATGCCGGCTACATGGCCACTGAGAGTGCTGTCTCTTCAGCTTTGTAACGGAGATGAGCAGCGCCCCCTAGAGCTGTTAACAACAGGCACGTAGGTGTGAGGGGAACGTTTACCTTTACCTTATTCCTAACCTGCTATGTCCTCCTTCCATCTGCTGTATCCCTGAATTGGTGATGAATAATTTAGGACTCTCTGCACTCTCTGAATCTCACACTTCCCTAAATCACAGCTTCTAAACCACTTGAATAAAACTAGGCAAACGGCGTTAGGATGTGAATTCTCTGTTAAATGGGCGAAAGTCCGATAGAGAAGGTTTCCCAAACTGTGAGGTGTATCTCCTGTGGGGAGGTACAGAAAAGGGTCAGGCGGAGCTGTGAAGAACCTTTTAGGTTAAAATAAATCGTCCTCTCCCCAAGTTTCATTGTATTGTCATTGTTCATTTGTGTTCATTTGGGGGTTTAAATGTTTAGGGAAGGCACTGACAAGGTTCACATTCTAGACAGAGAGGATGGCTGGTTTGAAAGAGGAGTCAAAGGGGCCGTCTATATTAAAATTGGACAGCCCTCCCACAATCGATTGGGGAAAAATATGACATCATCTATCTCCTGTCTACAACACAGTCCTTTCAGCACTTCACACCCATTTCCACTACTCAGATGACCCTGAGGACAGATATGCCCCCAAGTGAACTCAATGACATTGAACAGGAGGACCGCAAAGAATCTACATCTTTCCATTTCCTACCTATTAGTTTGAACCGAAGAAGCTTCTTGAATAAGAAGCAAAACATTGTCAAAGGAAGAAAAATCAAGTAAGTTGGACTAGAAGACAACCAAGATCCTTTCCAACTCTGTTTTTCTATTCTAAGACCAGTTGTCTTTGAAAAAACAAGCACCTTTGGGATGATTCACTATCCTAATTTTTTTGGTCTACCTATCCAGGACATTTAATTCTACTTGAGTCCCTGTCTGTTGTTGTCGTCGTTGTCGTCATTGTTGTTGTTGTTGTTGTTGTTGTTATTATTATTATTATTATTATTATTATTATTAACAACACCAATAACAATTTATTGTCATTGTACGTATATTACACAGTATACACATATGAAATTCACATAACACCCAGAGACCAGACCCGACATGCACACATACACGACAATCCCCAAAATTCCCCGCCCCCTAAAAACACACACAAGCCTCCACACAACAGGCCAAGTAATCCTGTCCAACAGCTCACTGATGATGGTCCTTAAGTTCATTGTTAAGTGCAATTATAGCTTTGGGATATAAACTGTTCAGGAAACATGTGTTCCGAGTTTTAATGGTTCTGTATCTTCTGCCAGCAGGCAACAGTTCATAAAGATTGTGAGCAGGATGGGAAGAGTCTCTGAGAATGTTGTGCGACTTCCTTAAACAGCGAGATGCGAAGATGTGGTCCAGGGCTGGTAGCTGGAGCCCAGTGATGTTCTGGGCAGTTTTAATGATTCTCTGTAGAGCTTTTTTGTCTGCTACAGAGCTGCTCCCATACCATGCAAGAATGCTTATGTCAGGACCCTCTCAATGGTGCTGCAGTAGCAGGGCAGAAGTAGATGCTGAGATAGATTTATATCTTACTGAGCATTCTCAGTAAGAGAATGCCTTCTGTGCCTTCTTCACAAGCATGTTAGCATTCATAGTCCATAAGAGATCCTATGAGATAGAAGTGCCCAGAAATTCCAGCTGTGTATCAAATGTCTGGCATTATCCAGGTATTCATTGTCTGGATGGTATTTTCTCCACTGAGTTTGGACTTTATCAGAGAACATAGAATAATAGAGTTGGAAGGAACTTTGAATAAAATATAAGGAGTTGGAAGGGTTAGGGTTAGTTGGAAGGGACTTCAGAGGTCTTCTAGTCCAACTCCCTGCTCAAGCAGGAGACCTTATACCATTTCAGACAAATAGCTGTCCAGTCTCTTTCTGAAAGCCTCCAGTGATGGAGCACCCACAGCTTCTCAAGGCAAGTTGTTCCATGTGTTGATTGCTCTCACCGTTAGGACATTTCTTCATAGCTTCTAAATTTCAAATATCTTCTTCACTCCCATGATATTCTTCTAACCTTCTTCTTGATGGAGGGAAGTAAACAGTGGGGTGCCACAAAGTTCTGTCTTAGGCCCAGTACTCTTCCATATCTTCATTAATGACTTAGATGTGGGAATAGAAGGGGAACTTACCAAATTTGCAGATGATACTAAGCTGGCAGGAATAGCTAACACTCAAGAAGACAGGCTCAAGGTCCTGATGGATCTTGACAGACTAGAACACTGGGCCATATCTAACAAAATGAAATTCAATGTAGAGAAAAGTAAAATCCTACACTTAGGCAAGAAAAACCAAAAGGACACATATAGACTGGGGTGAAACCAGTCTCAATAGCAGTAACTGTGAGAGGGATCTTGGGGTCTTAGTGGACAACCAACTAAATATGAGCCAGCAGTGTGCAACCGCTGCCAAAAAGGCTAATGCAATCAATCCTAAATTGTATTAACAGAGGGATACAATCAAGATCAAGGGAAATACTAATTCTACTCTATAAAGCCTTAGTAGACCACACCTAGAGTACTGCATCCAGTTTTGTTCATCTCATTATAAAAAAGATGTTAAGACTCTAGAAAAAGTACAGAGAAGAGCAACCAGGATGATTAGGGGACTGGAGGCTAAAACATACAATGAACAGTTGCAGGAACTGGGCTTGGCTAGTCCAGTGAAGAGAAGGATCAGGGAAGACATGATAGCAGTCTTCCAATATTTGAGGGGCTGCCACAGGGAGGAAGGGGGTCAAGCTATTTTCTAAAGCGCCTGTAGGCCAGACAAGGAATAATGGATAGAAACTGAACAAGGAGAGATTCAACCAGGAAATAAGGAGAAACTTTCTGACAGTGAGAACAATCAACCCATGGAACAGAAGTTGCCCTCGGAAGTTGTGGGAGCATCATCACTTGAGATTTTCAAGAAGAGATTGGACTGCCATTTGTCAGAAATGGTGTAGGGTGGGGGGTTGGACTAGATGACCTACAAGGTCCCTTCCAACTCTGATGATCTGTTTGATCTGTTTGATCTTGACTTCAATGTGCTTGATGATATCAGTTTGAAAGATGCCCAGCAATTTGTTAGTGATAGTTTTCATCCACTCTTGATATAATTACCATCTTGATTCCTTCAATTTTAACTATTTTCCCCTCTTGATGGTGAAGTTGGGACACTTGTCCCGTCTGAACTCCATTGCAATATTTTTGCTATATATATGGACCTCCTGGAGCAGTGATTCTATTTCAGATGGTGTTTTTCCCTGCAGCTTCAGATCATCCATTTCCTTAACCTGGCCAATGTTTTTGATGTTTGATAGCAATAACTATCAGTAATAGTGATTAACTGATACTATTGTGCTGCTGATCTTTGCATGAAGCTTCCAATGCTTCTACAGACTCTTGTTATTTCTAGGCACTTGGTTATCCAATCATGTGGCAGATAATTGAATGCCTTCTTGTATTCAATCCAAGCTTCATTCAAGTTAGTCTTCCTTCTCCTGCAGTTTTTCCAAAATCATCTTGTGATAGGAACTGGGCATGGCTAGTCTAAGGAAGAGAAGGACCAGAGGAGACAGGATAGCAGTCTTCCAATATTCGAGGGGCTGCCACAGAGAGGAGGGGGTCAGGCTATTTTCCAAGGCATCCGAAGGCCAGACAAGGAACAATGGATAGAAACTGAACAGGGAAAGATTCATCCTGGAAATAAGGATAACTTTTCTGACAGAAAGACAAGAAGAGGTTGAACTGCCATTTGTCAGAAATGGTGCAGGGTTTCCTGCTTGGGCAGGGGGTTGGACTAGATGACCTACAAGATCCCTTCCAATTCTGTTAATCTGAAACATCTTTGTCAGTTAGGAGCCAATCTTTTGTTCCTCTGTCGTTCGGACAGTTTACTTTCTGCTCAGGTACGAATAGCTTATTTCGAAACAGATGCCTCTGGACTGCATCAGCCACTACAGCAGATAGAAATTTGAAAGTTGTTAGCAAACAGGTAATTGGCCTACAGTTGCCTGGTTCTACTCCTTTTGTCCGAGGTTAGCCACTCTTCAAACCCACCTCCTTGCAATACAGGTAATTCTCGACTTATGACCGTAATTGGGCCCAAAATTTCAATTGATAAGTGAGACATTTATTAAGTGAATTTTGAGCCATTTTACGACCTTTCTTGTCACAGTTGTTAAGTGAATCATTGCAACTGTTAAGCTAACAGCATGATTGTTAAGTGAATCTGGCTGCCCCATTGACTTTGTCTCAATTCATAAAATATTTCTATGGTCTTTTTAGAGTTGCCAACAGAAAGGGAGGGGGGAGCAGTGCGACAACTTGCATTCCATAAATGTTTTCATAGATAGTTTCTAGGTGACTGAAGTGTCTGTGGAGCAAAATTCTAACTGGAGAGCCTCATTGATGACTCTTGGCTATGGATGTGTCCCATTGGAGAATATGGATTACGATACACCCAGGGGGTGAGGGGAAACCAGGGTCAAGGGGGACAATGAACGATGTTACTCAGAGTTGGCTACACCCAGGCAGTGCCAGACATGTTAACTCCCAATAAATCCTTTTTTTAAGTTTTGGAAGTTTGGCTCGAGACTCATGATTTAAATGGGTAACTACCAGAGCCCTGACACTTTGCTTGTCAGAAGGTCACAAAAATTGATCACGTGACCCTGGGACACTGCAACTGTTGTAAACATGACTCGGTTGTGTCTGAATTTTGATCATGTGACCACAGGGGATGCCACAACAATTGGAAGTGTGAAAAATGGTCCCTTTTTTCAGTGCCGTTGTAACTTTGGTCACTAAACAAACGACTATAAGTCAAAGACCGCCTGTGTGTTGTTACATTGCTTGGCCATGAGTGGGTGTAAACGAGACAGATGTTTCAACCAAAAACTATGCACTTCATCTTCACCTGGTGCCTTCTTGGTCAAGCATTAACTGGTTCTCTGCAGTCTCTCCGTCGATGGGTTCGTAGAAATATTTATGATTGGATTGAAATTGGAGATTCTGCCCATAGAGTTCAATTTGAGCTTACTATCTGCTGATCTTCTTGGCTGTACCTGTCATTTGCTGCTTTATTATTTCCGGTGCTGCCTTGAACTTCCTTGTTTCCGGATGGCTTTTCTTCGCCAGGTGTTCTTTGTTCTTCAACTTCTTCTCTTTCATCTGTTCCAACTTGCTTGCATCTAACCTTTGCATGCTGATCTTATCTTCTGTCTCGGCAGTGCAGTGTATGCCTTTTTTCCTTCTTTGTCGATTTTGCATCCCAGGTATCCAGTTATTTCTGCAATGGTGCCCTATGTTAGTTGACTGAGCCAGTGTTTATATTTAATATTAAAATATTGGCATCTTTTAATAGTTCTGCTAGCTGTTCGCGTCAGGCAACCCCGTTCTGTTGTTCTTGTGTGGTTTTAGATGCTCAATTATTGTTTGTTTCAGTTCTTCTTTTCTAGTTAGTTTGTTGTTTCTGAGGAAAGGGCAGAGGAGAAGGCCCCTGATTTGGGAAGGAAAAAAAATGTGTCAATAGCTATGCTGACTTATTGCATTTCTGACTCTTCCTGGTTTGCCTCTATATTCTGAGAAACTTTGATGTCTTTGTCCTGGGTAGACCTTTGCAATTCTTCCCATTCTGCTTCTGGGAATACTTTTATTTCATATTATAAATTGAGATTGATCTGCTAGCCTCTGTTCTCTTATTGCTGGAGCTGAACATTGTTCTTTCCAGAAATAATGCATTTTTTTTCAGTTATCCTCTTCTCATTGGATTTGATTTGTAATAACACTCCTGAATTCTGCAGTCCACTTGCCCCAAGATGTCCAGAAACTTCAACAGTTAGCGCAATCATTAGTGGCCTGGATGACAACCAATTTGGTGGGGGTTTCTGTAAATGATTTCTCACCGTATTGTTAATGGAGAGACACACTTTCTCTGGCTCTTCTGGTGATAGTTGTCCAGTATGGTTGAACCTCGGGCATAAGCCTAATCTTCCTCAGAGCACACAAACCCCACAATCACATTGGGGTAGTGCCTCACTGAGGGATTATTGTAATTAAGGATTCTTGTTGTCTCCAGATGTTTGGAATTTCTACATACAAACAATGTGAAGTCACAGCTGCCAGTTCTTATGTTGGCCTTCACACCTATCCAATTCTTCTCAAGAACCTAGAATGTCATAATGTATCAGCATAGCAAATGTGTGGCTTTTTGTAATTGTCTGACGGAAATTTTGTCAAGGCACAGATTTTGTAAAGTGCTGTTCAGGATTTTTTGTTAGGGTACCCAAAGTGTCAAACCACCGGGACCAACACAGTTGGTTTATTCCATAATATGTCCATTTCAATTTCCAAATCTTAATTTGTGACCTTCAATACATTGTTTTGTTTTCATTACTGGCCTGTGATAATTCTTTTATTGCATGCACTAAAATGTGCTGTCACAGCTGACAGTCTTTTTAGCTGGGGTTAACCTTCATGCGCATCATGTTCTTTTCAAGAAGATAGGATGTAGTAATATATGGCCATAACATATGTGAGAATCCTTTTATAATTGTTGATGGAAAATTTTATGTGCAGATTTTAGTAAATTATCAACACTATTACTACTAATAACTATTATTTATAATATTGTGTTTCCCCCAAAATACGACCTACTCCCAGAACAGGCCCTTGCCCAATTTTCATGCCTGCGCCTAATATAAGCCCTAGCCCCCAGATAAGCCCTAGTTAAGTCGTGCCCACCATCTGATTGTACGAGGTGGGGCAAGGCACATACATAAAAATGAAGGTAGGGTTAGGGTGGAGGGGTGGAGCTGCCCCACGTGTCCCTTACCCGTTTATCTTAGGACCACTGAAGCCTCCCACGCCTCAACACCTGTCGCCGGGCTGCCTGACTTCTTCTGTGTCCGCTTGTGTCCACTCCTGGCTGGTTGCCACGTGGTGCATACACCAGTGCTGCCGCTCACGGCAGGCCACGTGGCTCATCGTGCCAGTGCCTCTGCTCACAGCAGGATACTGTGTGGCATGTCACGATGATACTGCCATGTGTGCACGCAACAGCACAATGTACTACACGGCCTCTTGCTGTGAGCAACAGCACCAGCACGGCAAACATGCGGTATCTGGCTGCAAGTGGCCCCAGTGGCTGCACAAATATGTTGGGCTGGGGCATAATAGATGTTGGGGCGTGGGAGGGCTGGCTGTGGTGGTCCTAAGGTAAGCAGGTAAACACATCCCTGAAAATAAGACCTGGTGCTTATTTTGGGGCCCAAAAGAAAATCAGACTGGGTCTTATGTTTGGGGAAACACAGTATTATTATTTTAAAAGTTTATTACATTATTTTCATAGAACTTTTTTTTTTGAGTCAGTGAACAATCTGAAACTTCATGAAGGGGTTGATGAACTGAAGAGTTTGGGGGCCATTATTCTAGGGACTTCACCCGAGGGATATTCCTGTAGTTTGATTGGACTTAGGTAAGAAAGCTTTCTTCCCTAGTGGTTATTGCAGCTTTGTCTTCCATTGCACTCATTTAGATTTAATTCTTGGTTTAAATTTAGAGCAAAGGAAGACTTCTACTTCAGTGAATGCTATAAACTTGAGCTTCTTGTCCTGGTACAGCTACCATATAATTGAGCCCTGAAGTACAGTTGCATGTAGAAGTATAGATGCAAGATTCAAAAGGGTCTTGACAGACTTGAGTACTGGGCCTTGACGTACAAGATGCAATTCAGCGGTAAGAAGAGTAAAGTTTTATACCAAAGCAAGAAGAAAAACCCAGCACATGTGTGGCATTTGGCTCAACAACAGCAACTGTGAAAATGGTCTAGAACTCCTAGTGGAAAAACTTCTTAAATATGAGCCAGCAGCATGTTGCAGCTGCCAAGAGAGCTAATGTAATCCTAGGCTGCATTGGCAGAAGAATAACATCAAGGTCAAATGAAGTGTTAGTGCCACTTTCTACTGCATTGATGAGATCACATGTTGAATACTGTGCCCAGTTTTGGTCCACCACAATACAATACACCCCTTTCCCACAAAACTAGAAAAAGTATAGAGAAGAGCAACACAGATGATTAGGGGATTGCATGTTAAAACATACCAGGAATGATTGCGGTATGTAGGTATGTCTAGTCTAACGAACAGAAAGAACTAGGAGTGACGTGATCGCTGACAGTCAAATAATTTATTTCCTTTTGACCACTTTTGTGGTCGCTAATGACATTTCTGACTCTCTAACCCATTCAAAATAATTTCACTTAAAGGGGGACTGACCTCCATACCAAAGGTTTTCAGTAGACTATAAAACACAAAAGACAAAAAGAATACGAAAACATTACCAAAATCTTCCTTTAAGATGACGGAAGAGTTAGCAATCCAAGATGCATGGAGTGAAATACATCCCAAAACCAAACAATATACGTTCTATTTGAATAGACATTTGTCCTGGTCCAGGATTAACATGATGTGGGTATCAACAGATTTAATTTTCAACATACAAGAAATAAGTATTGAAACAAAAAATTGGACAGATCCTAATCCGATTAAAGTAATATGGAAGGGACACAAAAAGAGGTCAAGATGGACAACGAACAATTTAATATTAAAAGGAGTACATTAAATAGATGGAAAAAGAATTGGAACTTTTCTTTGATAAAAAATAGAAAAGAGGAAACTTTATTACAAAATGTTTGGGATACAGCAAAAGCTTATACTAGAGGACTACTATAGCATATACAGGAAAGAAAAATAGAAAGAAAAGACTGGCACAAAAATACTAGAAGAAGATTATAAAAAGCTGGAGAAGGAGCTTCAAAGAAATCTGCAAAGAAATGATTTACAAAACAAAATGAAACTAACAAAGCACAAAATGGAAATAATAGACAAAGAAGAACTAGAACAAAAAATAAGAAGTTCTAAACAAAATTTATTTCCTTTTGGCCACTCACAATAATTTCACTTAAAGGGGGACTGACCTCCATACCAAAGGTTTTTAATAAACTGGCTTTGACCTGGAATAATACGAGAATTAATTTTAAATATTTCAATAATTCTTCCCTCTTTCCTATTATTTATATTATTGCTGGCTGCTTGAGAAGGATCTCATTTGCAAAATCCAGGTCTACACGAACAAAGGAAATAAAAAGCGGTTGATGTGCAGGTGCTAGTGCTTTTTTGCCCATGCAGGTGGTCCCCGAATTACAACCACAACTGAAATCCAATATTTCTGTTGCTAAATGAGACATTTGTTAAGTGAGTTTTGCCCCCATTTTACGACCTTTTGTCCCACCATTGTTAAGTGAATTGCTGCAATTGTTATGTTAGTAACACTAACACTAGCGTCAAGTGAATTAGTTTAGTTTAGTTTACTTTGTTGTCATTGAACCTCATACAACAAAATCAAATACCATCCTCAGTGTACATCATGACCATGAAAATAAACACAAACACACATCCTTCACCCTCCACACATTGAACCAACCCCCCCACTCCCGACACCGCACCAACACTGCACTATACAGCAGAATTCAAAGGAGCAACTGCCCTGGGATAGAAGCTGTTTTTCAGCCTATTTGTCCTTGTTTTTATTATTATCCTGTACCGTCTGCCAGATGGTAATAGTTAAAAAAAAGTGGGGGGGGGGGTGCCCAAGATGAGATGGATCTTTGAGGATGTTTTGAACTTTCTTAAGGCAGCAGGAGCTATAAAGCTCTTCCAAAGAGGGGAGAGGGCAACCCATGATCCCCTGGGCAATGACCTTAACCCTCTGGAGTGCTTTCCTATCTGCCCCTGTGCAATTGGCTAACCAGGCATAAGCGCAGTCAGTTAAGATACTCTCTGTGGTGCAGCGGTAGAAGGTCACCAGCAGTTTTTCATTCAGTCGTTGTTTCCTGAGAAG
This sequence comes from Pseudonaja textilis, assembly GCF_049901715.1. Taxonomy (NCBI): domain Eukaryota; kingdom Metazoa; phylum Chordata; class Lepidosauria; order Squamata; family Elapidae; genus Pseudonaja; species Pseudonaja textilis. The sequence continues at coordinate 14,509,949 of NC_142003.1, forward strand.
TCTCAGGTAGTCTAATCTCTGCTGGGCCCTATTGACCAGGGCTGCAATGTGGGCACCCCAGGTCAGGTCCTCTTTTAGGGTAATACCCAGAAACTTAAAACTGCCTCTTGCTCCACTCGGTCTCCGTTGATAAGCAAGGGCTGGAGGTCTGATCTGTTCCTTCTAGAGTCCACTATAAGCTCCCTGGTCTTATTGGAATCTGGCTTCCCCGTTGTCTTTGCTTGTCAGAAAGTCCCAAAAGGGGCACTGCAACTATCATAAATACGAGTCAGGGGCCAAAGCATCCGAATTTTGATCATGCAACCATGGGGATGCTGCAACAGTCATAAGCGTGATAAATGGTCTGAAGTCACTTTTTTCAGCCCCGTCGTAACTTCAAATGGTCACTAAATGAACTGTAGAAAGTCCTGTATTTGCACTGGAAGAATAATTTGAGTAAGTGCTCCAATGGGCCAAGGGTACCCCAAATCATTATCTTGGCTTATCTGTTCTTAATGAGAGAAGATGGCAATTTTGGAGCTGAGCCTTTCTTAGCACAAAAGTTGGAAAAACAGTATTCCCTGTGTAACTTCACTAGTGCAGTACAGAACACGAAAAGAGGGAAGGGGTGACAGGATAGCAGTCTTCCAATATTTGAGGGGCTGCCACAATGAAGAGGGAGTCAAATTCCAAAGCACCGAAAGGCAGGAGAAGAAACACAGGATGGAAACTAATCAAGGAGAGAAGCAACTTAGAACTAAGGAGGAATTTCCTGACAGGGAGAACAATTAACTAGAGGAACAGCTTGCCTTCAGAAGTTGTAGGTTTAACAGATTAACAGAGCTGGAAGGGACCTTGTAGGTCATCTAGTCCAACCCCCACCCACCCAAGCGGGAGACCCTACACCATTTCTAACAGAGGGCAGTCCAGTCTCTTCTTAAAAGCCTCCAGGGATGAAGCTCCCACAACTTCCGAGGGCAACTTCTGTTCCATGGGTTGATTGTTCTCACTGTCGGAAAGTTTCTCCTGATTTCCAGGGTGAATCTCTCCTTGTTCAGGTGTTCCAACACTGGATGTTATTAAGAAGAGACTGGACAAGCACTTGTCTGACATGGTAAAGCGTTTCCTGCCTGAGCTGGGGGTTGGACTAGTAGACCTCCAAAGTCCCTCCCAACTCTGTTATTCTCTTATTATCACTTCACGCGATCTTGATACTAACTCTCTGTTGATGAAGCCTAGGATTGCACTAGCCCCTTGCTGCTCACCCCTAAGTACTGTTCCACCAGGACACCTAGATCCACAGATGGGCTGCTGGGGGTTTGCATGGGTTCGGGAGAGCCCCTAGCTAAGTTTCTGTGCAATTTGGAAAACCCCCAAATCCCACTCCTGGCTGGCTCTGCCCACCCCTCCCCTACCCTCCCAGGGGTCCCCACAGGGCCCATTTTGGATGCAGGTAAGGGCAGGGCCTTCACGGAGGCTCAGGGAGGGCGAAAAATGGGCCTCCCGGAAGTTCGGGAAGGCCGGAAATGGGCCTGTTTCCAGCTTCCAGAGAGCCTCCGGAGCCCAGGAAGTTGTTTTTGCCCTCTAGGAGGCTCGAGGAAAGCCTCAGGAGTCCGGGGAGGGCAAAAACACGCCCCCCCCCGCCGTGGTGCAAGAGGCCAACTAGGCCACCCCCACTATGTCCACGTCCACCCAGCAACTGGGCAGAGAACCCCTTGCTAACATCGCTGAAGCCCACCCCTGCCTATATCCCTTTCACAGGAACTACTGTTGAATCAGGTACCACCTATTTTGTACCTGTGCATTGGGTTTTCCTGCTGAAGTGCAGGACCTTGCTTTTCTGACCATGAGAACAATCCGTTGGGACAGCTGGCCTCCCCAAGCTCTCTATCACTGGAGGTTTTAAAGAAAAGCTTGGGCGACCATTTGTCTGGGATGACATTAAATCTCTTGCCACTGGCAGGCGGTTGAACCACAAGGTCCCTGCCAGCTCTATGATTCTAATATTTACATGCAAAATATTTTCTTTGCGGCCATTGTTGCTAATATTTTTGTTTATACGATGAAGCATGCACACGTGACCGCTATCAACAGCTTTTTGTGCCTGTCCTGATTCATGTTTTAATGTGTGAATCAGAACACCGTGCTTAATGAGTGTCCTCGTTGCCACATGAAAACATAAACGACAGTGTTTTAAGTGCAAGGCCCATCTGTGGTTTAGCATAATGTTTGAACCATCCCCGAAGGCAGGCAGCCTTTTATCGGAGGTCTAGAGGCTTCATCCCTTTAGGAGCAGCTAGCATCCTGGCAGAGGCCATCCCATCCTTTTCAAAAAGAAATTTGTATAAATTGTAAGAGCTCCGTGGTTTTGTAATAAAGCTTTTTTTCTTTTCTTTTGCCAAATGATGCTGTGAAGCAAATTTGCTGCAAAAACAAACAAACAAACCCCAAATGAATCAAGTTTAAAGTGGAGCAGCAATTATTCTGATTTTTCACAGCCTTAAAATGAATTGGTTGGTGCTGTTGCCTGCCACAGTCTATGATGGATGCACTTGATATGTGGAACTCCGGAATACACAGCAAGTAACCAGTAGGGTTAACCAGGAAAGTAATCCTGGTAAGAAAACACCGAATAGTTTTCTGGCTATCTCTCAGGAAGTTCCAAGAAGCTAGCAAAGAAATCCTTGATTATGCAGAATCTTTTGGAACGGAGCTGGGCTCACATTTCCACCAAATACTCAAGGAGAAAAGATGAATAAATGATTTGACATAGGAGAACACAACCTACGTCTTGGTAAGGTAGAACAATATGGAGTAGGCACCCTTAGATGGATCCGCAATTGGCTGTCCAATGACACTCTATGGATAGTCCTCAATGGACCTACTCTATACTTACACGAAGGGAAGCATGCAGTGGTATAACACAAGGTTCGGTCTTCGGCCCAGTACTGTCAACATCATCATAAATAATTTAGATGAAGGGATAGAAGAGGAGCTGATCAAATGTGCAGATGACACTAAACTGAGCGGAATAGCTTTAGCAAATGGGCTTAAGCTCCAGAACAATCATCAATCAACCAATCAATCAATCAATCAGAATTGAGGTGGAAGGGACTTTGGAAGTCTTCTGATCCTATTCCCTTTTTACGCAGGAGAACCTATATTATTTTGGCATCTTGATATGCCAGTGCTTGAGCACTGGGCCATATCCAACAATATGCAATTCAGTGGTGTTTAGTTTAGTTTAGTTAAGTTTATTGGTTAGCCCCTGAGCCATATCAAAGTGCAGAGTTCCAGACACAAATTATTACTAAAATCTGATTAAAAAAATTTAAAATGGAATCGAATAAAATACAATTTAAAATGAAATAGGAATAAAATACGATTTAGAATGAAGTTGGATTTCACTAAGTCAGTGGTGAAAAAGTAAGGTCCTACGCTTAAGCAGGAAAAACAAAATGCACAGGTGTGGAATTGGTGATACCTGGCTCAACAGCAGTACCTGTGAGAGGGATTAGGAGTCCTAGGGACCATTACTTAAGTGAGCCGGCACTGTTCTGCAGCTGCCAAAAAAGCCAGCGCAGTCTTGGGCTGCATCAACAGATGGATAGTATCAAGATCATCAGAAGTGATAATACCACTTCATAAGTATTAGTGAGGCCACACTTGGAATACTGTGTCCAGTTCTGGTCACCACAAAAAAAAAAAGTTGAGTCCCTGGAAAGTGTGCAGAGAAGAGCAATAAAAATGATAAGGGATCTGGAGGTTAAATCGTATGATGAATGGTTGAGGGAGCTGGGTATGTCTACCCTATCAAAGAGAAAGCCCAGGGGGTACGTGATGACAGTTTCCCAATAGCTCTGAAGGGCTGTCACAGAAAGGAGGGGGTTGACTTCTTCTCCAAAGCCCCGGAGGTCAGGACAAGAAATAATAGGTGGAAGATTATCAAAGAGAGATCCGAGTAGAAATAGGGAGAAATTTCCTGACAGTGAGAAGAGTTAACCAATTGAGTGCCTTGCCTTCTGGAGTTTGGGGTGCTCCGTCACTGAAGGTTTTCAAAAATAGAACTGGACAACCCTTTGACTGGGAGGGTGTTGAGTGTAGACAACCCAGGAATGGCACACCTGGAGAAACTCTCTGGAAGGAGTCACCTGGGACCAGCATGGAACGGTGGGAAGCCACCGAGGCTGCAGAGAATATTATGCAACAAAGGAATGGCCGCTCAAAATCTCTTATTGGCCACCATCCTTTAGTTAGTGGGAGAGCACCAGGGCTGGGAAGCTACCGGTTCTGCCCGGTTCTATAGAGCTGGTAGCTCTGAAGAGCAGCAGACACAGAACCGGTTCTGTGTTTGCTGCTGTTTGGCCCACCTGCCCGCCCGGACGCTTACCTGACTTTTATTTCCTGCTTTTTCAACCTCAGCTGCTATGCGTAAAATGTAATCACCAAACCAAGAGTAATGCTAGTTAAATCCCACCCCGGGAGAGCACCCTACTGTACCCAGCAGGAGTCCCTGAACAACTCTTTAGGACAGGGGTCCCCAAACTTGGCAACTTTAAGACTTGTGGACTTCAACTCCCAGAATTCTGGGAGTTGAAGTCCACAAGTCTTAAAGTTGCCAAGTTTGGGGATTTCTGCTTTAGGAAGACATTTCTGAAGAAAACACCATTTCATTCAACAGAATGAGATCAAGTAAAGACATTTTTCTCCGCTTGGCGAAATCTTTGGTGCCCCTTCTTGGGTTGGGGCTTCGTGTTGGAGGCGTACCTGGGATATGATTGGCACGAGGCTTTCAGGAAACGAACTCCTCCGTTCCTCACTTGTTGGTCTCTCCGAGCCACGCCAAGCACATTGGCATGGGGTGCCCGGGGGTGTGAGGCATCAATGTTCCAAAAGGAGAACCTGCACAAATGGGATGGAATGTGCAGATCTCAGCCTGGCTCCCCATTGGCCGAGTCGCAGCTAAGGAAGAGACAGTTCCATCAACAGAATGCCCAGCATGGCAACCGGGTTGGCACACGGAGCTGGGCTGCTGGCAAGGGCATGAGTGTAGAGCTAGAAGAAAGAGGCTTCTACAGATTATCCCAAAGAATCCCCAGCCTTGACAACAGTAAGACTGGTGGACTGCAACTCCCAGAATTCTGCTGTCTGGGGAATTCTGGGAGTTGAAGTCCCCAAGTCTTAATGTTGCCATGGTTGGAGACCTCTATCCCAGAACTTAGATGTTGGTCCAACGTTATGCTTTGGATAGTTTTGGCCTAGTGGGCTGTGTGAAGTGGGACACCTGTGTAGAGATGTAAAATTTCTGGAAATTTTGAAGCCATGAGAAAAAAACCATCTTTCCTTCTGGTTTTTTTTCGAGAAAAAATAGAAATTTTTGGAAATAATGGGGGAAAAAATTCAGTGTGGAAATTGTGTGAAATGCAATGTATATAAAAGAATTGTGCTTGCAATAAACAGGTAATCAACCCCACTTTCCCATCTAAGGAACCAAAAAAAAAAATCAAGAAACCATCAACATAAAATAATAATAATAATAATCAGATTTGCCCCTTGGCACCAATAGCAAATAAAGTTAAGGTCCACCTCAACATTTCAGCTCCACAAAACTTTTACCTTTTGAGTGATGCTTTTTAAAAAAAAGAAACAGAAGACACAACATATACATGCAGTTTATTCTATCTCATTTTTTGAACTACTGCTATCATTTTCCATTTCTTCTTCCTCTTATACCAACCATTACTCGGGTCCAAGGTACTGTACACACAAGCAAACTAAATTGGAGCCTTCCCTGCAGTGCCCCCTAGTGGCACAAATGCATATTACTCTTGTTTAAGAACTGCCTTGAAAAGTACCGCTTTACTTGAATTATGTTTCAGGATTTGCTTGTTTTCAGCTGAGAGAACTTGCAATAATTTAATACTTTACCAAAAGTCTCAGAAATCTTTTATTAACGTCTTCATGTTACATGGTTTGAACACTGTGTGTGTGTGTGTGTGTGTGTGTGTGTGTGTGTGTATTATTGCAAACCTGTTCATGGAGGAATTCGAATCCAGAGCCCTGGCAAATGCCACCCACAAACCCAAGCTATGGTTAAGATACATCGATGACACATTTGTTATTTGGCCCCATGGAAATGAAAACCTAAACAATGTCCTAACATACCTAAACAGCACACACCCCAAAATCAAATTCACCATAGAAACGGAAACAAACAACTACCATTCCTAGATGTACTAATCTACAAAAAAACCAGATGGCACACTACGACACACTATATACCAGAAGAAAACACACACCAACCTCTACCTCAACGCCCAATCCCACCACCACCCAGCACAGATAAATTCTGTGGCCAAACACTAATTGCCAGAACCAAACACCTGGCAGACAAGACACACATAAAGACTGATATGTGCACCCTGACCAAAGTACTGACAGTCAATGGCTTCCACAAAAGCAAAATCACAGGCCTGATCCACAAAAACACACTGAGACACAATAAAGACTTAGAAGATGAACAGACTCATGGAACAGCTGTCCTGCCCTACATAAGAGGTACAACAGAAAAAATCAGTAAGATACTACACAGGCACCACATCAAGGCTGCCTTCAAATCAGACAGAAAAATAGCAGCCATCATTAGAAACCCCAAAGATAAAATAAACCTGGAAAACCAAGGCATATATGAAGTCCCCTGCGCATCATGGCCTGCCACATACATTGGACAGACCAATAGAAGAATAAATACCCACCTTGATGAACACAAAAATACAGTTAAAAATGCTGGAACACACTTCCTCACTAGTCCAACACATGAAAGCCACAGGTCATAGCATCGACTTCAATGGCACCAAAACCCTAGCCACTATAGAAAACCCCAGCCATAGAATAATCAGAGACGCCATAGAGATTGAAAAAAGACCTGAAAGCATGAATAGAAGAGACTGTCAATTTTCTGGAAGCGTGCACCCACAAACAAAAAAATCTCCACACCACAAGCCAAGCAAACACCTGGGCACAAACAACCCCCCCCCCCCCAATACCTCCAGCCCAAACACACCCCAGCCAGCCAGCCAGATGAAACCTAGCTTCCTAATAAATGATAGCCGTCCATTTACTCGGAGCCAAGCCGTGAAATACAACGTTGCCAGCTAATTAAGACAAAAAAAACCCACTACAAAACAGACAGAAGATATTAGAAACATCAATCAAGCAGGACACTGCAAACTCCAAGACCAATAAACACAGACCAAGACTCCCAACCAATCAGGATGAAGAAAAAAACAAAAAGCAGTAGGCTAGCCCCAAATTTAAAACAGAAATGGCTGTGAAAGTCTGACTCACAGACAAACACAATACAGAAGCCTGACGATGGCAGATGAGATTCTGCCGAAACGTTGCTACAACTTTAAAAGCACAACTATAATGACGTGAGAAAATACCCAAACAAAGCTGAATACCATATGTATGTATGTATGTATGTATGTATGTATGTATGTATGTATAATTTATTTATTTGATTTGTCAATCGCTTACAAGATAACAGGTATAAGTATAAACATAGCTTTGAATACATGAGATGGATACATATAAGAAAAATAAAAAGAAACAATAGGACTGGGACGGTAGGCACAATTGGTGCGCTTATGCACGCCCCCTACATATATGTTATTTATCATTTGAAAAGAACACATCCCACACTTTCCCCACTTTTTTCGGGAGTGTTCTAAGTTAAAACCCACCCCTTCTCCTAGGAATATAAAATATTTTAGGATATACAAAAAAGGCGGAATATTTCCCCTAAAAAAAAGTAGAAACTCAGAGTCAGAAACTCAGCCCCGCCACCTTTGCTAATGGACCATTACTCTGGCCTGGGCCAGTCTATTTTACATAACGAAGATCTACCACCTTCAGGCAGACCCATAATAGGAATTGCGCAAAGCCCTGAGGGTATAAAACAATTGCACTCTCAGCATATCAGACCTTCTTTTTCCTTCACCCAACATCTTGAAGCATGTGATCATTCTTTTCACTTTGGAGCTCCAAGCCAGAGGTGGGATTCAGCAGGTTCTGACCAGTTCTGGAGAACCGGTAGCGGAAATTTTGAGTAGTTTGGAGAACCGGCAAAGCCCACTTCTGACTGGAGATTTTACAGTCTCCTTCCCCTGCCACGCCCACCAAGCCAAGCCCACAGAACCGGTAGTAAAAAAAATGGAATCCCACCACTGCTCCAAGCCATGTGGACATGTCCACCATCTTTCCAAACAGCCTCAATGTTTCAAGTGTCTTTTCCCCCATTTGGAACTGAACCCAGAAGGATAATTCTTCCAACAGGAGGGAAATGGCTTTGGGGGAAAAAAAAAACAGGAAAAAATTTGTTTCTCTCCCAATTTTTCCTGTTTTTTTCCAGGCCTTCCCATCTCTACACCTGTGGAAGGTGTCCAAAAAGAGAAAAAAGGCAAGAGGGCAGAGACAATTCAGCCATCAAAAATTCCACCTATTTTTCTGCGTCTTGTTGTACCAAAAGGACAGGGTTTGAATTGCACACTTCTGGCTGTCATTGTGACTTTTTATGTCCTTCCTACATTTGCCTTTATGTGTGAATCCACTCGGGTGTGTAAATCATGCCCTGGTTTAAGCCCTGCCAACTATGATTTATTCACAAATCATTGCTTAATCTGGCACAAGAGTTGGACCTTTCAGGTGTTACTTGGATATACTGAATGTTTTATTCTCTAGCAGTGAATTTTCCTTCATGCTTGATATTTAACAGATAGGAGACCCTTGTTGTAAAATAAATACCACATACACGTAACTTCATGCTGCCTGCTAAAATCAGTCATCTCTTTGTAATTCTGCATTTCCCTGGCCTGTCCCACTCGATCTGGCAGAAAGGGCAACCTGTGGACCCAGTTGGTCAAAGGGTTTTGGCAACCTGGTTGCCATGCTGGGCAGGATGTAGGACAGCCTTTTCCGCAGTGGCTACCCACTCCACAGAATAGCAAGAGCACTTAGACTTCTATACCGCTTCACAGTGCTTTACAGCCGTCTTTAAGAGGTTTACAGAGTCAGCCTCTTGCCCTCAACAATCTGGGTCTTTACCCACCTTGGAAGGATGGAAGGCTGAGTCAACCTTGAGCCGGTTAGGATCGAACTGCTGACAGTTGCCAGAGTCAGCCTGCAATATTGCATTCTAAGCACTGCGGGGGTAGGGGAGAGAAATTGAAAGAGAGAAATAGAAATTGGGAGAGAGAGAGAGAGAGAGAGAAATACAGTAGATAGTAATAGCACTTATTTATATACTGCTCTAGTCTTAATGCTGCAACTTTTCTCAGCTTAGAGCTCTCTCAAAGCAGTTTGTAGAGTCAATATCTTTTCCCCAACCACCTGGGTCCTCATTCTACCGACCTCGGAAGGATGGAAGGCTGAGTCAACCTTGAGCCGGTCAGGGTCGAACTCCTAGCAGTGGGCAGAGTTAGCCTGCAATGCTGCATTCTAACCCCAGGGCTTAATAAGGTTGGGCTGTTTACTGTTTGCTTGTTCCTTGCTTGGGGTATTGTTTATTTGATTGTTGGTCTGATGTTAATCTTGGAATTAGTCTCTGCTCATCTGGGTGCTGGATTGCTGGTATGGAGATGTTTTGGTCTTTTTGAGGTGGTGCTCATCTCCGTTACAAAGCCGAAGAGCCAGCGCTGTCTGAAGAACGTCTCCGTGGTCATGTGGCTGGCATGAAAAAATGCCGAAGGCGCACAGAACGCTGTTACCTTCCCACCAAAGGGGTCCCTATTTTCCTACTTGCATTTTTACATTCTTTCGAACTGCTAGTTTGGAAGAAGCTGCTGGGACAAATAACAGCTCACTCTGTTACGCGGTGCTAGGGATTCGAACCACCGAATGGCCGACCTTTCTGATGAACAAACTCTTCTCTCTCCCCCTCTCTCCCCCTCCCCTCCCTCCCTGTCTCTCTCTTTTAGAAGAGAAGATACCTATTCCAAGTTATAAATGTTTCCTCTCCCCCATGTTACTATACAATAATACCTCTGGAAGGGAAAATAGGCTGAGGAATTTACTGTTTCCAAATTCCAAAATTTAGCGTTCAGCGAAGATTCAAATGCAAACTTCTCCAGTTCTAATTGGATTCCCGATCAAAGCGGGAAAGGCTTGGGTATCTGTGCTGTGCTGAAAATCTTCATGTCTTTAATCCTGTTTTTCAATTTTGCCGGATATAATAAGAAACGCTTTAATAAGGATCACATTTTATTAGTCTTTGACCTTCACAAGATCATCACCACTGGGAACATTAAAAATACAATTTAGATTTCAGGTTTAGAACATAGGAATATATACAAGGAAAAATTTCAAATAAGAAACTATTTAAAGTAAATAGTATAGTTATCAAGCATGCCAGCTGTGGAATTCTGGGAGTTGGCATCCATGCATCTTAAACTTGCTAAGATTCAAAAATCCTGCAGTGGATTAAAATTTTGGGAAGTTTCAGGATACAATGTTCTATGCTTATAAATTTTATTCACACTGCATTAAACATGAGAAAGTCTGAAGTGGATTTAGCCCCCACCCCAAATAAAATATATGAATTGCCAGGACTGTTTTCAACACAGAGTACAGGTAGTCCTCCACTTGTAACAGTTTGCTTAGTGATTGTTCAAAGTTACAACGGCACTGAAAAAAGGGACTTATGACTGTTTTTCACACTCTTGACCATTGCCGCGTGATCAGAATTCAGACGCTTGGCTATTGACTCACATTTATGACGGTTTGCAGTGTCTTGGGGTCACATGATTCCATTTTACGAACCTTCTGACAAGTAAAGTCAATGGAGGAAGCCAAATCCACTTACCAACCGTGTTACTAATTTAACAACTGCGGCGGTTCACTTAACAAATGTGGCAAGAGCAAATAAACAAATTTGTCACTTTACACATTTCTCACTTAGCAACATACATTTTGGGCTCAATTGTAGTCTTAAATTGAGGATTACCTGTCTAACAGATAATTGGCAATCTTGTCTCGTTTTAGGTTGTAAAGATGCTCTCTTGCGAAAAGTGCAGTCTATGTTAACTTTTTTTTTTCCTGATTTTCCTCCTCTTTGGATGAAAGAAATTCCCAGATTTGTGGGAACAAATGCAAACTCATTGTTCCTGGACAATTGTCTACTGAGCCAAGTCAATTGTCCAGTTTGCATCATGTACTATACACTATTTAGCTCAGGGTGTTGTATTCACCTGTATGGCTCCTATACACTTCAGTGGGTGACATAATGAGATATCAACTGGGAGACCAACTCTGCAAAGAGGGGGAGATCAAACAGATTCCTAACCAACCTAGCTGACAACTTTGTCATCTGAAAGATACAGAAGGGAACTAGAAGTCAAGCTACACTGGACATAATTCTTACTAAATAGAGAAGAAGTTGTGGAGGGAGTTGAAGTTGCTGGAACCTTGGGCGAGAGTGACCATGTAATTCTGGAATTCAGTATAATGCAAACACAAGAGATAGAAAATCATCCAAGCAGTGTCTTAAACTTCAAAAGAGCTGATTTTAACAAACTCAGAGAGAACCTCTAGGAAAGATTCCATGGATGAAAATCTTAAAAGGGAAAACAAGAAGTGTGCGAAACTCTGAACAATGTTGTAGGAAGTTAGCACCCACCCTTCTCCTAGAAAATTGAAATAGCCTAGGAAATATTAAAAAGGCAGAATATTTCCTCTAAAAAGAGTAGATACTCAGAAGTGGAAACTCACATCAGAAGCAGAAACTCACCCCCACCTTTGTTAATGGGTGGGCCATTAAGGTCTGGGCCAGAATACTTTACATAACAAAAATCTCCAGATAAAACTATAGCAATTGCCCAAAGCCCTTTCAGTGCATCATCATCCAGCAAGGCTCAACCAAGCCTGGAACTCAGAACAGCCTACAGAGTTGCCCCATGTGCATGGCCCCATGGGAGTCTGTCAACCAATCAGAATACAAGCTCCAATTCAAATCCCAACAAAGGTTATAAAACCCAGGCGCTCTCAGCATATCAGCCCTTTCTTGATCTCCTCCTTCAGCTTGAAGCATGTGATCATCCTTCCTTTTCACTCTAGAGCTCCAGGCCGTGTGGTCCTGTCCACCATTAAACCTGCCAAACAGCCTCCATGTCTTTTTCCTCACTTGGAACTGAACCCAGAAGGATATTTCTTCCAACAATGTGATCAATAAAAGCCCAGTCCAAATATCACTGAAAAAGAAAAACAAGAAATTCAAGAAGGAACCAGCATAGCTGCACAAAGATCTCTCTGATAAACTGAAAGACAAAAAAAAGAGCAGGTACAAAAAAAGGGTGGACACATAACTAAGACAGAATATCAGCAGATAGCCAGAATCTGCAAAGATGGCCTGGAAGGCAAAGACTTAGAATGAACAAAGACTTGCAAGTCAAAGATAATAATAAAAAAATCTTTCAACATATTAATAACAAGAAAAAAAGTCAAGGAAACGGTTGGTCCCCTAAAGAGAGAAGGTGGCAAGGAAGTAACAGGCAGTAGAGAGAAAGCAGAGCTGCTTAATTCATTCTTTGCATCAGTCTTCACGCAAAAAACTTTTTTTTTTAACTGCAGAAGCTTCAGGAATGCAACTGTTTTCCATTTGAAAGCTGCCTTAAAAATGGAAAAAAGTCCAGATTTTGAAAGGTGAATGTGTTTCAATTTGCACTGTGGTTTGAAAAACATGAAAATAAGTAAATTCACACTTCGGTACAAAGCAAGCCAAGTTCACTCCATCCTTTTTCTCTGCCTGGTGACTTAGCCACAGCCATTCCAATGGGTCTATGACAATTCACCATGGCCAACTCCCTGTGGGACAAGAGTTATACTAATATCGAAGAAGTGGTGGAATATAATCATTAAAGAAAGGATGCAAAAGGAGGGACAGAATGAAATGGCAAAAATCAAAACAATTTTTATTCATTTTAAATAATTAAACAGAATTGTTAAATTGTCCTGCGGTGAGTTGGGCCAGGGTGAGTTGGCTGCAGCAAGCTGTCCCATCCCCTTCCCAATAGGCATTGCCTATGACATGTTAGAGGAAAGCGACGGTCAGCTAAACTGGATGGGCAAAAGCCCAGTGGTCAATTCTGAAGTTAGCCTGGCTGAGGCCATCTTGGAGGCTTCAGTGTTGCCACAATGGTGCTGAGGGATTGGGTGGTGGGGAATAGAGATAGCTTTTGTAGCCAAAACAAAATAGTTTCCTTTGAGAACCAAGGACATTCCCACAGGTGGCTGAAAGAGGAGGAGTAAAGTTTCCAAGCAACCAGACAGCACCCTGATTGGACCATGTGACTGATTGTTTGGGAAAGGGAGGAAAACTTTTACTTGTAATTAAGGTGAAAACCATGGGAACCTTTAGAACCTTTTCACCAGTCTGTGCCAACATGACAGACCCAATAAATTTGTTCTTTGAGTGTTGGAAGAAATATCCTTCTGGGTTCAGTTCCAAGTGGGGAAGAAAGACACTGGAAACATGGTGACTGCTTGGAAAGATGGTTTAATGGTGCACAGGATCACATGCCTTGGAGCTCCTGGGTGAAAAAAAGAGAAGAGGTGCTGAGAGTCCCTGGGTTTTATACCCTCTGTTGGGATTTGAATTTGAGCTTCTTTAAGTATTCTGATTGGTTGTCAGACTCCCATGGGGCCACGCAGGGGCAACTCTGTAGGCTGTCTTGAGTCCCAGGCTTGGTTGAGCCTTGCTGGGTGATGATGTCATGAAAGGGCTTTGCGCAATTCCTATTATGGGTCTGCCTGAAGGTGGTAGATCTTTGTTATGTAGAATAGGCTGGCCTATGCCAGAGTAATGGTCCATTAGCAAAGGGGTGTGTGTGAGTTTCTGCCTCTCTGAGTTTTTACTTTTCTTTTTAGGGGAAATATTCTGCCTTTTTAAGTATATTCTAAAATATTTCATTTTCCTAAGAGAAGGGGTGGGTTTAGCCTACTGCTGTGCCAGAATGGTTTTTTCTTCATCCTGATTGGTTGGGAGTCTTGGTCTGTGTTTATTGATTTTGGAGTTTGCTGTATTCTGCTTGATTGGTGTTTCTAATATCTTCTGTCTGTTTTGTAGCATTTTTTGTCTTGATTGGCTGGCAGCATTGTGTTCCTGTATTGAAGGCTTTTAGTGCAGCTTGGCTCCAAGTAAATGGATGGCTATCATTTATTAGGAAGCTAGGTTTCATCTGGATGCCTGGTTGGGGGGTGTTTGGGCTGGAGGTATTGGAGGGGGGGTCTGTTTGTGCCCAGGTGTGTGCAGGCTTCCAGATAATTGACAGTCTGGTGGAGTCATCTCTTCTATTCATGCTTTCAGGTCTTTTTTCAATCTCTATGTCTTCTCTGATAATTCTGTACCTGGGGTTTTCTATTGTGGCTAGGGTTTTGGTGGCTAACCTTTTTGGGCTCCTGTACTGATAATTGCGCATGCACTTGCCTGCTCGTGCTCGCGTGCCATCATCCAGAAGGCAATGCGCGCAGATCCCCATGTCTCCTGTGCATGTGTGCGTGACCTGTGTGACCCGTGCTGCATGCTTCTGTGCATGCACGTGCAACCCCATGTGTGTCACATGCTTCTGCACATGCACGAGTGTCCCCTGCGCCCCCCGCCAGGGGTGGGATTCTACCAGCTTGCACCTATTCTCTAGAACCGGTTGTTAACATTCTAAGCAGTCTGGAGAACCGGTTGTTAGAGGAAATTACTGGCCTAATCCTGTAAGGAAGACAGGAAGGAAACATTCTGGGGTTGCTTACAGAAACTGCCTCTCTGTTAACCCTTATTACATTCTTGGTAGGACTAGACTTTCTGTCTCAGGAACTTCTCTGGAGGTTTTTTTCCCTTTGAAAGGGAGTGACCACTCAAAGTTACAAAGGCACTGAAAAAAGTGACTTATGACCACTTTTCTTTTTTCAAAAAAAGAATTTTTATTTTTAAAAACATACACATACAAAACATAAAACATAAAACCATCTTCCATTTTATATACATACAGTGTTCAGTTGGTTACAAATCTTTTGTGCTATCTTTTTGTAGTCATTTACTCACAATTTATATCAATTTTCATATTGTCAAACTAACATATGCTTATATATTTATCAGTTATTAACCATCCATGACTAAACTGTGTATTCCATCATTTTATACGAGATGTTCCAAGTTTTATCTTAAAATTTATGTTATACTTTCAACCAATATATGTCTATATTATGTCTTCTATCAATCTATTAAATTTCTATCACAAAATTATCTAGTCTATTACATTACCATGTCTTTTTGTCCAACCATTGATAAAACAAATCCCACAGACCATTTCTCACACTTACAACTGTTGCAGCATCCCCAGTCATGAGAGGCCAGGCGAGGAGATGCGTGCCTCGATGTGAGTGATGCTGAGTTGGCCACGCCCAGCCAATAACATGACCACCAAGCCATGTTCACCCAGTCACGACCACCAAGCCGTGCCCACCACCTAAGCCATGCCCACAGAACCGGTTGTTAAAAAATTTGAATCCCACCCCGGCCAGAAGTTTCACTTCACAAACATTTCACTTAGCAGCAGAAATTTTGGGCTCAATTGTGGTCATAAGTTGAGGACTACCTGTACAGGCAATTCTTACTTTTCCTTTCCTTTTGTTGAAGTGCCCCCCACAACGGAGTTAGGGGTGCAGTACTGCAATGACATTTCCAAAGGTGCTTTTTTTCAGGAGGCAAGTGGACTTTCTTGTTTATTCTTTTGAAGACGTTTCTTTTCTCATCCAAGAAGCTTCTTCAGCTCTGACTGGATGGTGGGGAGTGGAAGGATTTATATACTCCTTGCAAACAGCTGGTCATTTGCATCCTTTTAGAGAGACGTTGAGGCCACTTGGAGGTTTATCTGTGTCCTCAGGGTCACCTGAGTAGTGTGCAGTTTCATTTCTTATTCCCACATCATTCCAAGGGTGTTCATCCCAAATTACATAGCTAAGTCTGTAGAGATTCTCCGTCCTCCAGGTTGTGGTTGTCCCAAAGGTGTTTTTTCTTCAGGAGACAACTGGACTTCGTTTTTTCTTTTGAAGACTTTTCCCTTCTCATCCAAGAAGCTTCTTCAGCTCTAACAGGATAGTGGGAAATGGAGGGCTTTTTATTCTTGCAGATTCCTTCCCCACTATCCTTCCTGTCAGAGCTGAAGAAACTTCTTGGGTGAGAAGTGAAACATCTTCAAAGAAAAAAAGCAAGAAAGTCCAGGAAAAAAAAACACCTTTGGGGCAACCAGGAGGCAAGTGACTGAGAATCTGTGCAGACTTTTTGCAATGGCATTTGGTACTGAACCAGGTGGGTTGAGAAAGCACCGCAGGGGTTACAGACTACTGAGCCAAAATCCAGGTTTTAGCTTCTTGCAGCTTAGCCTATCCTGCACACTGCATGGTTTCATCTAGGCACCATGGTTAAACTATGGTTTTCTAGAGGAATGTACCCGGCCCATGCACGATGCTAACAAAGCACCAAATCTCTGCATTGGGGCTGTCCTGCTTTTTTTGCAAACGGTGTTTGATTTACAGCCACAAGGTAGAAGCCGACCCGCACCCGGCGACGAACTCAGCACCAGGAACGCGCAGAAGCTGCGCGTGCGCGGAGGCGCAGCGAGGCCGATGTGCGCGCGCATGCCTTTCTCCTTCCTCGACCGCGCCTGCGCGGACGGGTCCTGCTCCCACCCCACCCCTCCACCGCTTCCATCCCCGTCTTCCTCTTTTCCATTTTGCCGGCGTAACCAACCTTGATGACCTCGTCTTCGCCGCCTCCTCCTTTATGACATTGATGGGCGCGTCAGCCGCCCAATGGGCGCGCGGCAAGGCCCCGAAGAGTCGCTCAGCAGCGGCGACGGCGGAGGGAAGGAGGCGGGCTCTGCCGCGGGCGGGGTTGTCGTTTTCTGTCCCCTCCCCCTAGCATGTTCGGGTGAGGCCTTTTGGGGCGCTCGGGGCGGTGTCTCGGGCTCAGTGTGGGCGGCGGCAGCGGCCGGGGATGCGGCGGCGGCAGCGGCTCTTCTTCATGGCGTCGCCGCAGCTGCCGGGCGCGGCTGGACGGAGGTAGCCGGAGCCGCGCTGAGGCGGCCCGGGCGGGCGGGCGAGCGAGCGAGCGATGGAGGATCAGGCGGCGCAGGAGGAAGGCGAGGCCGAGATCCAGGAACTGCACGGCCCCGAGCACTGGTTCAGCCAGTGGGAGCGGCAGTGCCTGGCCGAGGCCGAGCAGGACGACGGCGGCGGCCTAGGCGGCGGCGGGGGCGGCCCCCTGCCGCCCGAACTGCAGGATGACGACGAGGCGGCCGCCGCCGCCACCCCGCAGCCGGAGCCCAAGCAGCAGAAGCTCTGGCACCTCTTCCAGAACTCGGCCACCGCCGTGGCGCAGCTCTACAAGGGTGAGCCGAGGCCCCGCCGCACGTGTGGAAGCCCGGACACGTGTCGACGGCGGGCGGGACACCCCCACGGGAGGGGCGTTCTCCTTCCCCTCACCCGGGTGGGAATCTTTGGGAGTGGTCGTCCGAGGCCCGGCTCGAATCCCCCCGCCAGGCGGGCTCAAGATGGCGGGGAGGCCTCATCGCCGCTGCCCCGTCGCCGCTTCTCTTTCTTCCCCCTCAGCCGGTGAAGGAAGCGGCTCCCCGCCGGGGAGACACAATGGATTCTCCCGTTCTCTCCCCCCCCCCGTCCCTGCGGGAGGGTGGTCTCGCCCGGGCCCTTGGCCCCTCCCACCAACAAAATGGCGGTTGGGGGGCTCGAGTACACAGGATGGGAAGGGCCTTAACGGGGAGGGCCGTCGCCAATCGAGCCAGACGTATTTTTTTTTTTTTTAAGAGGGCGCCCCTTTTCTAAACCCCCTCCATCGGGGGAAATGGAGGATTCCGCACCACACTCTTTTTCCCCTACACCCCCCCCCCCGGGGCGGACTTGGACGCTTCCAGGCGGCTTCCGTCCTGCTGGGCCTCTTCTCCCCCTCTCAACCCCCCTCCCTCTTCCTCCCATTTCCTGCGCTTCCGTCCCGGCGGCGGCGGCGGCGGCGGCGGCGGGTGAACAAAATGGCGAAGCGCAACATGGCTGGGCCTGGAATAAGAAAGGATGGCGGGGGGGCTGTTTAGGCGGTCACGGCGAGGCTCACTTCTCCCCTTTGCTCTCCCCGCGCAGACCGCGTGTGCCAGCAGCCCGGCCTCTCCCTCTGGGTGCCCTTCCAGAACGCGGCCACCGCCGTCACCAACCTCTACAAAGGTGAGCGGGGGTGGGGGGGGAGGGGGGGAGGGGGTGGAGGAAGAGGGGGGGGCGAGGCGTCATGGCGTGGCCCTCGGGGGGGTCTCCTGAGAGCCCAGACCGGAGGGGGGGGCCACCCTGGGGGCTTGCAGGGCTGGAAGAAGGAAGAGCGAGGGGCGCCGGCAGAGCCACCTGTGTTTATTCTTCCCAGCTTCATAGGGTTGGGGTAGGAGACCCTCGGCCCCCTGGGTGTAGGGTTGCCCGGTGGAGCAGGGCAGAGGGAGAAGCGGGCTGGGGGTCTGAGTGGTGGGGCTTTTCAATGAATCGGAATAGACTTTAGAGGTCGTCTAGTCCAGCCCCCTGGTCAGGAAGGAGACCCTCTACCATTTCAAACAAACGGCTGTCCGGTCTCTTCTTAAAAGCCTCCCATGATGGAGTCCCCACAACTTCTCAGGCCAAGTCGGTCCACTGGTTCTCTTCAGTGAGCAACCTTACCCCGTGAGCTCTGGGGGGATTCTGGGAGCCTCAGGAAATGCCTGAAAGAGGCTGCAGGGGGAACTACAATCGGTCTCCTCACCGCCTCTGCCTCTGTCAAGTGACTCTTGCAAGGTGACCCTTCAGTGCCTTCTTGTCAGCCTCTGGCATGGGAATGTCAGGGACAGAGCCGGCTCTTCTCCAGGGCCTGAGAGAGGAGGGGAGTGGTTAGAATTGTTTTCATGCTTAGGACCTTCCTCATCGCAAGACTCAACACTGGAGTTGGTGCCAGTCAACTTCCAAGCTGTGGTCTGTATGGGACTACACTCACCCAAGGCCAGGTGCTGCTGGGGCCACTGGCACTGAAAGAATCTGGTCACTAAAACGTTCCTCCGTCATCATTTATGAGACTTTTTTAGAAATTGAGAGTTGGTGGGGACCGCTTCTGAACTTCATGCTTGATGTACAGAAGAATGAAACTCTTGACTTTGGGTTTTACCAATTAGACTGATAGATCTTTATAGAAATGGCTTGTTCATATTATTATGAAAAAGCAAAAACCTGTGATTTGATGCCTTATTTTACTGTAACAGAGAGAGTCAGAAGTCAATACTTTCCGTTATCTATCCTCACTTCTCTTTTCCTTCCCCCCTGCTTTTCTGTTTGTTTTTTTAAATAATACTTTATAATTCATTAAAAATATGTTAATAGAAATTGCGAGTTGGGAGAAACTCTAACTTTTGTGATAGCAAAGGAACATCATTTTTGTGAGGGAGGAAAACCAGAAGAGATACTGAGCAAGCAATCTAATAATCTCATCAGGAGAGTATTATAGGATAATGGAGTTGGAAGGGACATCTAATTGCCAATGGTACTATAGGAGTCTGTAGATCCAATGATTTAGGGAACTTGCATAGTTGTCTCCATTTATTCTATGGTATCTTTTTTTTTTTAATCTGTGCTGAGTGTTCATTGTAGGGTGTGTGGAGGCAAGTACTTAGGTATTTGGGTGGGTTTTGTGGTTTCTGGATATACATGAGTTTGTGGGCCCTCTTGTGTGCATCCTGAAGACAAAAGAGTAAGGGGTGTTCCATTATCTGCTGTTTGCCCTTAAGATCCCTTGTTTTGTAAGAGGATGTAGGAATAGCATAGGATCCTAATTTCTGGATTAAGAAAGTAGCTTAGAATGAACTATGTTTATAAACCAGGTTCAAGCGGGGATTTCTAATGTGATTTTGTTTAAACGATTTGTCTCAAATTCTGATATTCAAGTGACATTTAAATTGAACAGATCTATGTACAGAGCATACAGTATTAAACATATCTGTGGTTCATATCTGTGGTTGCCATACGTCTTCTATATCATTATGTACTACAAAATAGTTGTAGTGAATTTTTGGAATCCTTAAACTCTAGGTAAGCTTGACATAATCTAGCTTCTCATGGGAAAATGTTATAGTTTTCCAGGGAATAAAATGGTTGCCTTAATTATTTGGCTGTGCGTGGTTTTATATTAGAGATACCTTTGTGGTTATAACACCCTTACTATTTATACTGACTTTTAAATAAGGTTAGATCCCCATGTCTAGTAATCTTGGAGAGAGTGGTAGAAATCTATTTCTAACTCTGGAGTAGAGAGATAGGCAGAGAAAGAAATTTTGTTGGATTTAGATGTTATGTTTTGTTAACTTTCAATTATTTTTTTCTATCCTTTAACTGTTACAATGTTTTTGATAGCCTAGGAAAAGATATTGTGTCAACTTTATAGAATTTCTAATTCTATACTAATTTATAAATATCTGGAAAAGGACTATTTAGTCTTGGGTAGTTCATACTTCTAAAAACTCCACGAGTGCTCAGAAATTCCTTTCAGCTCATGGAGGAAAAGAGAAGACTCCAGAATACATTACTGGCTTGACCTTAAATGTCCTAAAGTACTTCCAGTTACTCATAATAAGTACTCGAGCACTAACTGGCAAATGCTGGCTCAGCTATATCCTGAGTTGCCTTGATAACAAGGTTGGTGACCCAATAAATAAAGGTAACAATATTTTTGTTGGACTTGCCCATTCCTATATCATGTGAATAACTTACTTTAGAAGCAATTGATATAATTAGATGATGCCATCTGAAGTGGCCAAGTGGAATGTAGTCCTGAAAACAGCCACCATTTAGTCATCAAGGGAGGTATTCGCCAGCTCAGCCAATAGTATTAGTCAGCTCTGTTTTTCTAATTGGCACCAGCTGCCATTTTGTTCGCTTGTCGCTTGGCATTGCTGGGTCAAAGCCAGACGGGTTGTCTGAAGCCCGTGCATGTGCCTCTTGCTAGAAATCCAAGCAGTGCATGGAATTAGCTGGGAAAGAATGTGCTGGTAATCTAGTCTTGCAGAAGCACAAGGGACACTCTCTCCTGACTCTGCATTTTATAATCTTGTGAAATTAAAGAAGAGAATCAGAGTCTTCTGCATATCCCGACCTTACCTATATTTATAATACATCTTAGAACTGCAGGAACGACATGTCCAAAATTAGAAAATTCCACTATGCAAGACATGGGGCCATAATTGCTCCATAGATAGCACAGTCCTGATCAAAGTGTAGAGATTATTTTTTCCTTCTCCTGTCTTGGTCTTTGAATCTAGTCTAGTAACATGAGGACTCTCTCCCTCTTCCCTCTGTGTATGTCAGTGAGAGAGAGAGAGATTCAGGGCAGCTAAAAAGGACTTATGGGATGGATTGATACTCCAAACTAAGTGGTAATTGCTTGTTTGAAGATTGGCCTATTATATGAAATGAATCATTTTAGTCCAATTTAAGGACAGTAGTTATGTAGTCTATGACTTAATATATGTGAACCTAGCTGCAGCAACCAGTGGGTATGAAAGATCGCACATGTTCCCTGATCACTTCCTGTTGGTGTCTAATGGCCCTTGAGGGGTCAGAACATTGTCCTTGCAATGAGCTTTTGGTCTTACCTGACCATGTTGTTCAGGTGCTTATATGGCAGCGCTATTTTTTAAGCCAAAAAGGAAAAGGCATTTTTTGTTCTGTCACATTGACTTTTTTATTTGTTAAAAAAAGGCTTGCATGAAAGTACAGAACTGGGACCTTTTAAGAGCAGTCCACTCAGTAGAAGGCTTTAAAAGCTTCCACTCCAACCTCTCCCATCTTTTAATTAAAGAGAGTTGACCTTTACATATATTTTGGGAAGAATAAATATTCCAAAGAGCTTGACTCCCTTTCCAAGAATGAGCATTTCTTTTCTACACGTTTATACTGTTTTTGGTTTCTATATACTTGAATAGGTATACGTAATTTTAACTTAATTTTGAAAATCCACATGACACCATGTGAATGTCCTGATGCTGGTAGATCCCATGTTTCTGTGAACTGAGATGGGTGATCAAATATTGATTGTGCTTGCAATGATGAAATTACTACAGTACATGTGGCAGATAGATATAACCATAGAGTGAAAGATAGATATAACCATAGAGTGTTCCCCCTCCAGTTTTATCCCCGAATAATCCTTTGAGGCTGGTTTAGCTGAAAGCATGACTTGACTCCAAAAGCTTGGATAGCAGAACTTGGGTTTCCCCAGTCCTTGGCTCCTTCCTACAACCAATAAATCACCTTAGGTTTTTTTTGGATGAGGTATGAGGTAGATCTACTTGCAAGGGATCTGGCCTTAGTGGTTTTGTCACAGTACTGTTGGATCTCTGGGTTTACTGTGGACTCATTTAGTCTGTGTATGTTTCAGTGGAACTTCAAACAGCATTTGTGGTGAAAAGTTTGCTTTAAATCTATCAGAACTGGTGTTCTTGAGTAAAGAAAAACACCATTGTAAAGATGAATTAAGAGTAAGAACAATGTCAAATTAACTGCCAGTAAGTTTTTGTGTGTGTGTTTTATGCCAGATGTTTTTGCTCACTGTGGATATACAATACATATTATATAGTAACATAATGAGAGTCATATGAGAATTGTCAACCTTTATGAATACTTAATAATGCTGCCTTGGATAAAAGTATTCAGGAACTGAAGTTTTGGCCTGGAGCTTTTTAAATTAAACAGATTGCTTTCTTAGTCTGGCTTAGCTCCCATGAGGATCAGGATGATTCACTGAGACCTACAGTTAGTTGAGTAACACCCATGGAGAAAAATTCCACCATGGACCATACTAACGACATGACTAGAATCATCACAATAGGAACATGTACGACCAACTGTATTAGTTAATCATAATATATTAGATCATAATGCTTTTTGAACTTGGAATGCATGTAGGGCTTGGCACACTAAGGACCCAAAGCTGAAACTCTGTAATGAGATTGGCAACATTTTTAATTGTGCCCACCAATTTCTGTTTGTCGCAAAATTATGCAAGTTGACCATTTATTAGAAATGCTCTAAGCATAGCATTGGCTGAAGGAGTTGCCATGTAGTTTGTGCATAGGTGGGTCAAAGGAAGATCCTCCCCTTTTTCTTGTTAAAGGCTGCCTGTGGTTCGGTAATGTTCCAAGTATCCAAAGTTTTAATTTTGGTCCAGTTGCCATGCTTTAACCTTTTTAAATGCTTTTGGCCTGGATGATTGAGTCTTCCTGTACAAAATAAAATCTCCCAGTAATGTCTGCTGAAAACAAAGATTTGTTTTCCATTCAGAGCAACATGTGACAATTTGGCTGTTGTAATAGTGTAAGTTTTACTTGTGATTAATGTTGCGGAATGCGGTATCATATTCTCAAGAGTCTATTTTGGAAGGTAGCTTATTCTCCCATCAGCTGAGGCTGCAGTGTGGATGGCATTCTTAAGCACCAAGTGTTGGTGAGTAGTTATGGAAAGTACAGTTTGAACCTGCTGATGATCCTTTTCAAGGCTCTGCTTCGTGCAGTCTGTAGAAGCCACCTCTTCCGTTGAAGAAAAAAAATACTGATGCCCAGCCCAAATATGTTTTGGGTAAGTATTAATAGCAGTTGTGCATTGACAGTGGAATAGGTTGTTTCTGATGAATAAAGCTGGATAGAAATATTAGTTCAGGGAGATTTGGGCCTTGGTTGGATTTGACAGTCAAATTCAGGAATAGAAATGAGGTTGTTTGTTATCGATCTATCTTGCCTATGATGTGGCCAAATACTCTGGAATTAATGTTCCCATGCTCTTGAGAAACAGCTGCCTCACCTAAAGGGGGATTAATTTATTCCACTTTTCCTCCCGAAGCACAAAGAACAATTAATTCTACTGTCTTCTAAATTCATGGCAGTCTAATTTCAGACTCTATTTTCGATCACCTTCACTTCACTGAAACTGCCCTTGAATTAACTGTCCGATCTAAAGTCTTTATTCAGTTTTCCTTTCTACCATCTTAAATCCATTTGATTGCACTCTCCTGTTTAAATTCCGATATGCCATAACTCTTCATCCTGCTGACTTGTTTTCCCTTTCATAATTTCTTGTCTCTCTGTTCTCTCCCTTCCCTCCCGCATCTTAGCAGGGCTCTGCAGTTGATGCTCCACTGGCCATTCTTGGTAACTTCTCAATTTAACAGTTTTATCCATTCCTTCTATGCCCATCAGTGTTACTTGTCATCTAAGTATACTCTTGATTTTTGTCTCACTGTGGTTTATCCATCCAGCCTCTACGTATTTTTCTAGTAGTTCTGTTTTGGAGCCTCAGTATTATCTCAGGCTTAATATCTCTCGAGGTTGAGCTTATCCTATATCTTTCCAAAGGTCCAGCCTCTTAATTTGCATTTCTTGACCATCAGTAACATCTGCCTGTCAATCAAATGCTGCTTTTTATGTTCTCTTTTCCTTCCCAACCTTCCTCCTTCAATTGTCAGATCAGGATTTCTCTATATAACGCCAATTGTGGTCTAGTGGTTAAGGCACCAGTTGGAAACTAGGAGACTGAATTTTTGAGTTCTTCCTTAAGCATGAAAAACATGGCTGGGTGAGTCTAGGCCAGTCCCTCTCTCCCACCTCAACCCGCCTCACAGTGGGGTTGTTGTGGAGAAAAGAGGGGGAAGAAGTAGTTGGCACGAGGGGTCCTTGCTACTCTCGGAACTTGCTTGCCCATTAACCATACAAGGTAACATAAGTATGGGTAGTCATGACACATCTGCAAGAAAACAAGCTCAGAGAGCACCAAGGACCCCCCTCATTTCAACCCTGGGCTACAAACATTCTCCTTTATGGGCACGTTTTGAGTTAACTTGTAAAAAATAAGGCTGGACAAAAGAAAAATACCTAATAAAGAGAATAAAGCAGATCTTCCTGTCCATTCCCTGCTCACTTGGTTGCTATTTCTTCATCCAGAGCTTTGCAAGTGAGGTGCCACTCCCTCAGCCTTGCATGGCATGGGCTTCACATCTGGATTATGCGCAAGCTTGGCCTCGTTCTCAGCACTCTCTCCTTGGCTTGGCTTCTCGCGTTGCTTTGCCGGCATATGTGTTCGCTCCTTTGCGTGAAAATGCCTCCAGGCCGCCTGCCCGCCTGTTTCCTCAAGGGGCAGTCTGTGTTAGAAAGCCCACTCGGGTTCTCATGGCAGAGCGTATTCTAGCTGTGTATGTGCAACGGATGTAATATTGGCGCTCTGCTTTTGTCTCTCGCTCTCCCTCCCCCTTTTCGTTCTCGACGTCTGCTACGGCTAAGTTTTTTGGAGTAGATACCAGTTTTACCAGTATCTGTAGATGTGGAGTTGATAGAAAAATAAGCGTGAGATTTGGTCCCTTGTGAGGTTGTCATATCTGGCTGATGTAAACATGCTTTGCAAAAGCAAGTATCTTTAGAAACTGTATGGCAAAGGTGTGCTGCTGCATTTGTGGGGCAAATGTTTTTTCCTCTCCTATTCCACCTAGCTCTTTATTGCCCTCTTTATTTTACATCAGGACTCGTATTGCCTATACACCCAAACCCCTTGCAAGCCAAAGAGCCAAAAAATTATGTGACTGCTTCTTTTAAATCTGATACTGCCATTGTTATTTGGCAGCTTGAGCCAGTCTGCTCAAGAGAAGGTTGACCGTCCCGTAAGTGGATGGAAGTAGTGAGAGTTGTCCAGCACAGGAAATCTAGGCAGGTTGGACGTTGCTTTGTTTGTTTGTTTATTTATAGGAGTCCCCCTGCAGCAGAGGGTGTCAAATTCACGGCCCACGGCCCACATCCGGCCCGCGGGGGGGGGTTTAGATCTGGCCTGCGAGGCCAACCTGGAAACAGTGAAGGGCTGGTCCACAGTGCCTCTGCCAACGAAAACAAAGCTCCGTTTTTGTTGGCAGAGGGTGTTTCAGGAGGTTTTTTGCAGCTGAAAACAGCTTGGCCACCCCATGTGCCTCTGTCATGACATGTTGAGCTGGCCACACCCAACCCAGCTCCTCGATGTCAAACACAATCCTGATGCGGCCCTCAATAAAATCGAGTTTGACACCCCTGCCCGTTGCTAGTCATTTTTGACTCTAGCGGGCAGTGCTTATTTCCATTTCGAGGCTACCGAGCCGGCGATGTCAGAAAACATTTCCCAGTCTTATGGCCAGCGTGACCTTACGTAGCATTGTTGCCTTCCCACCAAAGTGGTGCCTATTTTTCTACTTGAATGTGCATGCTTTTAAACTGCTAGGTTGGCAGGAACTGGGGCGAGGATGTTGTGTGGTGCTTGGGTCTCGAACCTGGGTTGCCAACTTTCTAGCCAAAAAGCCCAGCGTCTTTAACCACTGGGCCACCATGTCGCTCGTCTGTCTGTCTGTCTTATTCTATCCTATTATCTATCTAATCTATCATCTATCTATCCCACCTTTGTTATTTTTTAATAACTCAAGGGCACAAATACAGTGCTCCTTCGCACACAATTAGTCCTTTCGCCTCCTATTTTTATGAGAGAGAGAAGAGAAGGTTATGTTCTGCTTTTCCAAAAATTTCGAAGTGGTCAACATTAATTTTGTTACATGGCATAAAATAAAAAATCAGTGCAGAAGATTATTGTGTCATTTGCAGAAAAGCAATTAGTAGTCATGTGGCTAAAGTAGGAAATATACAGTTAAGTTCAGCAAACTATCTGGGCGGATTGTGATTTAGCAGGATTGAAAGTGGATATTCTTGAGTTTTTGCCAGAATAGAATAGAATAGAATAGAATAGAATAGAATAGAATAGAATAGAATTCTTTTTTATTGTCCAAGTGTGATTGGACACATAAGGAATTTGTCTTGGTGCAAATGCTCTCAGTATACATAAAAGAAAAGATATACATACATATAAAATCTACAATGGTGAGGCAGGGCATTGGGCAGGGTTTACCCACACAGTCTGTGTGCCAGATCCCTCCAGTACAGGTAGTCCTCGACTTACAACCACAATTGAGCCCAAAATTTATGTTGTTAAGCGAGGCATTTGAATTTTGCCTCATTTTACAACCTATTTTATTTGCCACAATTATTAAGAGAATCACCACTTGATAAATTAATAACACAGTTCAGGGAATCTGGCTTCCCCATTGACTTTGCTTGTCAAAAGGTCGCAAAAGGGAATCACACGGCCCATGGGGCACTGCAACGGTCATAAATATGAGCCAGTTGCCTAGCATCTGAATTTTGATCACATGATCATGGGATTGCTACAAAGGTCGTAAGTGTGAAAAACGGACCTAAGTCCCTTTTTTCAGTGCTCTTGTAACTTTGAACGGTCACTAAATGAACTGTTGTAAGTCGAACTGTACTTTGTTTCCCTAGATCTGCTCATCGGCTGCTCTCCTCTCCCACTGTTGCTTGGAAGTTGTGTGTTTCAGTTTGGACATGATCCACACAAAACTGGCCCTTTGTGGGCTGAACACTTTGTAACCTCTTCAAGCCAACCATAGTGAGCAAATTGCAGATAAGATGCAATTACTGCCATGCATTGAAATGCCTTGGTTTTATATATTTTGGGGGAAATTGTGACAGTCCCCGAATTTCTTACTAGTCACAAGGACCCCCTACAGCCACTGGGTGCTTCCTGCAGTAAATGCTAATAACGTTAGGAGGGGTATCGGGTTCCGCAGAGGCCCCTCTGTGTTGCATAATTCTAGCAGTGGCTTTTTGAGAGTGACTGAAAAGCAAAAAAAGAGAGGCTCATTTCTACCTGCTTTGGTTTGTTATCTCCCAACAGCTGTTACCTACAGGTTGAGTGTTAATGAAGGCTATATCTTGAGCATAGAAAGCGTTAGGGTACCACGTTAATAATGCTTTCTTTAACAGTAACATTATTAAAAATTACAACCTACAATGATAAACGAATACAAATTTAAAAAAAGAAAAAAAGCTATAGAAAAAAAGTAGAAAAAATAGAAAAGAAAAATACATAAAAACAACTTTTCATCACGAATGAAACATTTTAGTAACTGATCTCCACCTCCTAAAATACAGCAAATGATCTTTTCTTCATGTATGTATGTATGTATACACACACACACTATCTCTTACTTATAAACACATCCTGAAATCCATTGGAGTTCTTATCAGCAAAAGTCCATTAAGGGTTACTAAAGGGTTACTAAAGTCACTCTTTTAACCTTGCTCAGATACAGGCAATCCTCGATCTATAACTACAATTGAGCCCAAAATTTCCGTAGTTAAGCAAGACAGTCGTTAAATGAGTTCTTCCCCAGCTTACAACCTACAAGAAAGAATTCAGCCTAAGTGGAGACAATGCCCTCTCAAACAGTGCTGGGATGTCCTGTCATTTCCTCCCTCTCCCACCCTCTACAGATTTACAACATGGTGCAAAAATGGATAAAAACAGATAGTTAGAAAAAGCAACCCCTTGCTTGGCTCTTAAGTAGCACTGTCTTATTTTTTTTAAAAAATGCCCCTTTTTGCTTGATTGCATGGACAGTTTGCTGTTTTTATATGTCTTTTCCCTGCCTTTGTTCAAGAGCTGTTCTACCGAATGGGGAGAAACACGGTAGCCCCAAATTTCTTCGTTTCAAAGAGGTGGCAAAGCCATTTCATCCAGAGGAGGAATCGTTTTGAAAGAAGTGAGCCTTGAGTTCAAATGCAAGTACTGGTAGTCCTTGACTTACAACAGTTTCGTTTAGTGACTATTCAAAGTTACAGCAGCACTGAAGAAAGTGACTTAGGACCGGTTTTCACAGTTACGACCTTTGTACATGTAATCAAATCAAATTTCAGACGTTTGGCAACTGTCTCGTATTTATGACGGTTGCAGTGTCCTGAGATCACGTGATCTTCTTTTGCGACCTTCTGACAAGCAAAGTCAATGGGGAAGCCAGATTCACTTAACAACAGAGTTACTAACTTAATAGCTGCAGTGATTCACTTAACAACTGAAGCAAGAAAGGTCACGATATGGGGCAAAACTCACTTAACAAATATCTTGCTGAACAACAGAAACGTTGGGCTCAATTATGGCCATAAGTCGAGGACCACCTGTAAGATCAGCTGGTATCCGATATTAGCAGATGGCTCTCGGTTGAGTCTAAATTTTAGGTAAGGCTAAGCAAATGGTATTTACTGCGTTTCTATTTACGATTGTTGAAGTTAATAACAAGCTGGCTGCGTCGGATTTGTGTACTTTCCCCCTCCAACGGGGGAAAACAGTGTGGAAATAATTGCAATCAGTTTTCAATATGGGATTGATCTTCCAT
The DNA here is from genome assembly GCF_049901715.1 of Pseudonaja textilis. Lineage (NCBI taxonomy): Eukaryota > Metazoa > Chordata > Lepidosauria > Squamata > Elapidae > Pseudonaja > Pseudonaja textilis. Next base: position 14,539,284 of record NC_142003.1, read on the forward strand.
TAATTCATCCTAGCCATTTGGGGAAGCTCAAAAAGCGTTTCCGGGGTGCCGGTTCACTTTGGCTTTGCTTCTAGAACAGAGGTCCCCAACCGTGGCCACTTTTCAGGCTTGTGGATTTCAGCTCCCAGAAGGACTACCTGTATTATTAACACAGTTTAAAAATTACACAATTTTACATGGACACGTATCTACATGGTGCGTTAGCTCTGACTGATTCACTTGATCATCTCACAGCAATGAGATATGGTTATGCTGAAAAATTGGCCAAAGGTAAATACAGTTAAGATGAATCCATTAAAAGGCGGGTGTTGAATTCATTCATTGGAGGGCAGAGCTGATAACAATCCTAGGCTGCATTAATGGAGGGATAGAATCAAGACCATGTGAAGTATTAGGACCCCTTTACAAAACCTTAGTACGATCACACTTGGAATACACTATCCAGTTTTGGGCACCAGAATATAACTAAGATGTGGAGACTCTGAAAAAAAAAAAGTGCAGAGAAGAGCAACAAAGGTGATTAGAGGGCTGGAGGCTAAAACCTGAACAGTTGCAAGAATTGGGTATGTGTAGTCAAATGAAAAGAAGGACAAAGGCAGAGGTCTCCAAACTTGGCGACTTGAAGACTTGTGGACTTCAACTCCCAGAATTCTCCAGCCAGTTACATTTGAACCTGCTGCCACCTGCAGTCGGACAAACACCTAACACCTATTTCTTTTCTTCCAGAAAGCGTGGATGCCCATCAGCGGAGTTTTGACGTAGGAATCCATATTGGCTACCAGCGTCGTAATAAGGATGTCTTGGCTTGGGTTAAAAAGCGCAGAAGAACTATTCGCAGAGAAGACTTAATCAGCTTCCTGTGTGGAAAAGCTCCTCCTCCACGAAACTCTAGAGCTCCCCCAAGACTGACTGTAGTATCCCCTAACCGAGCGACATCCACGGAAACTAGTTCTTCGGTCGAGACGGACTTGCAGCCCTTTCGGGAAGCCATCGCTCTTCATGGTAATCATGGTTTCTGCCTCTCCCTCCCCCCACATCCTTCCCAATCGTGTGTGCGTGTGCGTGTGTGTGTGTGTGTGTGTGTAAAGAAGGACATCTGCCTCCCTTAAGACTGTTTCATTGCTCTTTTTTTTTATCGCCAGTGATACAAACAGTAAAACATCAAACTGGTTCTCGGTATGTTAGCGACCGAAGTAGGGCTGATGGGTTCTCCTTTCCAGGCCTGGCACTCCTTGCAGATGTGGGCCTCTTGCAGGAATGACTCAGGGTTGTTCCTTCCTCTTACGACCTCAAATGCTCTGAAAAAAAGAAAAAAAAAAGCCCAGATGTTTCTTACCAACATTAATAGGTTAGGGCGAATGGAACACGGTGAAGTCAGAATGAGAAGCAGTTGATGTGTTTTGGAGAAAGGTTGGGTGGTGTAGAAAGCCCAGGAGATGGCCTGGAAGGGAGTTTTCAGGTGCTGCTATGGAAACGAGGCCCAACACATTGCTTAAGACCTGGGAAAGGCGATCGCATTAAGGAAGCCCAGTCTGGCTTCTCCCAGATTCGGAGGGAGGGAGGGAAAAGTAAATGCAAACAGACTTACAGCTAGAGACTTCTTGGGGAGCAGGTTTCTTGAGCTTGTAGGGCTGAACCTTCAGTACCTTGAAAAGATAGCTTATTAAAGTTTGGTGGAACAGTTTAGCTTCTGAGGGTTCTTTGTGTTCAGTTTCAATCTTTTCTTTGGGTTTTTACTAGAGGAAGGGGTTTTTTTTTTGCAGTAGGAGGGAGAGAAATAACTAGTTTGATAAAGTTGTGTTCAGAGGCTGGTCTTGCTGTATGTAGCATGGAATTAGGCATGTTTGTTTGGTAATGTGGTCTATGAGTCTTCATGGCATACATGACTGCAGGCTCTATTCCTGGTTGGCCATTAGTTGTTTGGTTGCTTCAGAAAACCCTTTGGATGGAAGAATTATTCTTTTTCTGATTGAAGGGGGTACTCCGTTTCATTCTTCTAAAGCAGGGGTAAGGAGCTATGGCCCTTTTATGATTTTATGGACTGGCTCAGGAATTCTGGGAGTTGAAGTCGTATAAAAGGGCCGCAGTTCCCTACCTCGGTTCTAAAGAAACAAGATACTTGCTTGGAAAATACTTGTTGCAAAATATTCCGTTGGATATTTGCCTTTCAAAACACACCAATTGGGTAGAGATATCCAGATTGAGAATATAATCTGATGCAGTTGAAAGAGGGCATGCAGCATTTGTGGATGTTTAATCAATGGGCAAAGCCAGACTCGCTTAAGAACCGAGTGAGTCACAACTTCAGACGTGACCTGTTTAACAACGGGGGGCAAAAAAGGGTAAAATTGGGCTTGCCTCGCTTAGAAATGAGAATTCTGGTCTTAGTGTTGACCATAAGACTACCTCTATACAGAATGTAAATATCCTGCTTGAAAGTTGTGCAGAATTGATGGATAATACAGAACATAGAAGTTTAGGGGAAAAAATCTTTGTAGAGTGCCATTTTTCATGCACTCTTAATACTTGGGGACTGTAAATTTAAGAATTTTTGGCCATGGCGATGATGAAGATTGCTGAGGAAGCATGTCAGGTAGCATTTTCTGTCTCAGATCTCTGGAAATGAAATAGAAGCTTTTAAAACATCTCATGCTGTACTGCATGCAAACCTGTAGTAGAGATTTCATTTGATAAGTTGCTGGTTTCATATCCTGCTCAGTGCGCCGATGTTGTTGCAGCAAGAGTAATTTAAATTGCAGTTGGATACCTTGTTAATTGGTTTACATCTGTGGTTAAGCATGTAGCTCGTTGGGATTAGAAAATTATCTCATGTGGAAAAAAGATTGTTTCCCCCTTGTTAGCTCAGTGGGCAAACCTATTCCGGGTGCTAAGATGGCATTTTTGCCCCCAACGGCTTGAATTTTGCTTTGCTTTTGGAAGCTATCAAAATGGCTGATGATCTCCTGGTTCTCTTCAGGTTTCTGCTCCCTCCTTGCCAGGGAAACTGGCAGAGAAAAGGTGTGATTTATGCTTCAGCTCCACAAGGCACGGGCTTGAGTTTCCACATCCCTAGTTGTCAAAGGGCCGGAGCTTGGCTCTGATTCTCAAGACTGGCTGGCTAGGCAGGATAGGCAGTGCTGGTGCTAGGTAGGTGACTGGTTGGGGTGACCCAGAGGAGGCTGGGATCGCTTAGTTTTCAAGTTTTACAAGTTTGCTCGCCTGTCATGGGGCGAGGGAAAAAAAAAGGAACAATAGGTTTACACGTTTGACTTGAATGCTCCTGTGCGTCAGAATAGAGGAGGGTCACTGCCTCTCGAGGGCCAGCCGACCTCTGTTCATCTGTTGCTCTGACATTGGGTGTAGCAACTAGTTGACTTTGATTCAGGTGCTGCCAATAAAGCCTACAGTCCAGCCATGAGCTTTGATTTCTGGATGTGGATATTACCTTCTTGATGCTTTTATTTTCTGGCAAATGCACCCAACTGGAATTTGAAATGGTTTAGGGCAGTGGTGGCTAACCTTTTGGGGCTCCCGTGACGAAAATTGTGCGTGCCAGCACCCAGAAGGCAATGCGCGTGGGGCCCCTTCCACGCCCCCTGCGCATGCGCGAACAACCCCCATGCGCACCGCGTGTCTCCCAGGACCCCCCCACGCATGCGCGCCAGATACCTGACAATCGGAGGCACATGCACAGTGGGGCTCTTCTGGACGACCCATGATGGTGAACCTATGGCATGCGTGCCGGAAGAAGTGGCTGTCCGTGCCACACGGGTCTAGGGTGTCCTTTGGCCTCTGTGAAACCTTCAGATTAGAGAGATGTTAGAATTTTGTCTTTGTATAAGTTCAGTTGTAAGAAGCTTTTCAAATGACTGACATTTATAAATTCGGTGCAAATTTCAGCCTGTTCATGAAGATGTAATGAAATTCACCAGTATCTTCATAAATCAAAGAAAAATGTTTTCATCCTGAACATAGCAACAATTAAATTATTCAGGCAGTGAAGGCTTTTGAATTCTCATCCTAAAAGTCCAATTCTTAATCTCTATGTATCCCATCAGTTTTTTTTACATTAAACTGTAAAGTAGTTTAGTGTCGAATGGAATAGAATAGAATATAGAATAGGATATAGAATAGAATATAGAATAGAACAGAAAAGATGATAAGGAAGATACTAGACTGAAGAAATGGACAGACTAATGCTAAAAATAAAAGATAAAGGAGAGACAATACTATTCAACAAGGAATAGGTTTTATCAATGGTTAGAAACAAAAGGTAGAACTTTGAAGACGAAAGAATCAGGTTAGGTGGACACTGGAAGAGATACTATTTTTAATATTGGAATATAGGAATTGTAAGTATTAGAATGATAGATAAGTTGGCATACTAGAATATGATGGTCAGAAACATTGTACAATACTAGCACTGTTTACATGTATGTAGATATGGTATTCTGTTTTTACTTTTGTTTTATGGTAATTGGAATGCCAGGACAATCACAATGCATTCAACACACACACACACACACACACACACACACACACACACACACACACACAGACAAAATATAAAATGCAAGAAAAAAAAAAGAAAAAAAAATCACATGGGGATTTTTTCTTGAAGATGAAGATACTTACTGGTAGATACGTGTTGTGCCTCATTGCTAAAGTTGGATAGTATTCATGGCCAATAAAAGGAAGAATTTCCCAAAGTGCTTAGCCAATGTTACGGAATTTGCAGCCACGACTCTTTGCAGCCAGAAGTTTGCTTTCATAAGGATTGAGACAAAATCACGAAGCAGAATATGACCGATTGCTTGACATGGTCTCTCTGTGCAGAGTTGGTTTGCCTCACAGTACCAGATTCTAGAGCAGTCCAGCTGTATGGCTTTCCAAAGGACCTAGTAGAAAAACCCGATGGTTCATGTTGTAGTTTATAGTCAGCAAGAGATGCTAAGTCCTAGCAGTCGGCCATCTTAAAGATGGCAGCTGCTTTGGATTTAGCAGGGCGTTTTTGTGGGCCTGAACTTCCTGGCTTGGAAGAGGAGATCGTGGCTTGATTTCCCACAGCAGATATAGGGCCAGGCAACTTTCTGGTAGGCAGAAAAGGGGCTTTTCATATTTTTGGATGGATAAGAAGAGCCTCGGTAGATAGGACAACAATTTCCTAATTTTAAAGGTGAACGGAATATAATTTTATTTTAAAAACCATTCAGTCTATTTTAGGACTTCATCATGTGTTATCCTCTTCAAAGTGATTGTTTCCTGAACTTCTTGCATCCTGGGGTATGAGGTGGCCTATCTGTGAGTGCACTTAGTTATATTTCTTTTAAGTTCGCTGGAACTAAAAAAAATAGGTAGAATTTTGGAAAAGCAGAACTGACAAGGTTACTTCAAACTTAGACCTTCCAGGCTATTGAAGAAAAAAAAGTGTTAATTAAATAGCTAAATTTAAATGATAGAACGATGGTGAGATGTTCCAAATGAATATAATTTGTGTCTGGCAAGTGGAATGTCTTTTTTCTTTAGAAAACATTTCTGTAGCCAGAGGTGTTACGGGAGGCACTGGAGGCTAAAGTTTTTGGCAGGTTTACTTGTGTCAAGAACGTGAAAATAATTTGTGGGGAAGTAAACTTGAAATTGGGGAAAAAATAAGTTTTTTAAAAAATTAACACATTTCTGTGCATATTTGCTGATAAGCGTGTCCTAATTTTTTACAAATAGATTTGTTTTGTAAGTGCCATTTATTACTTAGTAAGCCTTGAAAAGCAAAGGCATTTAATTTGTGTAAAAACAAAGGCATTTAATTTGTGTAAAAGCACAATGTTTTCAATCTTTTGAAGAAACAGGGAAAAGGTCTTTTGGGAGACATTTTAATTATACATTTATTGATTTTAATTTAAAATAATTCAGTTCTTCAAAATGGAGCATGCATTCCTAAGTCTTAAGGAGTATACCATGTCTTCATTTTTCTTAGGAAAAGTAAGCAGGCAAAAAGCTAAATTGTGAAACAGAAGCAACCCCTCAGTACGTAATGAAAGTATAGTTTGGACTCCATCCTCCAATGAGTCAAATAGATATGGGAAAGCACTGGCTTTCAGAAAAAGGGGAGAAAGTGTAGACTACAGAGGTCCACACGAAATACTTTCTAATCAGCCTCATTTTCTAAATCTGAATTAGTTATTTGTTTACTACTTTTGAGTCTTTATAGTAGAAGAAGCCATTGCAAGTTTACTTCATAAAAGAAAGTCTGCTGCAGGAGATGACCTTCCTGATCACGTGAAGGTGTGAACTTCACTCTGCAGTTGAACTCCTGATGGCTAAGTGTGTGTTGAATTAAGAATGGCCTGAAGCTGCTATTGATCGCGCATGAACATGGGTTGCAAGCCAGAAGGGTGGAAACCTTGGTCTCCAGGAACAGTCTTCTGTCACCTTTAACCAAAAAACGTACCAGATGCTCAACCGGTCAAGAGCCTACCAACTCTTTTTTAGTCCCTGTAGCTCTCCAGAAGTAGGGGCAGCTGTGTAGACTTCACATGTCAAATCCTGAAGCATCCTGATCCGGTCACCACATCCGGATTCACTTTTAAGTCTGAAAGACAAATGGGGTCTGTCTGGACCAGGGTTTCTGAACCTTGGCAATTGTAACATCTCTGGACTTCAGCTTCCAGAATTCCCAACATGGATTAGGACATGTTTACAGGTAGTCCTTGCGTTACGATTTCCTGCCAATTTTATTCGTATCCCGAGGATTCATAGGAGTGGATCGTGTAACTTGACCGTAATCACTCCCTGCTTTCGCTCATGCATTTGCTAATCAAATGTACGGGTCGCTAACTGCACATGAGGTCAAGGCGTCGAGGGGTGGTGGTGCTAGTGACGGAACAGGCCACCTACTTAAGACCACTCAAGGACTCTCTGACCCATTGAAATACTTCATGCTCCCTACAATTGCTCCCCCCACATCCTGCCATGCCGGGTACCTTACAAAGATCTGGTAAGCTGTCTTCTCTCCAGCCATGCAAGATCACCCTGAAGCTTCCCGACTCGGCCCACAAAGAGTTTGGAAGCAATGGGATGCTTTTAGGCAGCAAAATCGGCTGCCTAAAAGCATCCCATCGGCTTGCAAGCACTTCAGCAAGCCGCTGTAAAAAGCCGGAGCTTGTGAGGGGTGTGCCGGCCGGCCAAGGTTTTTTTTTGCAGGGTTGCCAAAGCCCACACACAATCTCGCTGCAGGCTTCGGCAACCCTTTGCGAAACGCCTTCGCCAGTACAGACAGAGCTTTTGAGGGAGGTGTCGGAATCTCTTCCGAAAAACCTCCAGTGATGAAGCACCCACAACTCTTGGGAAACAAGCTGTTTCCTCTCCCTGGCAGGAAATTTCTCCTTAGTTCCAGGTTAGAGGTCTTTTTAACAAGCTCTCACCCATCGCTTCTTGGCCTACCCTGCTTTGAAGAGTAAGTCGACCCTCTTCTCTCTGTGACAGACAGCCCCTCAAGTACTGGAAGACAGCTGTCGCGTTATGCCTTGTATTATTCCTCCTGCAGATCCCTTACCATCTTGGTTGCTCTTTGTACTCTTTCTAGGGTCTCTTTATTTTGTATCGTGGGGACAAGAACTGGATGCAGTATTGCAAATACAGCCTCACTAGTGCGGTATAAAGTGGTACTGTTGCTTCTCGTGATCTTGATGTTATCCTTCTGTTCATGCAGCCTAGGATTGCATTGTTTTTTTTGGGGGGGGGAGCTGGCACATACACACTAAGACAGCCCCCCCCCCCCCAGTCTTTTCTGCTCTGTGAACTGGCGGGGCTGGGGGTGGTGGTTTCGTGCACACACCCTCTGCTTGTGCAAATAGCCTGCTTGCCTGCTCTTTGCGCGGCCGGTTCTCAAAGGGTGACAACTTGGGGGTTGTGGACCCTGCACTAGGACACCAAGCGCTCACATTTTGCTACCCTTGGCCCAGATACCACCTTTTCTATACCTGTGCATTGGATTCTTCCTGTCTAGGTGCAGGACCTTAACTTTTCTCACCTTTTCTCACTGGGTAGGGCCCAGTGCTGAAGTCTATGAAGAGCCTTCTGAATCTTGAGTCTATTCTCCAAAGTGCTCCCCCTAAATTGGTGTCATCTACAAAATTGATGAGCTCTCCTTCTACCCCTCAACTAGACCCCTCATTTAGGAAGGTATTAAAGAGTACTGGCCCCAAACCAGAACCCTGAAGTACCCCACTGTATGCTTCCACCCCATGTAGATGCAGGTCCATTAAGGACTTTGAACGTGGTTTGTCAGCCAATTGCGAATCCATCTGGTGGTGGCACTGTCTGTCTCAGGGGTCTCCAACCTTGGCAACTTTTAAGACTTGTGGACTTCAACTCCCAGAATTCCAAGATTGGAGACCCCTGGTCTATCTCCCATTGTTCTTATCTTACCAAGAAGTAAACTCTGGTCTACTTTCAAATTCCTTCCTGAAGTCCAAATATATTATGTCCACAGCATTTCCCTGATCCACTAATTTAGTCACTTTATCAAAGAAAGCAATAAGATTTGTCTGGCATGGTCTGTTAACAAATTAAGTTAGAACGATTGATCAGTGGAACAATTTTGCCTCCTGACATTGTGAATGTTCCAACACTGGAAGTTTTTAAGAAGATGTTGGATAACTATTTGTCTGAAATGGTATAAGCTTTCCTGCCTAAGCAGGGGGTTGGACTAGAAGACCTCCAAAGTCCCTTCCAACTCTGTTATTCTATCCCTTGTTTGATCTTCTTTTCCCGGATTTTCCCAGGTATTGATGTGAAGCTGATTGGATTTCTTGGATCCACTTTTCCTCTCTTTTGTAGTTCTTCCGTCCTCTGGCAGTTCTCCTGTGTATGCCAGGAGCTTCGAAAGATTCTGTTCAGGGGTTCCGAGATCACGCCTGCTATCTCCTTCCTACTCTGGGATGTAATCCTTGTGGTTGTGGTATTTCAACTCTCCTAGAATGGTTAAGTGTTGTGTTACCTATTTCTTGCCTTTTTTGACCCGCTTTCTTGCTCTGTCTCCCACTCTGCTATTTTCGGTAGGTTGGGCTATTATTTCTCATTTGCGTGAAGACAGATGCGAAGAAGAAATTAAGCAGCTCTGCTTTCTCCCCGCTGCCTGTCACCACCTTGCCATCTTCTCCCATTAGCGGACCTATCATATCTTTGACTTTTTCTTGTTCCTTACATATTGGAAGAAACTTTTCTTCTGGTTATTTTTGGCATTTCTTGCATTTCTTAGTTCATTCTAAGTGTTTTCCTGACTCTGTTGTTGCAGATTTGGGCTATGCACTGGAATTCTGCTCTAGTTATGTGCCCCTCTTAGTTGGTTCCAGATGGTATAGGAAACCTGAGTCTGCCAGGAGAATCTGGAAAGGACTCTGCAAGGAGTTGCTTCCTATTAGTTTTGTTCGCCATTGTAAGTGATCTAAAAGTCTATGGAGATTCTCAATCATCCAGGCCATGGTTGCCCCAAAGGTGCTTTTCCACCCCCCAAAAAGGCAACTGGATTTTCTTGGTTTTTTTCTTTGAAAACGTTTTGCTTTTCATCCAAGAAATGAAGAAGCTTCTTGGATGTGAAGCGAAACTTTTTTTAAAAGATCCAGTTGCCTTTTGGGGAAAAAAGCATCTTTGGGACTTGCAAGGGATTGGACGTCTGAAGGGCTTCTGCTGGCTACCTTGGAGAGATTGAGCTTTTAGTTGGATATTCTGAAGCATCTGGTTTTATTTGTGCAGCTTGCTAAACTTTGGGGGTGAGGGGAGAATGGGAGGAAGGGTATTTCCACAGCAAAGCCAACCCTTTCTCTTCTGGGGGACTAGAACCCAGCTGAGGTTGATGCGTAGAGAACCTAAATTCTGTTGTTAACGTATCGCAGATTGTATAACCATATCCAGTTAACCGGATGACAAAACTTTGCTAAGAAGGGTGACAAAACCTGCCTCCTTCCCCTTTTCCACATGTGCACTTAGGATCTGTATGTTTGAGCAAATGTCTCAGCTGAGGAGCTCGTGAAATACCCTTCCGTTCTCAATACCTCATATAGCCAAGAGGTAGAGAAAATGCCCCCCCCCTCCAAATTTTTCTAGACCTGGCTTACTGAATGGGAAAGCCGGGGAGGGAGGGGGGAGGCATTTTAAAAGGATGGTTTTCCCCCGATTTAATCTTTTTGTGGTCATCTGTTTGGAGCACAGGTAGTCCTCGACTTACAAAAGTTCATTTAGTGACCGTTTGAAGTTAACAGGGGCACTGCAAAAATGTGACTTATGGCCATTTTCCACAGTTACGACCTTTGCAGCATCTCTATGACCACAGGATCAAAATTCAGAGGCTTGGCAACTGGCGGTTAGTATTTATGACCGTTGCAGTGTCTCAAAGCCGTGTGATTTCCCCCCTTTTGTGACCTGGTTAGCATAGTCGGGGGGGGGAGATTCACTGAACGACCGTGTTACTAACTTAACGACTGCAGCGAAGGAAGGTGATAAAACGGGGCAAAATTTGCCTAGCAGCTGTTGCTTAGCAACAGAGGTTTTGTGCTCCGTTGTGGTCGTAAGTTGAGGACCCACCTGTATCTTTATGCTAGAGAAAGTTGGCTTGAGGGCAAGGCCTTTCTGAACAGACCCCCAGGGAATCTATGGGGCACTCCCATAACCCTCTCAGTGCCCCCCCCAAATCTTTTGGGCACCAGAGATGGGTTCCGTAGGGAGGGGGTTTTTCCACTGACCGGAGGGGGCATGGTTTTACCTGCTACCTGCATCCTATGGATGGGGTTTCACTTGTTTTTGCGGCCCAGTTTCTGGCATGCCGTGGCCCAGTGCCAGTCCATGGACCAGGTGTTGTGGACCCCTGCTATAATTGAACCTTTCGCTCAGCATCCAAAAGCTCCAAGTAAGCCCAGTGTCGTCTAGTGCCGGGGCCTCCAACCCTGGCCACTTTAAGACTTGTGGACTTCAACTCCCAGAATTCCTCATCCACACGTCTTAAAGCGGCCAAGGTTGTGGAGGCCCCTGCCCTAGTGAAGGGCCCAGATCTATTCGTGTGAAGTTGCCTCCAAAAGGAAGGGCTGCAACTTTGATAAGGGTCCCAAACTGTCAAAACGTCTCAGGATTCCAGCTGTGACCCTGCATCCCTCCCTGCCCCCTGGGTGCCCCCTGGATGGATCACGTGTCATCCATCACATTCTCCAATTCAAGCTGTTTCCTGGGCAAAAGCTTCCGTAGCTTAGCTAGAATCCTTTTAAAGATAAAGTTGGAGTGTGCTTCTAAGTTCATTTTGCTGTGTGCTTCTCCAGTCCTTTCTTTCCTCCCCCCCAACTTGGAAACAAGTGTAGGGGTGTTTTACAAGCTGACAAAAAGGACTCACTGCTGACGTGGTCCAGAGCGGTTTGTGGATTCACCTTAACATAGACCTCGAGGGAAAACGGGCGCTTTCCGTTCTTTCTTTTTTTTTAGTCCCTTTTCAGCACAGCCATCGGGCTTTGTGGATAACCCTGGCTCCTCCCGAGCGTCTAATTCTTTCCTTCCTTTCCCCCCCTTGCAGGTCTCAGTGGCGCCATGGCCAGCATCAGCGTCCGCTCGAGCACCCCGGGCTCCCCCACCCACGTGAGCAGCGGCTCCAACGGCAGTCGAAGGAGAAACGGACTCCATGACGTTGACTTGAACACTTTCATATCTGAAGAAATGGCACTCCACTTGGACAATGGTGGAACTAGAAAGCGTACCTCAGCCCAGTGCGGTGATGGCATTACGGACTCCCCGACCCATAAACGCAACCGTATGATCTAAATGGCAACAATTGTTTTTGCCCTCCCCCCCCCCCCCCCCCCCCCCCCCGACCCTTTGCTCAAAAGCCCACTGGTGCTCCTCCGCCCACTGGGAAAACAAACGTGAGGCTCTCTCTTCACAAGACACACACACACACACACACTCACATACAGAAAAAAGAAATGCCATAAAAGAAAGAATATACCCCGGAGGTTTAGACTCCTTCTCCAACCTCTCTGGCTTCCCTCAAAAGTAGATTCTTTAGCAAGAGGATTTCCAACGTCGTGTAGTAGCTAGCAAGCTCATCGCAGGTTAGATCACACATCCATTCCAAGGCTAAAAGTGACCTTATGTGTACTCTTAAAGGGAAGAAAAGAAATATCAGACATTTTATTTGGTTATAGATTGCTTTTTTGTCCTTTATTTCTTGCCGTGTTTCAATATTTTGCTTCAACAGTATTGCCACTTCAGACAACCGTTTCAACACCATGACTTGGCAAGTAAGACTCACATGCTTCCTTTAGAGAGACAAGGAATGAAAATGTGTGTGTGTGTGTGTGTGTGTGTGTGTGTACACACACACACACACACACACACTCTTAAATATGTTACTATTTTCTTTTTAAAGCCTACTAGACACAGAATTTTCTATTTAAATAAGTGCGCACGTTATAAGCATTGGCTTGTGTCCATTTTTTTAAAAAAACATTACAAAGCAGTTGACGGCTGAGTGATGTAAACAGGTTCCCCTGGCGGTGATGATGCGGCAGAGACTTAAGTCATTACAAAAAGGCTGTTTGTTGGGTGTGTCTGTGTGTGTGTGTGTGTGAGAGAGAGAGAGAGAGAGAGAGTGTGTGTGAAAGCAGCTGCCCCCAGGCCCTCCTCTTCCTCCTGCCCCAGGAATTTCCACCTGGAAGGTTTTGAATGGATTGCTTTTAAGTCACCCAGCCGAGGAATGTGTTTTGTCCCTGAGAGGATGTGTGTGGTTTTTGGTCATGCAGGTACGTATTATACCCTTCCTCATTGTGCTGGGAGAAAACTGGGTGGGTAGGAATTTGTGTTTTTTTTTTAAGGGGGTTTGTCCTTTTGTGTCTTCTTCCCATCATGATGTTGGGGGCGGGGTGGGAAGGCGAGGTTTGAGCTGCTTTTAAAAAGCAGGAACCCCCCGTGTCTCAGGCACAGTTTTCTTTGGCATTTGGGCAAGATGGAGGACCTCTTGTCCCCTGAACAGAAGATCCATTTTGGGCGCCCTCAGGCCTGCGAAACCCCCAGCGTTGGGGTTCAGCTGGGCAAGCCTTCCACCGCCAGCAGAAGGCGACGTTGGGATAGCAAAAGGGAGCCACCATTTTCGAGCCAGATATGTGACACGGCAGAGGGCCAGGACATCAGGGTTGAATGCTCTACCTGGGTGCAAATCCCCCTCTCCTCTTCCCTCCCTCTTCCCTCTTGGCACACGGACCCTCCTTTGTATGTAACTCCAGAGCTCTGTTGCATTTTTATCAAAGGAAAAGGATCGTAATTACTCTCCCACTGGCACTGGGACTTGGGAAGTGGTAGGTTAGCCTTCTGTGTTCTGGTGCCCGCCAGGTGTGTTTGGCCACAGCCCCTCCGTCCCTTTGCCTTCTGGCTGAGGAGGATGGCATCTCTAATCTGCCTTGGCTGCGGAAGGTCAGTTTGCAGGGTTTCCCCTTGAACGTTGCTTGACTGGAAAGCTGAATAAACCTGCAGGATTCTTTATTTAGAAGCCTCTTCATTTTCCTTCCAGTCTTTCCCCCAGTTCTCTCGTCTCTCCCGAAGCTTCCTATTTATCTTAATTTGGGAATGGCGGTGTCAAATCCATGTGGAGGTCCATGTTTGCGTGGGGCTGATTCTGGAGGGGTTCAGTAAGGAGTAAGGGGGGGAAGGGAAACCCGTTGAATGGCACACCCCTTGTTTTTGCCTTTGGAAAAAAATGCAGTGTGAAGGACAGGGTACTCCCAACTTAAAAAGCCACAGATATTCTCTGGGAGAAGCATAAGTATTCTCATTTACTTCGTGTAGCTTTTGATTTTTTTTTTTAAAAAAAGAAAAGAACACTGCTAATTGCATCTTAAAAACAGTTAAAAACGACCTGTCATGAAACCATGAGAATTTAAAATTAATTCCAGCCTCAAGTCTCCGGTTGCGTTATCTTTTAGATGTTCTTTTGAAAGATTTGCCACTGTTGAAGTGCAGCTCATGGATGGCTTCTTGACTTCATGAGACAGCCCAGATGGCAGGGTGTCCTTGTGAGGTGCTTCTGTCTGGTTTAAATGAGCATTTCTCTCTGGAGAATTAAAGCACTTAAATGTTTGTGGGTGCAGGATTAAGACTGGTGCAAAACAATTATATATATATATATATATATATATATATATATATATATATATATATATATATATATATATATATATATATATATATATATTCTACCAAAAAAACAACAACCCACCCACTCCAAAACCACAAAAGTAGTACTTCGAATGAAATTGTAACTGAAAAAAAACAAAAATCAACTATAGTGAGCAGAGCCATCTAATTAATAATACTCAGAAAGAAGGAATTGGCCTGGAATGGAGAAATAGGAAACGAGGACGTGGGCCACTGAGGAACGCACAGACTCTTTGTGATTTAAATCATCGGTCCCACTGGATGAGTATGGAGCTTTGCTGAGGGTTTTTGGTCCGGGGTTTCTCCAGACTAAAATGCTAAGGCAGAGGAGGTTCAAGATTGCTTCCCAGGTAGACTGATAAAAGAACGGAGCCCGTAGCTCTCCGTGTGTGGAATTTATTTCCTATCCCTCCCTCCCTCTTACCAATTAGACTTAGAGTAACTCTTCTGTGCTTTGAAGCTTTGCTTTCAGTCTAGCTCTTCTGAACAAAATTATTTGAGCGTTTAAAAAAAAAACACATTTTGGTGCCATCGTTTTGTTTTGGCAAAGAGAAAAAAAACAAAACAAAAAACCAGGCTTGGATAAGCCAGCTGCCCTTTATAGTCTGTGTGCTTGTAAAGCTTCAACTTTTTACTTTACTGCTTTTTTAAAAAAAACAAACAAACTATTTGCTGTCCAAAACGTTCACTCTCCTGCCAAAATAATCATAACCTCGATTGCATGATGGCCCTCATTAGAGAAGTGGGTTGTGTCACAAGCAAATTTCTTTAAAGCCCTGGCCATGGAATAGACCCAGGGGCCGCACCTCGATAGGTGACTTTGGGAAGACTATTAACTCTCGGAAAACAGGCCTTCTGGGACTTAAAAAAGGTGGAGTAGAGAAATAGTCTGTCGCAGTTCGGCTTTTTTTTTTTTTTTTTAAACCTGACATGATTGGATGCCCTTCTGGTGATACTTGTCTCATTCTGTTTTTCCTTGTAAACCAAACTTAACATGAATGTGGGGCAGATTTTACATATAGTGTATCCTGCATTGAAGCTGAGCTTGGCTTGCATATTACTAAAATTCAATTTTAAATATTAAAAACACTTTTGAGCTATAGTGAAGTAATGCAAAGCTGATTCTTTCCCCCTTCCCCTCCTTTGTTTGAAATGGAATCCCTGCAAATCTTCAATTGTGACCTTGCTCTGCTGGAGAAATAGATACCTTTTTAAAACCGTAATAAAATTAAATAAAATAAATCGACACCCCCTGCTTGTTTACTTTTCTTCATTGTTTGGGCTAGTCAGAGTGGACGGACCTTTCAGATCTGCAGGTAATATTTGGGGGCTGGGGCTGTGAGCTGCGACGGGTGGGCGGGGGGGTCACATCACATGCTGGAACTGGCATTTTATATGTTTTTCCTGGCTTGGTGGGATGATAGCCTTCATTGGGATGGCAGATCTAGTGCCCACTTGATCCTGGGTGAAAATCCAGTTGCTATGGATCTTAAATTTTTTTCAATCTTGGCAGCCTGTCTGGAATAAGGTAGTCCTTGACTTGTGACAGTTCAAAGTTACAATGGCACCGAGAAGTCGCGCATGACCATTTTTCACAACCATTGAATCGTTCCCAGGGTCATGTGATCAAAATTCAGATGCTTGGCATGTGACGCAGGACGAGTTGTGTCCTGGGGTCATGTGATCACTTTTTGAGACCTTCCGACACAAAGTAAATGGAGAAGCCACAAGTCGCAAAATTCATTGAACAAATGTCTCATTTAGCAACAAAGTTTGGGCTCAATTGTCACAAGTCAAGGACTTGCGTATACAATGGGAGCCATGGCCAATGGAGGAACTGAGGCACACCCACTGCTGTTGGAACAGAAGGAGCTACTGTGGGAGGCAGCCTTTGTGTTTCTAGCAACTATGTTGGCATAGCCCAAGAATCCAGCAACCATCCTGGATCAAAGATTTTTTAAAATCGGGTGAACATTACAGTTCCGATTTTCACATCCAGGGTAAATTGCATGATAAGCTAAGTGCAATAAGAACTAGAAGCCTAACTTTCTGGAGTGGAAGCTCAAAATGTCCACCATCTTCAGGGTATTTGGGCAGTCGGCCTTTTTCAAAGAGCAGTCATGCTTCACACAGCAACCCTAACTTTTGGGCAACGTAAAGGTTGCCCCTGAAAGTGGGAAGGCGAGCCATATCAAATGGGCTTGTTACGACAATTGCTAGGATAGAGCCATGGTGGCCTAGTGGTTAGAATGCAGTATTGCGGGCTAATTCTGCCGGCTGCCAACGGTTTGACTCCCACCGGCGCAAGGCTGACTCAGCCATCTTTCCGAGGTTGGTAAAACGATCCAGATGGTTGGGGGCAATATGCCAACTCTATAAACGGCTTAAGACAGGGCTGTAAAGCACTGTGAAGCGGTATATAAGTCTACTATTGCTATTGTGATAGCATCCTTACAAACCTCTAGAAGCTAAGCATGCGAGGGAGCTGGTAGGGGCCTGAATGGCATAATGACTGGGGAATTCTGGAGAGTTGTGGTCCGCATATCTTAAAGTTGCCATGGTTGACAAACACTGCTCCGGAGATACATCTCCTGCATATGGTGTATATTTTACACACACAAACACAAATACAACAGACATATTCACAAGTTAGTAGTTCAGGTTGGTAGTTAGGCCGTTGGTTTGAGCTCCGAGCTTACCAATTTGGTTGCAAACGTTTCATCACCATTCGAGGAGACCTCGTCCGTGCCCTTTGAGTTGTGCTCGTCTGTCAAGGCCTTTAAATCCCTTTTTATGAGGTGCAAATTAGTCTGAATAAGACGAACACAATTCAAAGCGAGCAGAGGATGTCTCCCCGAATGGTGACGAAACGTTTGCAACCAAGTTGACGAGCTCAGCTCAAACCAACAGCCTAAATATTCACAAGACTTTTAGCGCCAGACAAAAAATTGTCCCCGGTAGCTTTTAAGTAGATAGGAGATGGCGACACAAGACATTCAGGAGAGAGTTGAATGCAGGTGGAGAAGCTGACACCTTGCAGGGACCTACAGGTAGTCCTGTACTTAAAACCACAACGGAGTCCCACCTTTCTGTTGCTAAGTGAGTCATTTGTTAAGCGATTTTAAGTGAATCTGGCTTCCGCATTGACTTCGTTTCTCCGAAGGTCGCAAAAGGGGACACTGAAACCGTCATAAATACGAATCAGTTGCTGAGCGTCCAAATTTTGATCGTGTGACCCGTGGGATGCTGCCAAGGTCATGAATGTGAAAAATGGTCACAAGTCAGTAATTGTTTTTCAGTGCCGTAACTTGGGAGCCAAGGACTACCTTGTAGTGTAAAGTTTGATTATAGTGACTTACGGTATTTTAGGGAGATAGCTTTGAAAGATGGCTTACGTATATTCAATTAATAAATACCTACTTTCAATAATAGTCTGTAGAGATTCTCAGTCCTCCAGGTCCTGGTTGTCCCAAAGGTGGTTTTTTTTTTTTTTTTTTTCAGGAGACAACTGGACTTTCCGGTTTTATCTTTTGAAGATGTTTCGCTTCTCATCCAAGAAGCTTCTTCAGCTCTGACTGGATGGTGGGGAAAGGAAGGATTTATATTCCTTTTGCAGACAGCTGGTCATTTGCATACTTTTTAGTGGGTCTTTGAGGCCACCTGGACAGGCCAAAGTCCACATTTTGGTTTGAAAGGGGGTCAAAGAGACCATCTGTGCCAAAACTGTACAGCCCTCCATCAACAGAGGGGGGTGGGATACAACATCATCTACCTCCTGTCTACAACATCGTCTTTTCAGCAGTTCCAAGAAGGCTCCACACCCATTTGCACCACTCAGGTGACTCTGAGGACACAGATAAACCTCCAAGCGGCCTCAACAACCCTCTAAAAGGATGCAAATGACCAGCTGTCTGCAAGGAGTATAAATCCTTCCCCACCACCCAGTCAGACCTGAAGAAGCTTCTTGGATGAGAAGCAAAATGTCTTCAAAAGAAAAACAGCCCAGTTGCCTCCTGAAAAAAAACAACAACCCTTTGTGACCTACTTTCAATAATATTTAATGCTATTTCTTATTTTACTGGCTGTTTATTAGTAAAAAATAGACATCATCCTCAGGTACTCAGATTTCTAGGCTGAGGAAATTCGCTTCCCTATAGCTGTTTTTTTTTAATCTTATAGTTACTGAAGATATTAAGGGAATTGCCAGCAAATGAAATGTCTAAATATCTGCAACGATCATCTTGGACAAAACTGTTAGAAGGTATTATTTGGACTTGGTGCTGGCTTGTCTAAAAACTTAATAGGCAAAGTGTAAAAGCAGAGATAATATCTGTTGTGAACAATGTGAAATCACAGCTGCCGTTTCTTTCAACAGCTCTTGGCCTCCATCCACACAGAGTTCTTCCGTGAAGAACCGAGGATTTCGTCATTATTTGGCATTGTACACGTGTGGGTCCCTGCCTTTTGCAATTCTTTGCGTTATTCCCACCATATCGCATGGTTGCAGTTGACAGATGGACATGTCTTAGTCCCAAGAGTTTTTAATGTTTCGGTCCAGTGGAACGATAATGCCTGAGATCACTATCAATTATGATTTATGCCATAAACTTTCAACTTTCCATTTCAGATCTTGACCCTTTCTGATCTTCTCCAGTTCTGTGTCTTTTATTCTGCTATGCCCAAGTATATGTTCCCACCCATTTTTGCATTACGGCCACAGTACGATAATTTTTGCAGATTTCTTCTTCTTCTTCAGATTGTGCGTGTGCACCACTGTGCCTACCGTCCCTGTCCTTTTGTCCCCATTTATTCGTATCTATTTCCTGTATTCTTACTCATGTTTATACTTCTACCTATTGCCTTGTAAGCGACTGACAAATCAAATAAATAAATAAAAATAAAATGTTCCAGTGAAACATTTTGGATGACTCTGTGATGTTGTTGATCGTCAGTTTGTGCAATTTTCTTGCATGAACTGAGTCTACTGTTTCTTCTGCTTTTTTTCTTCTTTTTTTCACAATCTGAACTCTGAATCATTGGACGATTCCCCCCCCCCCCCAGTTCTGGCCTTATGTGTGTATTGTTATTATTTTAATAACATTACAATTCCCTTTAAATGGCAGTGTGGATGAAGGATGCCCTTGTTATCCTTCTTCAGTTTTCAGTACATTCAGGTCAAGGTTTACATTTGCTTTATCACTCTGCAATTATTTTTATCATCATGACAAAGCAGAGCTTGGTTGCCCTAGTGCCCCAGTTTCTTGTCACACCCCCAGGGGAGGCGTGTGTGTGTGTGTGTGTGTGTATGTTTATGTGCTCCCAGCTCTTTGTCCCTTCTATCGTCACCTTATGTTGTGACTTCCCCTTGTAGCTCATTGGCTTTCAGGCATCGTCCGGGCAACGAGAGAACACCAAACCGAAGAGGCTGGTCCGTTTCCTTACAGCAGAGACCGGCTTGCTCATTGGCCAGGGGCGTTGCCTATAGCAACGGGAAGACGCTGATCGGAGCTGCTTTTGTGGCAGTCGAGCATCCTTGAGGCCTCTGAGGGAGCAGGGGAATTTCCTGGCCTGGCCAAGCTGCCACCGGAGCCATGTCTCAGCCTGCTGTGCTTCTCACCCAGGAGCCTGCTCCGCAGTGTATCCCCGTCTCGGAGCTCCCCATGAAGGTTTACGAGCCGGCTCTGAACACCGGTCCCGATTCTTCCAGCGGTTTGGCCACGGCCGGCTTCCGCACCGCCAAGTTCCTGCCCGAAGAATGGCAGCAGAACAACTACACCCGATACCACGAGGCCTTCGCCGACCGCGACCACTCTGAGCGCTGCCGCCACGAGTCCCAGAACCTGGCCAATTACACGGCCGAATTGGCCCAGCGCACCCAGGAGGACTCCACGGCTAAGGTGGGCCAGAGGCTCCAGGACATCCACTTCTGGAAGTCGGAGCTCCAGAGGGAGATTGAGGACCTGGTGGCTGAGACTGACCAGCTGGCGGCTCAGAAACTGCGGCTGGAGCGAGCCATCGATGCCGTGGAGGTCCCCTACAGCATCGCCATGGACAACCTGCAGTGCCGGGAGCGCCGGCAGCATCCGGACCTGGTGAGGGACCAAGTGGAGGTAGAACTGCTCAAGGTAAGGCACTTCCTTCATAAATGGTCTCATGGCTGTTTGCACGTTCTTGGAGTCAGGGAAGAACTCGAGCTGAGGCTGGAGTGCTATTTATCTCTCTATCATCTCTCTAGCATCCCTCTATCTATCTACCTGTGTTCTAACCACTGAATCACTATGGCAAGAGAGAGACAGAGGTGGGTAGATAGGTAGATAGATAGAGGGATGCTAGATAGATGATAGAGAGAGATAAATAGCGCTCCAGCCTCAGCTGTAAAAAGCTCCAACAATTGGGGAAGTAGGATGTCCTTGATCTAACCTGCACCAACCAGCAGTTTTTGATGTTGGAGCTAGCCCTCCCAGAGGTATGCAACCACGAGGGCTAGGAACTTGTCTACAAAAGTTTTTAAAAAAAGGGTGGAGGGGGACTTTTAAAACAAAATGCTGTGCTGTATTTTGCTTCTGCTTTGAAATCCACAAGAGGCTAAGTGGATGGAAGGTACCCCCATCATTTTAAAGGCTTCCCTTCGTTGCCTTTGCATGCAGTGCTGTACTCATATTTTCCCCGTTTTCATTTAGGAGACCGAGCTCATCCGAAATATCCAAGAGCTCCTGAAAAGGACGGTGAAGCAAGCTGTTAATCAGATGCAGTAAGAACTCTATTCGGCCATGACCAACTTCTAGGTTTTGGTGGATGTGGGGGAGGGGGCGACACGCCTTGAACTGAGTGTCCTCTTTCTCAAATGAAGTGCGTGTAATTCAAGAGAGGTACTAATACCACTCTATAAAGCCTTAGTAAGACCACACCTAAAATACTGCATTCAGCTTTGGTCACCACACTACATCAAAAAAAGATGTTGAGACTCTAGAAAAAGTGCAGAGAAGAGCAACCAGGATGATTAGGAGACTGGAGGCTAAAACATACGATGAACAGTTGCAGGAACTGGGCCTGGCTACCCTAGGGAAGAGAAGGACCAGGGGAGACAGGAGAGCAGTCTTCCAATATTTGAGGGGCTGCCACAGAGAGGAGGGGGGTTAAGCTATTTTCTAAAGCCCCTGAAGGCAGGACAAGAAGCAATGGATGGAAACTAATCAAGGAGAGAAGCAACCTAGAAATAAGGAGGAATTTCCTGACGGTGAGAACAGTTGATCAGTGGAACAACTTGCCTCATAAGTTGTAGTTGCTCGAATGCTGGAAGCTTTAAAGAAGAGACTGAATAACCATTTGTTATTTCCTGCCTAGCTAATCCAGGAAAGATTCAAACTGGAAATAAGGAGAAATTTTCTGACAGTGAGAACAAGCAACCAATGGAACAAATTAAAGTTGCCTTCAGAAATTGTGGGAGCTTCATCACTGAAGGCTTTCAAGAAGAGACTGGACTCCCATCTGTCAGAAATGCTGTAGGGTCTCGTGCTTGGGCAGGGGGTTGGACTAGATGACCCACAAGGTCCCTTTCAACTCTGTTATTCTGTATTATCTGAAAGCAATCATAAAGCTTAAGATAAGAAATCAGAAGTTTCTTTTGCGAGGAAAGAAAACCTGAAGGAAGCTTGACAGATAATCCACAATTTATGACTGGGACCAGAATTTCCATGGCTAATCAAGGTGGCTGTTGAGTGAATCCTTAAATGCTATAGGGTCTCATGCTTGGGCGAGGGGTTGGACTAGATGACCTATAAGGTCCCTTCCAACTCTGTTAAACCTGTTAAACCTTCCCCAACTTTGCCTCCCAGGTTCCCAACCTCTTTGCCCAACTTTGCCCAACCGAACAGGAGAGTGATTTTGTCTGGATGAAGTTCTGGTCCTACCACACATTGCCAAGTTCTTGTTTAAAAAAAATTGATTAAAAATGCAGGTCAACTTACAGTCACAATTATGATTGGAATGACCATTGCTAAGTAAGGCGGTCGTTAATTCTGCAACCTTTTTTTGCAGCAGTCTTTAAGTAAATGATCATGGCCATTAAGTAATCAAGCCCTGGTCATACAATTATTAAGTGAATCCCGGGTCAGCTGGGAAGGTCACCAATGTTGACCATGGGATTCTGGGGTTCTGCAACCGCTGTAAATAAATGCCAGTTGCCATGAGCCCAAACTTTGATCATGTGGTCATAGGTACTGATGGCAATTTTAACAATAGAAATAGCCTTTAGACTTATATACCACTTCCCAGTGGTTTACAGCCTTCTCTAAGTGGTTTACAGAGTCAGCCTCTTACCCCCAACAATCTGGGCCCTCATTTTTACCCTCCTGGGAAGGACGGAAAGCTGAGTCAACCTTGAGTCGGTCATGATCGAACTGTTAGCAGTCGGCAGAATTAGCTTGCAATCCTGCATTCTAACCACCGAATCACTATGGCAAGAGAGAGAGAGACAGAAAGAGAGAGGTAGGTAGGTAGATAGAGGGATGCTAGATAGATGATAGATAAATAGCAATAGCACTTATATACCGCTTCATAGTGCTTTACAGCCCTCTCTAAGCTGTTTACACAACTAGCGTATTGCCCCCAACCATCTGGGTCCTCATTTTACTGACCTTGGAAGGATGGAAGGCTGAGTCAACCTTAAGCTGGTCAGGATTGAACTGCTGGCAGTGAGCAGAGTTAGCCTGCAATATCGCATACTAACCACTGTGCACCATGGAAGGAGGGAGGGAAGGAAGGAAGGAAGGAAGGAAGGAAGGAAGGAAGGAAGGAAGGAAGGAAGGAAGGAAAATAGCAATAGCACTTAGACTTATATACCACTTCACAGTGCTTTAAAGCTCCTCTTAGCTGTTTACAGAGTCAGCCTATTGCCCCCAACCATCTGGGTCCTCATTTTACTGATCTCGGAAAGATGGAAGGCTGAGTCAACCTTGAGTCGGTCAGGATCGAACTCCTGGCAGTGGGCAGAGTTAGCCTGCAATACTGCATTCTAACCACTGTGCCACCATGTCTCTTTTAAGTATGTGGAAGAGACATAAGTCACTTTTTTCAGCATATTCACTATATCAGATAGTTGTTAAATGGTCAGAAATCAAAATTTTACCTGTATAGGATCCATACTTTAGACTGTCAGGGTTGTTATTATAATGTTAGTGTCAAAATGAAACAAACTGACCGGCACAGACTGGAAAATTACTTCAACCATATGCACTAAGTTGTCCCCTTATTTGACAGTTTAATAAGCCAAGTCAATGGGGAAAACAAGAGTCACTCCAACAACCTTGTTACTAACTCGGCAACTTCAGCGACAACAGTGGCAAGAAAAGTTTGCAAAACGGGGCAAAACTCACTTGACAAGCGTCTCACTTAACAACAGAAATTTTGGACTCAATTGTGGTTTTGAGGATTACCTGTAATGCATTAAAATAAAATAAACAAGAACACCAGTGGTTATTTCAATCACCACCTCCAAGAAAGCCAACTCTGAAATATCAAGAGCAGCAATAGGCTAACATGCCAGGAAAAAAAAAGAAAAGAAAGGAAATTGAGGGTTGAGAAAGAACTCACTAATTTTCGTTTTTTTATTCAAGAACAAAGTAGTCTCGAAGGTGCTTTTTTCAGGAGGCAACTTGTTTTTTTTTCTTTTGAAGACATTTTGCTTCTTATCCAAGAAGCTTCTTCAGCTCTGACTGGATGGTGGGGAATGGAAGGATTTATACTCCTTGCAGACAGCTGGTCATTTGCCTCCTTTTAGAGGGTTGTTGAGGCCACTTGGAGGGTTTATCTGTGTCCTCAAGATCACCCGAGAAGTGCTCTTGGTTCCTCTAGTCTGAATTGCCTCTTGAAAAAGTACCACCGGGACAAGAACGCAGAAAAATTCTTGGTCCATATTGTGCAGACATGTTGACAGACCTGTTCAGATAAAAGACACATGTCCCACCTAACTCCAGGTACATAAGAAGCATTCTTATACTGGCAATAATGAACACGAGCTGTTTATCTCCTGGTTCTGAGTGGTGCCTCTGGATTGGAAAGAAACAAGCTGCCAGAAGTGCTCCTGGTTCCTGTAGTCTGCAATTTTCCCTCTGGAAATCCATTCCTACTCCCATACCATTGGAAGGGTGTTCATCCCAAATTGTATTGCTAAAAGTCTGTAGAGATTGTCAGTCTTCCAGGTCATGGTTGTTCCATTAATATTGTAACATTGTTGTTCATTTGGGATGAACACCCTTGGAATGGTGTGGCAGTAGGAATGGATTTCCAGAGGAAAAACTGCAGAATACAGGAACCAGGAGCACCACTCAGGTGACCCTGAGGACACAGAGAAACCTCCAAGTGGCCTCAACGACCCTCTAAAAGGATGCAAATGACCAGCTGTCTGCAAGGAATATAAACCCTTCCATTCTCCAATATCCCGTCACAGCTGAAGGAGCTTCTTGGATGAGAAGCAAAACATCTTCAAAAGAAAAAACCAGAAACTCCAGTTGCCTCCTAAAAAAGCACCTTTGGAACAACCATGACCTGAATCTCTACAAACTTCAAGAAAAAAGTAATGATTTTATTTTGGGTTCATTTCCTGTTCATCCACCAGATGGCGGTATAATATAGGAAACAAGGAGATGGATTCTGCGGTTGAAGTTACAGGATTAAACCTAATTTTCAAAAAATTGTTAGTTGACAAAATGCAGTAAAGATCCTATAGTTTTGTTTTAAAATCTCCCCGATGCTTTATTTTTGTAGTCAAATACAGGAAAGCCAAAAAGGGTATCTAGATCTGAAAGCAAGCTAAATTATTTAGGTTTATGGATAATAAAGAGGCGAGTAAACGTCTTGAATCTCAAACTTATATTTTCTGCTTTGGACTCCATTCTTTTGTGGCTCTGTTCATTTGTAAATTACAGATTTTTTTAAAAAAAGACAATGTGCAACCACCAAAATAAGCTTCTTTCAAGTCCCTGTCAATATTTTCTTGCTTGCACCGCCTGGCAGCTCTTAAATTCTTTGCAAAATTCATCGCTGCTTAATTCTTACGGGTGATTATCATGGAGTGATTTGAGAGAGAAGATTCCTCAAATTATATTCCAATTATTTTCAATTGCACTCTTGAGATGTTCTTAGCATGACATTACATCCCGTCAAGCTTTCTTATTTTCCAGTTTAAATTGCCAGCAGGTGACACATAGAACAAGAAGTATTCTGTCACATTTCCTGTTTGAAACCTGGTGCTTTTGCTAGAAATGCAAAATCTGTTTTTTAAAAAATAAAAAATAAAATAAAATATGGAAAGCTATTCTGAAATTAATGAATGTTAGGTTTGTGAACGTTTCTAGTTTTCAAATAAGTGCTGCATGAAAGCAAAACGAATGTTGAGAAATTGTAATCATTATTCATTAGTATTTTAATATTTTTTAGTTGGTATATCCTTTGATGTAAGTGCAGTAGATAGTAGAAATGCACAAGATTTCCATTTTTCCAGACAACAATCATAAGATCATAGAATAACAGAGTTGGAAGGGACCTTGGAAGTCATCTAGTCCAGGAGTCACCAACCAGTGGGCTGGGGACCACTGGTGGTCCGCAAGAAAATTTTGGTGGTCCGCAGAGAAATGTTACCCCCAAAGCAATTAATCCAGGCTGCGTGGGAACACAAGGCTGCGCTACCCACATGGCCCGTGGGAACACAAGGCTTGCATCGCTTGCATTGTGCACAACACGAGGTAGTGAGGGGAGGGTGGAAGGGTGGAGGGGGGGACTTGCCCCACTCACCCCATGCGCCTGGCCTGGCCACCGGGCTGCTTCTTTCCACTTCTTTCCTCTTCTGCTTTTGGCTGCACACAAGGAAAGCAGCAAAAGTCTTTCTTTCTCTCCCCCAAACTCCACCAGAAATTAGTCTTTGGGATTCTGCAAGGCCTCCTGCTCCAAGAGGCTGCGCCGGCATGACAAGTCTCACAAAGACTCATTTCTGGCAGAGTTTGAGAGAGAGAAAGAAAGACTTCTTCTGCTTCTGCTGCTTTCCTTGCACGAAGCCAAAAGTCTCTCTCTTCCCCCGCCGCCAAGAACGGAGCTGGAGACGGTGTCCTGCAATCCCAAATAAAGAATGATTGATAGATAGGAAACCAGGGCAGCAGAATTTTCCTGCAGACTTTTTGGGGGATTTTCCCGGGGTCTCTGGTCTGAAGGATTTAAAATTATGAGTTTGGTGGTCCCCAAGGTCCAGAATGTTGGCGATCCCTGATCTAGAGACACACACGAGGCTCCCATCCCAGGAAGTCAAAGGAATGGGGGCCCTAGCTTATCTTCTCTGTAACTGCCCAGTTGCCTCTTGGGAGAGAAAAAAAAGGCACCTTTGGGAGTTGGATGACTGAGAATCTCCACAGACATAAAGTAAGAAGATAACCGTTATTGTCAGGGTGTTGTTGTTTTTTGTGAACACACTGGCACACATTAAAAAAGTGAAATTCTGAGGCCTCGAAAGGAAAAAAATATATATGTTTTTGCGCCTTCATGGAAGGCCAGCAAGGGAAGGGGGGGGGTCACCTCATCTCACTTTCAACGAGGGTTGGTCACCAAACTTTGTGGTCCCTCTCCCCGCCAGGTTAAATCGGGACCACAAGCAGGTCTGTGAGATGGATTGGTCTGACAAGGTGGAAACCTACAACATCGATGAGAAGTGTGGGCGGTACAACAACCAGAGCACTAACATTCAATTCCATCCCAGCTCCTCCAAGTTTGAGGACAGGTGAGACGAGGTCCTAGTTGGGGAAGAACCAAGATCACCAATGATTGCATTGTTGGGCGAAACCCGCCGGACCATCTTCCTTTTTCTGCCCTCAAAGCAGATCACTTTTCAATGCATCTGGTCCTCATTTCCCTTTCCTCTCTTCTCTTTTCCAATCCTCAATCCTGCACTTCTGCAAATGTTTGTCTTAAAGGGAGGATCTTTTGTAACTCAGCCTTGAAATGGAAGGTCCTTGTGCTCTCTGAGCTTGCTTTTTTTCCCTCTGGCAGATGTTTCATGACCCTAACTAGGTAACGTCATCAGTGCTAGAAGGGAGAGGGAGTTACAGAGAGGAGGAGGAGGAGGGCGGCAACCGTGGGGTTCGTGGTGCTCTCTGAGCTCGCTTGTTTTCTTGCAAATATTTTCATGACCCAAACTAGGGAACCTCATCAGTGCTAGAAGAGAGGAGGAGGAGGAGGAGGAGGAGGAGGAGGAGAACTGTGGGGTCCTTGGTGCTCTCTGAGCTCGCTTCTTTTCTTGCAAATATTTTCGTTACTGAAACTAGGGAACCTCATCAGTGCTAGAAGAGAGGAGGAGGAGGAGGAGGAGGAGGAAGAGGAGGAGGAGGAGGAGGAGGAGAACTGTGGGGTCCTTGGTGCTCTCTGAGCTCGCTTCTTTTCTTGCAAATATTTTCATTACTGAAACTAGGGAACCTCATCAGTGCTAGAAGAGAGGAGGAGGAGGAGGAGGAGGAGGAGGAGGAGGAGGAGAACTGTGGGGTCCTTGGTGCTCTCTGAGCTGGCTTCTTTTCTTGCAGATGTTTCATGACCCAAACTAGGTAACATTATCCAGGCTAGTCTCAGAGAGCACCAAGGGGTCAAAAATGATTTGATGGCACACAATCATTTAATCAAGAGACAGAGAGAGTGAGAGAGGAGGAAGCTGACCAATGAGCTTTGTGCCAAGTAGGTTGGATCCTGATTCTCCTGGGAGGTCCACCTCTCTGCACACTCTGTCACATTTCTTACATTTCTTTTGAGATGGGCTCCCTACGCATGAAGACTGTCGTGTAAATTTAGGCCACTAGTTAAAGTTCCGGCTGTACGATTTATGTCCTTTCGCCTGGACCCACCTCCCCAACTGTGTCTTCCCTGCAGTGCTTCTACCCCAGAGACGTGGGCCAAGCACAGCCATGACAACATCTACAGGGCTGAGCGAGAAAGGTTGGCCTCCGTCAACCTCCGGGCCCTGGTTGACAACATCCTCCACGACACAGCCGAGGATCTGCACCTCCAGTTTGATGTGGTGAACCAGACCTTTGCCAAGCGCTGTGAGGAGCTGGAAGATGCCAAGCACAAGCTGGAGCACAGTTTACGAAAAGTAGGGGCTTCCCTCCTCTGGTCCTCCCACTGGGGTTTATGACAACTCACCATGGCCAGCTCACCATGGCCAACTCAATAAGGCTCACTTGCCATGGCCAGTTAGCTGCGGGACAAGAGTTACATTCATACCAAAGAAATCATCTTCTTATAATGACCCCGTAATGCTTTGCGGGGTGGAGTCTGGGCGACTGAATGGAGCTGAGTGGTTACTGGCCGGATGCCCTTCCTGTTGCCAGTCAGGAGTTTTGTTCAGCAGTTCAGGGTGCCCAGAGAGAGAAATATCTGCCTCTACCTAGGATCAAACTCACAACCTCCTGTTTGTGAGGTGAGAGATTCCACCTGTGAGTCACTGTACCACTCACTCATACCAAAGAAATGGTGGAAGAGGATCATTAAAGAAAGGATGCAAAAGGAGGGACAGAATGAAATGGGAATAGCAAGAATTAAAATCACTTGTATTTGTTTAAAATAATTAAATAGAATCGTTAAATTGTCCCACAGTGAGTTGGCCATGGCAAGTTGTCCTATTCTCCTTCCACTGTGGGGGAGCTGAGAGCAGTCTTGATGCTTGAAGTCCAAGCTTTTGGGAAAACATGGGAGCAGCTTTTAAAGGACGGAGAAGAGAGTTTGGGTTAGCCCCATAAACATTTTGGGGGGCCAGGGGGAAAGAATTGTTTGTGAGAAGTAGCTATAGAAGATGAAACCAAGGAGGGTGGTCTTGTTGATCTTGATCCTCCTTTGTACAGCAAATTCCGTTGATCTTCAGCTTCGGGCTTTAGAAAGAACCTAGTTTGTTGCAGCCTCACAACAAGTCGCATCTGCTACAAGTTAGGAATGAGACTATTCCAATATTTTTTGGTAAAAGCACAGTTGGTCCCAAGAGGGTGGATGATTTAGCACCAGAAGGATCTTCTTTTAGCGGTTGGATTAGTGCAACTTTTGATATAATCCTACAGTAAATGTGTCCAGAGCTGTCTGGCTTACTGTTAAGAGCAAATTCAAACTTTGGCTAGTAGCTTTAAAAAAAAATACTTGTTTGTTATTATGACATCAAGTTATTTTGCGTGGATTAGATTCTTCTCATCTGGTGCAGAATTTAAACTGCATCAACAGCAGTCTTTTGCTACATCAAAAGTTTGCAGTTTTCCTGGAAATATATCAGCACAGCTTACCTAAAATATTTGCAACATGATTTTGCAAATTGGCAGATGATACCAAGCCGGCAGGAAAAGCCAACACCCCAGAAGACAGGCTCGGGATCCAAAAGGATCTTGGCAGACTTGAACAATGGGCCCTAGCCACCAAAATGAAATTTAATGTGGAGAAAAGTGAGGTTTTACACCAAGAAAAACAAAGGTACAAATGCAGATTAGGTGAGACCAGGCTCAAAAACAGTAACTGTGAGAGCACCTTGGAGTCTTAGTGGATGGTCACTTAACCATGAGCCAGTAGTGTGTGGCAGCAGCAAAAAGTAAAAAAGGTAATACAATCCTTGGTTGTATAAACAGAGCCATACAATCAAAATCATGTGAACAGTATTAGTACTGCTTTATACAGCCTTAGTAAGACCACACCTGAAATACTGTATTCAGTTTTGCTCATCACATTACAAAAACGATGTTGAGACTACAAAGAGTGCAGAGAACAGCAACCAGGATGATTAGGGGAGGCTAAAACATACGATGAATGGTTGCAGGAACTGGGCCTGGCTAGTCTAGGGAAGAGAAGGACCAGGGGAGAGAGGAGAGCAGCCTTCCAATATCCGAGGGGCTCCTACAAAGACAAGGGTGTGTGGCTGTTGTGGTTAGCCAGCAGCAGGTGCAGATGGCTGAGGAGAGTGAAGACTCAGATGAGGGACCAGGACCACCAGGGAGTGGACTGCTGCCTTCAGAGATTGTGGGGGCTGGCAGCAGCGATGAGGAGTTTCCCGAGGAGACTGTGCCAAGTGCACGTGCACGAAGGATTGCTCGGAGGAAAGAACAATTACAGCAGCACAGGCGACTCGGGAGTAAGGTTGCAAGGCAATGGCCCCTCCCTCAAGAGGATAAAAGCCAGGTTTGGAAAAGCGTTTTTTGCAGACAGCAAAGAAGCTCTGAAACTCAACTGGTGGACATCTTAGTTCCTGTTTGGAGAATCTTGCAAATTAGTTCTTATCTCTGGGTTTTTGGCAGCCTTGACAAACAACTTGGCAGGGCTCTTTCTTGTCGGAGCTAATTAGCGGAAAGCAGCCTTCAGAACAGAATTCGTTATTAAACCTTAAAAGGTGGGGGCTGCTGCCTTTGGTTTGTTCTTTGGGAACCCGGTTGGGTCAGAACAGCGTCAAGCGATTTCCCAAAGCACCAGAAGGCAACACAAGAAAGAAGGGATGGAAACTAATCCAGGAGAGAAGCAACCTGGAATTAAGGAGAAACTTCCTTAGAGTGAGAACAATCAACTAGTGAGACAGCTTTGCCTTAGAAATTGTGGGAGCTCCATCACTGGAGGCTTTCAAGAAGAGATTGGACAACCGTTTGTCTGAAATAGTATAGGGTCTCCTGCTTGAGCAAGGGGTTGGACTAGAAGACCTCCAAGGTCCCTTCCAATTCTATTCTGATTGATTGATGGAATATTTTTGGGGGGAAATAATATACCTTGATTCAATTCTTTGCAAATTGTTGTTGGTCCCTACACCATTGGTGATCAGTTACTGTGTGTTTGTTGGTTGGGTTGTGCGTTTGTTTGTTTATGTCACTATCTTTCCTATCCTTTCTGAACAGACCCTGCAGGAGATTGGGCACCAAGAGCACAACATTGAGGCGCTGAAGCAAGCGATCAAGGATAAAGAAACGCCCCTCAAAGTAGCTCAGACAAGGCTGTATGATCGCTCCTTTAGGCCCAACGTGGATCTCTGCAGAGATGCTGCCCAGTTCAGGTAAGTCACTGGGCAGTATATTAACTTAAAGGATGACAATGAGGATGAGGAGGATAATAATGTACACCACTGTTTTTCAACCTGAGTGGTGCGGTGGGCTGGAGGTGGAGCTCTCATCTCACAGCCAGGAGGCTGTGAGTTCGATCCTAGGTAGAGGCAGATATTTTTCTCTCTCTGGGCACAATGAGAATATATCTGCCGAACAAAACTCCGCATTGGTGACAGGAAGGGCATCTGGCCAGTAACCATTCAGCTCCACTCAGTTGCCTAGACTCCACCCCACAAGGGATTATGGGGCCCTTAAATAATGGTGGTGATCACTGTTTTTCAACCTCAGCAACTTTGAGATATATGGATCTCAATTCCCAGCACAGTGGCAGAGGAATTGTGGGAGTTGATGTGCACCCTTTTTAAAGTTCCGGAGGTTAAGAAATTCTGGTGCAAGTGATGGTTGAGCTACTCACCCACTAAACGAAGAATAAAGATTCAATCTTCTGGTCTTGTTGGGTAAGGATTGTGCTTCCACGTGGCATGTGATGTGACCTTGATGTTGATAGAAGGGGTATCTGCAAGGTGTGGTGCAAAAAATCAGGTTGACAGATTACAGCCAAATAAACCTAAACTGGGCAGTGTCTTTTGAGCTATTATTTACATATATGGCATTTACAACAAATAATTAATAATTTTGGTAAAGGTAATTTGGTTTACTTAGCAATTCTGGCATGCTTTCAGTCTCCACTGTCTTGCAATTGTTCTAACATTTTTGAAATAACCTCAATCTGGAGTCTTGGACATACTATAAAAAAGATGTTGAGACTCTAGAAAGAGTGCAGAGAAGACCAACCAAAATGATGAGGGGAACTGGAGGCTAAAACATACTGTGAACAGTTGCAGGAACTGGGCTTGGCTAGTCTAGGGAAGAGAAGGGCCAGGGGTGACAGGATAGCAGCCTTCCAATATTTGAAGGGCTGCCACAGAGAGGAGGGGACCAGGCTGTTTTTCAAGGCACCCGAAGGCCAGACAAGGAATAATGGATGGAAACTGATGGAAAGAGATTCAACCTGGAAATAAGGAGAAACTTTCTGAGAGTGAGAACCATCAACCGATGGAACAGCTTTTGCCTTCGGGAGTTGTGGGAGCTTAATCACTGGAGGCTTTCAAGAAGAGACTGGACTGCCACCTGTCAGAAATGGTGTAGGGTCTCCTGCTTGGCCAGTGGGTTGGATTAGATGACCTACAAGGTCCTTTCCAACTCTGTTAATCTGTTTGTTTAATCTGTCTATGGAGATTCTCTGTCATTCAGGTCCTGGTTGTCCCAGAGGTGCTTTTTCAAAAAGCAACTGGACTTTCTTCGTTTTTCCTTGAAGACATTTTGCTTCTCATCCAAGAAGCTTCCTCAGTTCTGAGAATGATGAAAAGCGAAATGGAAAAACAAAGTCCAGTTGCCTTTTGAAAAAGCATCTTTTGGAGGTACAAAGATTCAATTTGGACCATAAAATCCTATGGAAAAGATAGAAAAATGGCTTTGTGGACAGTCATAAGTGGGAAGAGGCTGTATCGGAAAGACCAGCCACCAATTATTCCAGAGAGGCATAGATTCAGAGGCGTAATGATACTTATTCACCCCAATTAAGCTTTTTAATTAGGTGCAATTTTCTAACCTCTTTTTTCTCTGGATGAAATCAATTGCCTTGAAAGCATCAGGCTTACCATTCCTATAATCAGCCAGAAAAAAACATGTTTCTCTCTCTTTGAAAATTGAAAATGCTTTTTTTTTTTAATCCACCTTTTTCTTTTGTTAAATTTGAGAACTTGGGGTTTTTTGGGGGGGGAAGGAGCATTAGTGTCAATTATAAACCTTTCAAATACAATTGATTTGTGTTTGCTAATGTATTTAGAAGATTTTTACAGCTGCCCATCTCCTCTATAAAGTATTAAAATGATTTCTGTAGAAGAGACTAAAATTTGTCTATTTACAACATGTTACTCTCGTTTCTGATGCCTGGTATGAATGGTTTAAGAAAAAAAATTAAAATTGCAATTAGGTAAAGAATGAGAAAGTATGTAAATATGTATAGGTGTTATGAAGAAGATTGAAATATAAGATGTAATATATTGATTTGTAGCAAGAGTAAGGGAAGAATTATGCAATAATAATGGAATAAGTTATTATATACAGAAAATGTAAGGAAATGTAAAAGATGTCTTGATATTGATAACAATGTACAAAGTTTTATGTTTTTAATCTTTGAAAATTGAATAAAATATCTAAAAAAAATAAACTGGGTTTAAACTATAACTTCTTGTTTGTATCTTGGGATTTATGTTGATTGCTTTTATTTAGTACCCTATTAGGATTTATGTTGACTGCTTATTTCAGGGCTGTCAAACTCATGGCCCGCAGGCTAGATGTGTCACGCACTGGCCACGCCCACACCTGGTTTAGCAAAGGGGGAAAAAGTCACATGATGATGCCATGACAACGCGAGTTTGACACCCCTGGCTTATTTAGTATCCTGTGAACTATCAATAAATGTCAGGGGTGGCTTCAAATTTTTTAGCGGGGGGGTCTCTGCCCTAATGACTGGATGGGTGGGCATGGCTGGGTGGTCATGTGACTGGGTGGGCGTGGCCAACTTGACATCGCTTCTTTGCCCTTATTACCTAAAAAAGGATATATACCAGAAAGTTGTTTATTATTTCGTGCATTTAATACTTAAATAAAAGACTGGGTGAAACCAGGCTTAATAGCAGTGACTGTGAGAGGGATCTTGGAGTCTTAGTGGAGTTTCTGGTGAGTTATGTGATTCTTATTATTTGGGAATTAATTCCCTCAGAGGCTAGTGGCTATGCTATCTGATTTTCTCAATGGCTCTTCCTCGCAAGCGCTGAGTGGATTGTTTATCTAGCTTGCAACACTTTTACAAGGTGTGAAATGCTCTTGGCTGAACGCCCAGAAGTTCAATTAAGCCTATCAAGAGCTTTCCCTTGCTGCTTGTCCTTCTGAGGTTATTGGGGGATCTCTGAGCCCCACAGAATCTTAGCTAGGGGCTCTCCCGAGCCCTGCGAGCTCCCAGCAGCCCACCCCTGCTAAGCATTGTATCTTATGATTTATGATGATCGTATTTTATGATTATGATCATGATTTCTCACTTGATGCTGAGCGTTTATGCACCTGAGATACATTCCTTGTGTTTCCAACCACACTTGGCCAACAAAGAATTCTCTCATTCTCTTATTATTACTGAGACCACTGTGAGACAGATCCATTTGCTCATGGAGTATGGTTTAGCTAGATGTGCAGGAAAATGGTGAAAATTTCCTAGAAAACGTTATCTCCGGGCCAGTTTCACCCCCAGCTTCTCATTCTCTGTGAGGAGGTCTCCATCCACACTACTAATGTGAGCTCCTCTTTTGCCCTCTGTTCAGGCTCATCAGCGAAGTGGAAGAACTGACTGAATCCATTGACTCTCTCAAAAAGAAGCTTCTGGAATCCGAGCAAAGCCTACAGAATCTGGAGGACAGCCGGATGCATCTGGAGAAGGAGATCGCTGTGAAAACCAATAGCCTTTTTATCGACCGGCAGAAATGCATGGCCCATCGTACCAAATACCCAACTATCCTGAAACTAGCAGGCTATCAGTAGGATGTTGTCACTGGAAGCGAAGTGGGCAATCCGTTTTGGTCTCTGAAGGTTCTACTTTCCTAAAAATGTTGTTTGTGGTTTAAGGTACCATTCTTTAGTCTTGTAAACACTTAACCTTTCTGGGATAAATTAAAATATAGAAATGTTGTCGAAGATAATTGGATGCAATTTTTATTTATTTATTTAATGCAGTATTTCTACACCTGGACCACTTTCCAAGGCATGGACTTCAACTCCCAGAATTCCCCAGCTAGCAAAGTTGACTGGGGAATTCTGGGATTTGGAGTCCATGCCTCAGAAACTGGTCCTGGCTGAGAAACATTGATTTAACTGATTCTCGGAGCCACCCCTCTCGCTTTTACATGATTCTAGACAGCTAACAATAAAATAAAGTACATACAATGCACAATATAAAATAAAAACAATAGACACAGCAACTGAATATTGTCTCTCCAACTTTTCACCCAGCCAAGAGATAGGCTCAGTCAATCCCATGACCAAGGCTGCAGGCTTGTTCACATTGTTCCTAAAGTTCCTGAAATGCTCCTAAAATTCTGAAAAACAGATGTGCAAATTGTAAAGATGTAGCTCATATCTCCTATTCATTGTCAGCTGGTCTTAAGTCATTTCAGATTATTATTCTGGTTCCCATAGTTGAGTAGCTGTTTCTATGGAGTTTTAGAGGGTCAAAGCAGGTAATATCTCTGACCCTGTCCATCAGCCAAGAGCTGGGTGAATCTGAGGATTCCTAGTGATCCATCTTGATTAGTGATCGGTTGATAAAGGCTGAAGTGTTCATGGAGGGAGATGATCTAAGATCAGCTTCCTACGCAGGGCAGGAAATAAAAGTTGAAATATAGATGTAACAACTAAGTCACACAAAAATGGGTTGCTCTGTAAGGTCCTGCCTCTCCTTCTCCCTCAAGAAAGTAAAAACTCTTGAAACTGAGTATGTCAAAAGGAAGCTTTTATTGAGCGGAAGTGAAAACAGGACAAAGGCAAAGCAGACTCTAAATCCTCCCCCCAGGAAATACAGGTAGAAATAAGGCATTAGAAATCCCTCCCTCCGGTCTGATGTGGATTCAGCCAATCCACAGGTGTGGAGATGTCATTGCAATGGCTCTCCTGAAAACCAGGTAAGCAGGCACTCCCAGGGTCATCTTCCTCTGGCTTTCAGAGTGAAACAACCCACATGGCCCTCCCCCCTAATACATTCCCCCAAAGGTGAGAAAATCTCAGGGCACTCAGGCACCAGGATAAAGGTTATAAAACAGCAGTTGTCAGAGGAAATAAGAAAGAATCACATTTGAGGTTCCCCTCCTTCTCCCAATTGAATGGCAGTATCACTTTAGGGATCTGACATGCTTGTTAGGCTGTTGGTTTGAGCTCCGAGCTTTGCAGTTTGGTGGCAAAGGTTTAAAAGGGATCTAAAGGCCTGTGTTTTGACAGACGAGCACAACTCAAAGTACACGGACGATGTCTCCTTGAATGGTGATGAAATGTTTGCAATCCAACTGCCAAGCTTGGAGCTCAAACCAACAGCCTAACTGCCAACCTGAGCGAATAATATTCAAGAATTCCATTCCATTCCATTCCATTCCATTCCATCCCATCCCATCCCATCCCATTCCATTCCATTCTATTCTATTCTATTCTATTCTACCTTACCCTACCCTACCCTATCCTACCCTACCCTATTCTGTCAATGGGAAAACCAGATTCCCTAAATAACCGTGTTACTAACTTAAGCACTGCAGTGATTTACTTAACAACTGTGGCAAGAAAGGTCATAAAATGGGGGAAAAACTCACTTAAGAGATGTCTCCATTAGCAACAGAAATGTTGGGTTCAATTGTTGTAAGTTGAGGACTACCTGTAGTTTAGTTTAATTCAGGTTTGCTGATCGTGTGCGAGGCCCATGAGGCCTGGTAGGCAGAAAAGCAGGATGGAAATGCTGCTTTAAGTGCACTCCTTTATTCTCTCCACATTAATATTTAGGCAATTCTTGTTCAGTTTAGACAGTTGCATTAGAGAAATGCAATGCCTTTGGAGGATTTTCCGATTCGGCAAAGCTGACAAAGGTAATCTAGTTTCTAACTTCAATGGCTAGACTTGTATTCATGCGAAAGAAATACTGACGTGAATTATTTCTTCCTGAAATAATGCTACTGTCTTGCCTTAGGGTTCAATAACTATTTTATTAAAGTGTCTAAAGAATGTGGGGGAAGAAATTAAACCTGAAATTGATCATAATTAATTCTTCTCTGCATTCTCTTTTCTAAGTAACTTTAGGGAAATAGAACCAGCCAATTTGTTTTCAGAGCTTCCAAAGTCCTACAGCTAATTTAACACCAGGCTGCTCCTTGTTATGAATATTTAAGATTTATGCTCTTTTTGTTTGTTCAGAAACAATTTTCTTCAACCATCCATCATCCTCACAGATTGTAGAAGAGGGCACAACAATAAACACAGTGTAATCAATAGTGCAAAAACAAAGCAAAACACACCGAATGTGCTAATAAGGGCAGAAATGCAAATTCGTTTTGAACTTCAACAAAAAATATTGTGATCCCAACTGAAATTTCTTCTAGTGGGTGTTTCTGAATGTGGGATGTTGCTTCAGAAAAATGCCTGTACTTGGCAGAATTGCGTCAACCTTCCCCTTCTGTCCTGGCCACTTTTTACAGAAGTACAATTGAGAGTGTTTTAACAAATTGCATCCCTGTTTGACATGGTGGCAACAGCACCTCAGATAGAAAGTCCCTACAGAGAATGGTGAGGACAGCCAAGAAGATTATATGGCTCGCTTCCCGTTATTCAGAACGCAGCTTATGTGCTTAAAGCTCAAAGCATTTGTGATGACTAAGAGTGTACACAAACGTGACAAAATCCAAAGCATAAATAAATGTCCTTTAATGCCTCCAACTTGGTCCCACTGTTCAATAATTCTCAGATGAAGATAAAATTTATTCAAAAATAGTCTTCAAAAGAAAGCAATACAGTCCGAACTTAATGAGCAGATAGAGGTGAAATAAAAAACTAAAACAAACTACAAGGAAGGAATTTCCACAATGGACCAGGATAAGTAATTACCAACTGCAAGGAGATGACAAGGCACAGTCTGTAGGAAGGACGCCAACCAAGATAACTTCAGCCCAAAATAAAACATGCTTTGCTTCTGGCAATGCTGTGTTTTAACCGTCTCTCTTATATACTGTTCTCCCCAGCTGCAACCAATGAGGGGGATCATGGCCACTTCCTCTCTCATAAGCCAAGTCGTTGCCTTCTCCGTTCCTCCCTGCTTGTCCTAGGATGCAAAGGGGATGGGCCTGGTTCTTCCTCTGACTGCCCAGCCGGCCTCTGCCCTTCCCCAGCCTCCTCCACAACCTCCAGAGCCACACCTCCACTCCCTGTCAGCTGTTCCTCCTCTTCCTCAGAGTCAGTCTCTTCCAAGGGCATGTTAGAGACCCCCACACACCCACTTCATAGTCTGTTTCTGTTGCTTCCCTCTGGGAGGAGGTTTCAAAGTATTTCTAGCAGGACTACCAGATTCTGAAACAGCTTTGTTCCTTACGCCATCTGCCTGGTAAACTCACAAGATTCGTTTTTCTTGCCATGTGCATATATACATCCAACCAAGACTGTGTGGTATGTGGGTATGTACATAATTTTGTATTTATTTATTTTGTCATGTTTATGTAGTGTATATTGGAGGGGTGATCCTTTGAGAGCTGTATGCAGTATTTTACTGTATGCCGATTAGCGTACATTCAAAGTGACAATAAAGTTCTATTCCATTCCATTCCATTCCATTCTGGAGGACACGACTTATTTGAGGTCTTAGTCCGCATACATTTAAACATAAATTAGAGAAGCTTGAGTTTGCCTTGAGCTTGACTCAAAGAAGCCTTCATTTTTCCCTGGG
The DNA here is from genome assembly GCF_049901715.1 of Pseudonaja textilis. Taxonomy (NCBI): domain Eukaryota; kingdom Metazoa; phylum Chordata; class Lepidosauria; order Squamata; family Elapidae; genus Pseudonaja; species Pseudonaja textilis. The sequence continues at coordinate 14,578,077 of NC_142003.1, forward strand.
TTCACAAAAAACACATTCACCTGTAGTTACCTTGTGCCTTAACCCTTGTCCTGCTTCTTTTCCCACTCAACTTAGAGTCTTTTTCCCAGCCCATTTCTGGATAAGTCATGGCAAACTGAACTCACCCATTGGAGAACCCAAGCAGTATGACTTAGCGCATTGTGTAAACCTAGCCATTGGATTTGTTATCTAGGGTTTATAGCTTAGCATGAATGATGTCTTGCACATTTTATGAACATAGACAATACCAATGTTCCAATATTTGAGGGGCTGCCCCAAGGAGGAGGGGGTCGATCTATTTTCCAAAGCACCAGAAGGCAAGACAAGAAACAATGGATGGAAACCAGAGGTGGTCTTCAGCAGGTTCTGACTAGTTCTGGAGAACCTGTAGCAGAAATTTTGAGTAGTTTGGAGAACCAGCAAAGACCACCTCTGACCGGAGATTTTACAGTATCCTTCCCCTGCCCAGCCCACCAAGCCACGCCTACAGAACTGGTAGTAAAAAAAACTTGGAATCCCACCACTGATGGAAACCAATCAAGGAAAGAAACAACCTAGAATTAAGAAGAAACTTCTTAACAGTGAGGATAATTAACCAGTGGAACAGCTTGTCTCCAGAAGTTCTGGGTGCTTCATCAATGGAGGCTTTTAAGAAGAGACTGGACAGCCACTTATCTGAAATGGCATAGGGGGTTGGGCTAGAACAAGGGTCGCCAACCTTTTGGACCTCAGGGACCACCAAACTCATAATTTTAAATCCCAGGGACCACTAACCGGTTCTGTGGGTGTGGCCTAATTTGTGGCTTGGTGGTCATGTGACTGGCTGGGCATGGCTTGTATGTAAATACTATAAATATTTATATAAATATTGATTTTTTTTATTTAAAAAGAGCAACTTTTTACCCAAAATCAGCCAAAGCAGGCAGATTGAGTTGCTCACAGAATCATTTAGTGATAGATCTATCTGCCATCGGCTAGCTCAGTCTCTCAAATTTGCTTGGTGTGAGTCTGCACTGAATAATAGAACCTTCAGTCCTAAGGGAGGTTCAGCTGTGCTTAAAAGCAGAGCCGAAGATCTAAAGATTAGCTAGAAAGCAAGAAATCCAACCATTTCCTGCTTCCTAGCTAATGTAAATCTCCCAGCAGAGCAGAACAGATGATGGTCGGAAAAAGGAAAAAATAGCAATTTAGCAGGCAAGTTTACCGGGTAAGGAGTGAGTGGACGGGGAGCGTTCCTGTGGGCCTTGTGTTTCTGTGCAGCCTGGATTAATTGCTTTGGGGGGGTGCTCTGGGGGTGAGATTTCTCTGCGACCCACCAAAATTTTCTCATGACCACCAGTGGGTCGCGACCCATCAGTTGGCAACCGCTGGGAAGAAGGTCCCTTCCAACTGTGTTATTCTATTATGTATTAATGGACCCAGTTGGTGCTGATAACCACTAATATTAGCAACAGATCACTTTTACAAGGAAATCCCACATTCCTTGTTTGGGGAAAAGGTCTGATGAAGAGTCAGAGAAGCTGCTCTTTCCCCTGTTTTTTTGCTAATTGACATGAGTAACTTTCTCACACGTACCGCACTTTCACTCGGCTCACTTTCCAGGCTGCCAATGAGCTCAGCAAAACAAAGCACGGTTGGTAAAACTATGCATAAAATATCAGCCTGCCAGATGTTGAAGCAGAATTAATGAAGTGCGGCGTAAGCTGGAATATACACTCTTTTCAATTCATCGGCTAATTAAAAAAAAGCAAGGTACTAACCTCAGAAGACATTAAGCTTCTGCAAAGAAAACACAATTAGCACAACAATAAACCTCCAGACATCTTCGGCTGGTCTATGAACCAGGAGATTTCGAGTACTCCAGAGACTGCAGACTGCTAACATGTGTGAACTAATTTACTGTTTGCATTAGAAGGACGATACTTTAGTTTGATGGCTTTTCTCTTCCCGTGGGTTTAAAAAAAATTGTACATGCTTTTGAAATTTATATCTTCATATATTTCTGCATCATATAGTACACAGGCTTTCTAGCCATCCTGCACTTATTTATGTAATTCATAACATGAACTTTACAACACACCAATCGTTACGTTTTCACATTTTAAAATCCCCAGTTCCCCGGTGCAATTTTTAAAAACAGAAATCCTCTCAATCTTAGCTCTTCTTAAAAGCAAAGGTGGTCTTCAGCAGGTTCTGACCAGTTCTGGAGAACCGGTTGCAGAAATTTTGAGTAGTTCGGAGAACCAGCAAATACCGCCTCTGACTGGCCTGCCAACCCCATCTCTTCTCTGCCTCCCATCAAGTCCCAGCTGATTAGCTGGGTCTCCTTTGGTTGCCCTGCACAGGAGAACGGAGCTGGCAAGCAGGTTAGTGGGCTGGGGAGAGAATGGGGATTTTGCACTATATCCTTCCCCTGCCATGCCTCCCAAGCCACACCCCCAAGCCACACCCACTGGACTGGTACTAAAAAAAATTGAATCCCACCACTGCTTAAAAGGTACCTCTGCTGACCTGGATAACTATCTCAGGTGACCTAAACATGGCATGGGAAGGAACAGTCATCCCAGGTCCAGGAAGTCACGTCATGTCCATGCTCAGATTTTCAATTGCTTTTGTTCAGGGAAGAGAAAAACTTTATTGTCACTTTAAATGTACACTAATCGGCATACGTTAAAATGAAATTTTGTTGCATACAGCTTTCAAAGAGTCATCATCTCCAATGTACACTATATAACCATGACAGAATAAATAAATACAAAATTATGCATATACCCACATGTATGACACAGAGAAACAATACAGTCTAGTTTGGATGTATACACGTAAATGGCGAGAAAAATGAATTTTGCGAGTTTACCACACGGATGGCCTAGGGAACAAACCCATTACAGAATCTGACAGTCCTGCTAGAAATACTTCGAAACCTCCTCCCAGAGGGGAGCAACAGAAACAGACCATAAAGGGAGTGTGTGGGGTCTCTAACAATGGTTTGAGCTCTAAGCACAGAGTGCTTATAAGCAGTACCCTGAATAAGAGGAAGCAAGCTTCCTATAATCTTCTCCGCTGTCCTTACCACTTTCTGTAGAGACTTTCTGTTTAAGGAGCTGCTACCACCAAATCAAACAGAGATGCAGTTTGTTAAAACGCTCTCAATGTAGCTCTTTAAAAAGTGGCCAGGACAGGAGAAAGATAGGGGTGGAGGGTGCGATGGCTCAGCAGTTAAAGACTCTGAATTTGTCAGCTGGAGAGCTGACAGTCCAGGTTCGAGATCTGAGTTTTGCACAACAGAGTGAGCTTCCATTCCTTGTTCCAGTTCCATCCACCTAGCAGTTCAAAAGCATGCAAATGTGAGTAGAATAATAGGTACCATTTTGGTGAGAAGGTAACAGTGTTCTGTGAGCCTTTGGCTATAGCCATGCTGGCCAGATGACCATGGAAAATACATTTTGATAATTCTGGCTCCCATGGCCGAGAAATGGAGATGATTCAAATTTCTTAACAACTGGTTCTGTGGGCGTGGACTAGTTTGTGGGTGTGGTTTGGTCATGTGACTAGCTAGGCATGGCTTGTATGTAAATATTATAAATATTTATGTAAATATTGACTTTTTTTTTTTAAAGAGCAACTTTTATCCAAAATCAAGCAAAGCAGGCAGGCAGATTGAGTTGCTTGCAGAATCACAGATTCACTCAGCAATCTATCTTTCTGCAATCTGCTACCTGAGTCTGCACTGAAAAATAGAAGCTTCAGTCCTAAGATTCAGCTCTGCTTTTAGATTAGCTGGAAAGCAAGAAATCCAATGATTTCCTGCTTTCTAGCTAATCTAAATCTCCTGGCACAGCAGAACAGCTGATGGTCGGGGGAAAAAAAAAAGGAAAAATAGCAACTTATCAAACCCAGGCAAGTTTGATGGTGTACATGCTAGGTAAGGAGTGTGTGTGTGGGGGGGTGTCGGGCAGGGCAGGATGGAGTGGAGCCAGCCAGTGGCATGATTTACTGGTTCTCTGAACTGTGCAGAATTGTAACCACCGGTTGTATAGAACCAGTCCGACCAGGAAGAATTCCACCCCTGAGCAGGAGCCCTTCCCATGCCGCTGTTGTACCCCCAAAATTCAGGGCCCAGCTTCTTCTCCAAGGCTGCTCCTGCTACAGTGTCTGACAGATGGAGGAAAGAGGAGCAACAACCCAGGGGCTCTTCCATACTGCTAGAAGGCCTGCCCTGCCTATGACATTGCTTGCGGCTCTTGGAAATGGTGCAGGATGACGGGTCATTGTCAGTTCTAACTCAATGAACAGAGTAATTCATCAGTCAGGCAAGTCAACTTTCCTACGTAAAATTTATGGGGAGGTGGAGGCTTAGGGGGAGATGGTTTCAGCTGGCCATTTGAGATGCAGAGCTCCGTAAAGGTCTATCGCATTAACAGCCCAGAGAAGGGAGATATAAACAGATGGCCTGGCCCTGCATCGCTTGCCACATTTTTCTTTCCCAATCGTTGGCTACTTCAAGTTGAAAACTCCTTAGAAGTTCTTCTGTGGGGCTCGGTGAAATACCATCATGAGATCATTGCAGGGTCTCAGCAAAGTTCAACCAAACAATATCCCTGATTTGTAGCGTGCCAATGGCCATTTACTTTGGGCCCCCAGCTTCATTTCTTAAGATAATTTAAAATTAAATTGATTAGATCTATCTATCTATCTATCTATCTATCTATCTATCTATCTATCTATCTATCTATCTATCTATCATCTACCTACCTACCTACCTATCCTCTCTATCATCCATCTATCTATCTCCTCTCTCTCATCTATCTAGGTATCTATCTATCTATCTAGCTATCCATCCATCCATCATTCATCTATCCATCATCTCTATCATCTCTCTCTATCCCCCCCTCTCTCTATCTATCTATCATCTACCTACCGACCTACCTACCTACCTACCTATCCTCTCTATCATCCATCTATCTATCTACTCTCTCTCATCTATCTAGATATCTAAGTCTATCTAAGTCTATCTATCTATCTATCTATCCATCCATCCATCCATCCATCCATCTATCATTCATCTATCTATCCATCATCTCTATCATCTCTCTCTATCCCTCTATCTATCCCTCTATCTCTCCATCTCTCCATCTATCATCTATCATCTATCTATCTTCTATCTATCTATCTATCTATCTATCTATCTATCTATCTATCTATCTACCTACCTACCTACCTACCTACCTACCTTCTCTATCATCCATCTATTTCTCCTCTCTCTCATCTATCTAGGTATCTAAGTCTATCTATCTATCTATCTATCTATCTATCTATCTATCTATCTATCCATCCATCCATCCATCCATCCATCCATCTATCATTCATCTATCTATCCATCATCTCTATCATCTCTCTCTATCCCTCTCTCTATCCCTCTATCTCTATCTCTCCATCTATCATCTATCTATCATCTATCTATCTATCTATCTATCTATCTATCTATCTATCTATCATCTACCTACCTACCTACCTACCTACCCTCCTACCCTCTCTATCATCCATCTATCTCTCCTCTCTCTCATCTATCTAGGTATCTAAGTCTATCTATCTATCTATCTATCTATCTATCTATCTATCTATCTATCTATCTATCCATCCATCCATCTATCATTCATCTATCTATCCATCATCTCTATCATCTCTCTCTATCCCTCTATCTATCCCTCTATCTCTCCATCTCTCCATCTATCATCTATCATCTATCTATCTTCTATCTATCTATCTATCTATCTATCTATCTATCTATCTATCTATCTATCATCTACCTACCTACCTACCTACCTTCTCTATCATCCATCTATTTCTCCTCTCTCTCATCTATCTAGGTATTTAAGTCTATCTATCTATCTATCTATCTATCTATCTATCTATCTATCTATCTATCTATCCATCCATCCATCTATCATTCATCTATCTATCCATCATCTCTATCATCTCTCTCTATCCCTCTCTCTATCCCTCTATCTCTCTATCTCTCCATCTATCATCTATCATCTATCTATTATCTATCTATCTATCTATCTATCTATCTATCTATCTATCTATCATCTACCTACCTACCTACCTACCTACCCTCCTACCCTCTCTATCATCCATCTATCTCTCCTCTCTCTCATCTATCTAGGTATCTAAGTCTGTCTATCTATCTATCTATCTATCTATCTATCTATCTATCTATCTATCTATCTATCTATCTATCTTTCATCTATCCATCATCTCTATCATCTCTCTCTCTCTCTCTCTCTATCCCCCCATCCATCATCTATCATCCATCTACCGTGTTTCTCATATAATAAGGCCGGGTCTTTTTTTTTGAGCCCGGAAAAAATGGCTAGGACACCTTTTCAGGGGTGAATTAATTTCTCCCCCGCCCCGCGCACCCTCACCCAGGGCGCCCCATGGGCAGCTATGCCTCGCCACCAGCCACTCCTAATGGCCAATCATGGTGGAGTGTGGAGGGCTCCCTACCCCCACCAAGTGCCTTTGCTGCAGACCCGGGTCAGTGAGCGGGCAGCGAGGATGTCCACTAGCAGCGTTTCGGCTGCTTCTCAGGCCTCCATAGTTTCCATGGTTTCTGCCGGTGCTGGCACCTCTCTTGCCAGCACCGTCTCCAACAACAGCATCTGGGTCGCTCCCGCTTTTCCCCCGTCCCTGTAACAAGAAAAAAAAAAGCATTTTGAGGTACCTGGGAGTGCCGCATGCTGCGTTTTGGTTTAATCCCAAGCGGCTGGGTGGGTGTGAGAAGAGATAAGCGAGCATCTCTGCTGCTGCTATGCTTGGTTCTCCAGCCTCGGGCTCTGCAAGTTTCCAAAAGTCCCGGTGTCCAGCCCGTTCCTGCATTCCAAGCGCGCCCAGACTGAGCTGCCAGCGCTGTCTCTAACAACAGCGGCAGCAGTGGCAGGAACCGTGGAAGTTATGGAGGTGGCTCCCCTACCCGAGAAGTGGCTGAAACACTGACGTCCACGCCGACGCCGCCTGCCTGTTGACCTGGGTCTGTAGCAAAGGCGCTTGGTGGGGGTAGGGAGTGCTCTGCCATGATCAGCTGTTAGGAGCGGCTGATGGTGAGGCATAGCTACCCGCGTGGTGCTCCTAATGGCAAGTTCCCCCTGCCTTCCTCCCCAATTTCGCATGTTTTAAAATAGGTCTAAATTTGGGGGGAAGGGCTTAATTTCATTTTATGCCTAGAAAACATGCTGGGTCTTCCTATGGGGGGGGGCGTATTGTTGGAGAAACACGGTATCTATCCATCATTTCTATCATCTCTATCCCTCTATCCCTCCATCTATATTTCTATCTACATTTATACTCTATCTATCTATCTATCTATCTATCTATCTATCTATCTATCATCTATCATCTATCATCTATCATCTATCTATCTATCTATCTATCTATCTATCTATCTATCTATCTATCATCTATCTATCTATCTATCTATCTATCTATCTATCTATCTATCTATCTATCATCTATCATCTATCTATCTATCTATCTATCTATCTATCTATCTATCTATCCATCTATCCATCTATCTATCATCTATCTATCTATCTATCTATCCATCCATCCACCCACCCATCTATCATCTATCTATCCATCATCTTTATCATCTCTATCCCCCTATCCATCCATCCATCCATCCATCCATCCATCCATCCATCCTTTGATTGGAGTTGATGGTTTTATTCTTTTCTCATCTTCCCACTTTACAGACTAGATAGAACTTGGAGGTTTGCCACCACCATTTCCACTTTCTAGCCACATTCGATCCTGCCATTTAAGGTTCTGTTGGATGCCATGAGGCCAGTCGGAAGGTTTCACTTACACCTAAAATGCTCCCGATATTCTAAATGGGCTCTGGCTTCCCAAATATCAGAGATTCCCACTTTATCTAAAGTTCATGGTTTCTTCATGGTTTGACGAACACGAGTTGCAACTTAGGATATTGCTCAACCTCAATCCTCGGGAGAAAGGCCGCTCTCATTCCTTCCAGTTACCATGACTTTATGTAATTGGCCAGATTAGCAAAGTCCCCATATCTTTAGTGCACTTTGTCTTGAGAAGCCAACGAAGAGCTTCCGTGGGTGTCTTCCTCAGATGCTGCCCTGCCTCTGTCCTGCTAAATGCTAAGAAAATGGACCGGCTTTTATTGCAAATCCCATTAGCGCAGCGAGAGGCAGCATTGGAGGGTAAAAGCTGGAGTGGTAGCTGTGATTTGCTTCTTTTTTTAAAAAACAGCAACAACCTGTCAACCTTTATTAAGGAAGCAATTATATAATTACAGATAACAGCTCTCAAAAGGTTTTAAATACAGTCCAACAGAGGAGTGATTTGTAGCGAAGAGCACAGTGGACACCAAGGCCAATCTTTTTGTTACGTTTTATTTTTGCCTCCTGGTTCTCTCTCTTGAGTTGTGCTAAAAGAACACTGTGCCATCTCCATTACTGGTAACCGCGTCTAGGAGGAATTTGAAAGAAATTCTCAAGCATCCTTGATGCAAAGAGGAGAAAAAAAGAATTAGGGGTGACAGGATAGCAGTGTTCCAGTAGTTGAGGGGTTGCCCCAAAGAAGAGGGGGTCAAATTATTCTCCAAAGCACCGGAGGGCAGGACAAGAAACAATGGTTGGAAACTAACCAAAGAGAGAAGCAACCTGGAATTAAGGAGAAACTTCCTAGCAGGGAGGACAATTAATCAGTGGAACAGCTGGACACCAGAAATCTTGGGTGCGCCATCACTGGAAGTTTTAAAGAAGAGACTAGACAGCCATTTGTCTGAAGTGGCGTAGGGTTTCCTGCCTATCCAGGGGGTTGAACTAGAAGACCTCCAAGGTCCCTTCCAACCCTCTGCTGTCCTGTCGTACCTATGGATGGAAGCATCAGCTGGAAGGTCAAAAAAGTCAAAATGGCAGCTGCAACCCTGTCTCTCATTTACAGGCATCGAGAGTAATGGATGATCCTGTGGGCAATTTGTAGAGATCATGGTTATCTTGGACTTCTCTGTTTGGAGAAGTTTTCCCAAGTCAGTCCTCCTTTGAAGTGCAGGACTACAAGTTCAATGCTTCCCCACCCTGGGGAAGACCTCATTAGGGAGTGGACGGTGGGAGGTGTAGTCCCTGTTACTCTAGATCAGGGCTGTCAAATTCCTGGCTCACAGGGTCAAATGCATCATGCGCTGGCCACACCCATGCCCAGTTTAGCGAAGGGGATGTGAGTTTGATACCCCTGCTCTAGATCAGGGGTGGGCTGCTGGGGATTCGTGGGGGTTCGGGAGAACCCCTAGCTAAGATTCTGTGCAGTTTGGAGAACCCCCAAATCCCACTCCTGGCTGGCCCTGCCCACGCCTCCCCTCCCCTTCCTGGAGTCCCCACATGGCCCGTTTTGGACACAGGTGAGTGCAGGGCGCATATGGAGGCTCGGGGAGGGCAAAAAAATGAGCCTTTGAAGTTCAGGAAGGCTGGAAACGGGCCTGTTTCTGGCTTCCAGAGAGCCTCCAGAGCCCGGGGAGGCCGTTTTTGCCCTCCCAGACACTCGAGGAAAGCCTCCGGAGCCCGGGGTGGGCAAAAACACCCTCCCCCACCACGGTGCAGGAGGCCGACTTGGCCACGCCCACCCAGCAACCAGGTAGAGAACCTTTTGCTAAAATTTTTGAAGCCCACCCCTGCTCTAGATGTGCCTGGTAGTTGCTTAGCAATTTTGCACATTCTTCTGAGAGCTGTCTTTTGCCTCCGGTGACCTTGGTCAGTTGGTTAGATTTAAGGACACGGCAGGTCCATCTGAGAAGAATTTCAATGAAGCAATTTATGGGGAAGTTAATTGCTGAATTATAACACAAACCAAGAAGTCTTCTGCTAAAGGGCAAGCGTGTGAGCAGCAGCTTCTAGCAAAGGTGTCCGGAGGCTCTGCACACCAGCCATAAGATACAGGACGCACTTACGGGCAACAGCACCTGTGCTGAAAATGGGCCCAAAACTCCTGGTGGAGCCGACCAAGGAGAACGTCAACCCTGAAGCTGGCCTGGCGGAGGCCATTTTGAGACTTCAGCGCTGACATCCTGATGAAGAGGGACAGGGAGGGGGAAATAGAGACAGTTGGGGTGTTGTAGCCAAAACAAAATGCTTTCTCTTGGGAACCAAGACATCCTGATGACTTGTATTGGATGCCTTTGACCTGATTTTCCATGGATTTCTCCAGTTCCAGGTTGAGTTTCCAGTCTTCACAAATCCACCTTTTTTTTTTGCACAAGCTGCTTTTTGTCCCTGAAAGATCAGATGTGGGACTTCGGCAATTTCTTTCCTCCTCTCTCACCTGCCTTCTGGGTTTCGGAGTCCAAGTGAGCTTAAAGCAACACTTAGTTGTATCTAGCTCTTGGCCATGAACCTGGAACCTTGTCATGCAAGTTCCTTACTTTGTCTTTCTCCTTTCTAACTCATTTTTCAGTTGTGCACAGCAGTGGTGGGATTCAAACATTTCTACTATTGGTTCTGTGGACGTGGCTTGGTGGATGTGGCAGGGGAAGGTCCCTGCAAAATCCAATTCCCTCCCCACCCCACTGACCTGCTTTCCAGCTCTGTTCTCCTGTGCAGGGCAATCAAAGAAGACCCAGCCAATCAGCTGGAACTTGGGAGGCAGAGAAGAGATGGGGTTGGCGGGGCCAGTCAGAGGTGGCATTTGCTGGTTCTCTGAACTATTCAAAATTTCTGCTACTGGTTCTCCAGAACAGGGCAGAACCGGCTGAATACCAGCTCTGGTGCACCGCATCTAGAAAAAGGACATGTTTTTCTTCCAAACTGTGCATGCACACACATTTGGTGAACATAAGCTAAATGTTAGGACCTCCCTCCAGGAAACCACCATGATGCCTGTCAGTCAAGAGGGGAGCGATCCACCAAGGAGGTAATTAATTACCATCCTATGGTGACTCACTGAACCCACAACTTGTAAACATCCACTGTCTTCCCTCAAAATTGAATGTCTGTGCCATGAGGATTAGACATCTCACTCACCCACAAAAAATTGATGGCTAACCTGCTGGAATGAGAATCTCTGCAGGTGTGCAGTTGTCTTACAGACTTGTAGGAAACAGTGTGTTCTTGGTGCCAAAAGAAAAGAGTTTAACTCCTCTGAGGTTTCACTCTTGTCTCTTCTATCTTCTTCTTCCAAAAACAGGCTTTTCTGGGCTGGCCGATTATATCTCAACCATTTTTGGTTAACAACTTCCCTTGGTGCTGATTGGCTACTGAAGAAGAATTTTGATGGAAGGAAAAAAAAACACCATGAGAATTGGCTTAAAACATTGTGGGTTATTTCAAGCCAGTTTGGAAATGGTATTCTAGACTCTATTTTTTCCTGTTCCTGTTGGTTTTGATCTCATTCATCTTGGCCAAAGATTATTTACCATCATATTTCCTATGCTTTTTTTGTGATGGAGGGCATGTTCCCTCTTTAAGTCTTGGGCAATAAAATTGGCACGAGCTGATAAGGGGAGATTCAACTGTTTTTTTTTTTCCTACGAATATAGCTTACTATAGGTCAGTGTCTCCCAACTTTAAGATTTGTGGACTTGTGGATTTGTAGCATGCTGGCTGGGTCTACAGAATTCTGATGGACACATCTTAAAGTTACCCGATGCCCATGAAAGATGGGCAGAGCGCACATTGAACCATCTTGGCTCTTTGGACCATACTCCTACAGAGATCTCTAGTGAGAACAGAATTCCCAAACGCCCGGAAAGTATCAGGTTGCTTACTTCTGTTTTAAGCAAGGCCTGGCCCCTTTGGAGATTGCTATTAATTGGTGCCATCTTGTTAGGAATAACAAGGTTACCTAACATAGTTTGGGTAAAATAATATATATAAACTATGATTGTAAGTTTAAGTGTATGTCACTTTAAACTGCAAAGCATGTAATTTGGGTGCGGTGTGAAACTGCCATAAGAGGGAACAAGAGTACCTGATTGATTTGCTGACAATTCTCTGACGACTGACTGGTTTGATGAATTGTTGGTTTGTTAACTGCGTGTTTTCCCTACTGCTGAGTTGCTGAAGGAAGAAAGGAGTTTTGACTTCTTCATATCTCTACTGCGAGGAGATATATTACTGGACTGATATTTGTAAGTTTACTGACCTCTCTTTTTCAACACTGGAATTTGCAACTGAATAATCTCCGGACGGACTGAACTAGTGAATGACTATGCTATAACTCTTACTGGAATAAACTATTTAACTAGCACGGTGTATCTGTTTTTACTGAGTGTAAGCTACAAAAACGTTTATCTCACATATTTTGCCTGACTGCCTTGACTGCCGTGTAGATTCTGCAAGGGTGTATCCCTAACACATCTTCATGTTTTTTTTTCCTCCTTTAAAATATGTTGTGTGTTTGCAGACAAACAGCAACATAGATTCGCTTCTGGTCTCCCCAAAGAACAAGGAATCTTCTGAAGTGTTTACGGAACATAAAAAAAGCAGATAAATATTCACAGTTTGTAGAAACACGTTTGCAACCAAACATAACAGTGGGAGAAGCATGTAAATAATGCAGAGGGTTTCTGTGCTTTGCTGGGCTTATTTTTATTTATTTGATGCCTTTTGTCCCATCTTTATCATTTTTCATAAATAATTCAAGGCAGTGAACATACCCAATGCTCCTTCCTTCGCCTATTTTCCCCACAATAACAATCTTGTGTGGTAGGCAGGTTAGGCGGAGACTGACTGGCCCAAGGTCACCCTGCCATATTTTTCATGCCTAAGGCAGGACTAGAATTCACCATCTCCTGGTTTCTTCTTCACCACTAGACCGAACTGGCTCTTATTACTGACTTCAATCAGGGTCTCCCTGCAGCTTAGAACATCAAACATACCGTGTTTCCCTGAAAATAAGACCCTGTCTTATAATTTGCCACTCAAAAAGGCACCAGGTCTTATTTTGGGGCGGGCGGGATGTCATCCACTGACTAACCTCATTTTCACATGTCACCCCCGGCCTCCTTTTCGCTGTCAGAGGCCTTCAGGAACTTCTTCTGTGGCCGACAAGGCTTTCCTGAAAGACTTTGCAGCCAATAACAGAGCTTCGGATCGATCCAGAGCTTTGTTATCAGCTCCAGAGGCCTTCAGGAAAGTCTAGCCAGCCTTGCCCGCTGCAGAAGAAAGGGGCCTGCAAGGCAGGTGTCGGCGTGTGCAAGGCCTGGCTACAACTGTCCAAAGGTAAGTAGTAGGGCAGCTCCACCCCCACATCCCCACCCTACCTTAATTTTTACCTGTCCACTCTGGAGTGGGTGCAATTAGGGCTTATTTTGGGGGGTAGGTCTTATATTGGGTGCACATGTAAAAAAATCAAGCTAGGACTTAATTTCAGGGTAGGTTGTGTTTTGGGGAAACAAGATAGAATAACAGAATTGGAAGGGACCTTGGAGGTCATCTAGTCCAACTTTCTATTCAGGCAGGAGACCCTATACCATTGCAGACAAATGGTTTTCCAGTCTCTTCATAAAAGCCTCCTGTCTGTCTGTCTGTCTGTCTGTCTGTCTGTCTAATGTCCCAAGCCACTGTCATGCTAAGACAATGGATGCGAATATCAACTGATTTGGAATGGATACAGCAAGTCATGCCTGCAAAGGGTTGTGTCTGGTTTAAAAGGTTTTGTTTGCCCATTTACTAATATTTAAATCAGAGTTCCTCCATCTTGGCAATTTTAAGGTGGGTGAGTTCAACTCTCAGAATTCCCTCTTGGAATTCATGGGTGGGCTGTGGAATTCCGGGAGTTGAAGTCTATCTGCCTTAAAGTTGCCAAGGTTGGGAAACACTGATTTTTAAATAGACCCACTGAATGTTCTCTCATGCTGCAGAAATATATGTAGGACAGAACAGGGTATTGGGCTGTTGGCAGGGAAAGTCAAAGAAGTCAAGATGGAAGCCATGGCAATGCAATCCTAAATTGCATTAACAGAGGGATACAATCACGATCAAGTGAGGTACTAATACCACTCTACAAAGCCTTAGTAAGTCCACACCTAGAATAGTGCATCCAGTTTTGGTCACCACGCTATAAAAAAGATGTTGAGACTCTAGAAAGACTGCAGAGAAGAGCAACCAGGAGAATTAGGGGACTGGAGATTAAAACATTTGATGAATGGTTGCAGGAACTGGGCCTGGCTAGTCTAGTGAAGAGAAGGTCCAGGGAGACATGATAGCAGTCTTCCAATATCTGAGGGGCTGCCCCAGAGAGGAAGGGGTCAAGCTATTTTTCAAAGCATCCGAAGGCCAGACAAGGAATAATAGATGGAAGCTGATCAAGGAGAGATTCAGCCTGGAAATAAGGAGAAACTTTCTGACAGTGAGAACAATCAACCCATGGAACAGAAGTTGCCTTCGGAAGTTGTGGGAGCTTCATCACTGGAGGCTTTCAAGAAGAGACTGGACTGCAATTTGTCAGAAATGGTGTAGTGTCTCCTGCTTGGGCAGGGGGTTGGATTAGATCAGGGGTCGCCAACCTTTCCGACCTCCGGGACCAGTAAATTCATAATTTTAAATCCCACAGACCACTAATATGAATTTTTTAAAAAGATAAATAGTATTTAGTGCAATATAAAAATGCAAATAATTTTTCTGCAGACCACCAACCTTTTCTGGTGGACCACCAGTGGTTGGTGACCACTGGACTAGATGACCTACAAGGTCCCTTCCAACTTTGTTAATCTGTAATCTGTAAGAGAGAAGAGCTTTAACTGAATCCTTCTGACTCCGGTTTTCACTTTTTTGACCAGCCATGGGTCAAATAGGCAGGTCAGAAAGAAGCAAATCACTGGGGTTCTCAAAATACTACAATCAGTGGGTGGGATTCAGCCAGTTTGCACCAGTTTGGGAGAACCGGTTGTTAACTTTCTGAGCAGTTTGGTGAACTGGTTGTTGGCTGAAATCATTAGGGCAGAGAACCGGTTGTTAAATTATTTGAATCCCACCACTGACCACAACCCCCACCCCCATCCAGTTAGTGGACACCTTTCCTTTCTAGCTTTAATTCATTGGGTTTAGCCATGGCAACCGGGTTAATCTACATGCCATTAATAAATGCAAATAGATCACTTTCCAGCAGGCTTTTCGTTCTCATGCTCAGTGCACTTGAGGGAAAGTATTTACTGCAAATGTTGTAAAGCAGCTTCTCATCAATTTTATTAATCATTTCAGTTCCTAGCAGGGTTTTCCCCCACCTCCCTACTTGTGCTGCTCCTTAGAAAAATGGGGTTTTCATGTATTAGAGTCCCGCCAGGCAGCTATTAAGCCACAAGTGCGCAACGGTAGCTTTGCAAAAGGTAAATGCCATGATCAGAAAGGCGACTTTTCAAAAAGAAAGGAAAAGGAACTAGAGCAACAGGGGCAGAGGCTGACTTTCTGCTTGATTTAAAGGGGCAATCTGTCGGATGACGGTGGAGCCAGCCTGTGGAAGGGCCAGCCTTTTGAATTTAATCCAAGATCAAAAACATTCAGGTAAACTTTAAAAGTGTCTAATGGAAATTCTCAGTCATCCCTCTTCACAACTAAACAACCTTTTTGGATGAGAAGCGAGACAGCTTCAAGGAAAAAAACAAGTCCAGTTGCCTTTTGAAAAAAGCAACAACTGGGACAACTTTCAAAATATTCTTGTGGCTTAAACTTTCCCTTCCTCATTTGGGGCATCTGAATTCCTCCTGAAGCCTGCTTCCCTTTAAGGTTCTTGATGCTTCTACAGATCGTTAAAAGCAGGGGTGGGTAACTATGGCAACTTTACCACGGGTGGACTTATACTGGCTCAGGAAGTCTGGGAGTTGAAGTCCACCCGTTGTAAAGTTAACCATACTTGCCCATCCTGGATTAAAAGGAAACCCCACCGCAGAGGGGAAGATATGCCGAGATGGAAAAATGAGAATAGGAAATACTCAGATCAGAAGCGTTGGGAAAAATATCATCTGGTTCAGTTCCAAGCTGGGAGATGGGTCCCCAAAGGAAGTACAGTGTGGGCAGTCTCATAGATCACTCCAGGCAGAAATTTAGCTTTTCTCCTATTAAAATTGCTTCAGACAACTTGTGCTTATCTTTGAAGGTCACTGCAAGATATTAATATCTCTTAGTTTCCAGGCTGCAGGTGTGTTTCTGGTGCTCCCCAGCTGAGTGGCTACCTCTACTCCATCAGTAGATAAGTAGTTGTCTGACCTATTTCAAGTCCAAAGGTCTCCGTTGTTCCTCCAATCAAAGCTTTTGAAGCCTATCCAATATGGCCGATCTTTGGTGCCCTCGACATCAGTCGAGATGTTACTCCTTAAGCCTTATTTTGAAAGAGTCAAATTGCAAAATGGCATCCTGTGACCATGATTCCACCTGTCAAAGAGACAGGAAGAAGCTGGATCTGGGGTGGGTTATGCCAGAGGAATCTTGGACAAAGAAAGAAGATCTTTTGTGGTCTGTCTGGCATTTTTACAGATCCTTTGCATCAGCAGGTATAGGAGAGATCAGTTTCCTGAAGAGATTAGCCTAGTGGCTGTTTGGTTCCTCAGTGATAACTTTGGCAGATGCTTTGGCACGAACAACGAAGCCATCCACTCCCTAGCAAAATCAAGTTTTTCCCATTTAAAAACAAGGCAGGGTTTATTAAGGACACACGTTTACACAGGAAGAACTCCAGATTATTATTTTTTTTCAGGGGTGTATGTACGCTTGTGCAAATCTGTTTTGGCTGGCTTCTTTCTGTTTATCGAGTCGTTCTACTTTTATCTTAAGGTAGGGGGAATCTCAGATCTCTGTTTTGCTTGCCATGGTGTAAAAAAAAGATGTTGAGACTCTAGAAAGAGTATAGAAAAGAGAAAACAAAGATGATTAAGGAGCTGAAGGCTAAAACATACGAAGAACGGTTGCAGGACTTGGGTATGTCTAGTAAATTAGTGAAAAGTAATGGATCCTATCTAACAAAATGAAATTCGATGGTGAGAAAAGTAAGGTTTTACATTTAGGCAGGAAAAAACAAATCTACAGGTACAGAATAGGTGAAACCCGGCTTAGTAACAATAGATATGAGATATGAGATCTTGGAGTCCTGCCTGAGCATCGATTGACAACTTTGTCCAATGAGATTAACATTTTTTTCCAGTTTTATGAGGCAGTCTGCAAGTTGCACAAAGGATATTGAAGTGAATTTATTCAGGAAGACTAAGCATAAGCATACACCAGGGACAAAGTTGGAAAATGCTACATATTCATGTGTCCCCAATCCTGTAAAGTAGAGGAATATCTTCTCTTATCACAAGCTAACAAGGTCTTTTGCCTGATAAAAGCTACTTTCCATGTCTCTTCTTCTTCTGAGAGAGTGCAGACATGGTTTGAAAATGAGGCATAATTTCTCTTCTTCTATTCTGCCTGATAAGTAATTTCTGAAATGTAAAAAGTCTGCAGTGGTTTTGCAAACCTTCCAGTGGAAGAGCACGAAACCGAAAGCACCAGCCTGAAGATGGCAAGTGGGACCTCATCGAAATGTCACCAAGATACTCTCAATCTTACACGGGAAAAGACCTGAACATGCCAAGACCTGCATATATATATTTATATCTATCTATTATTTGTATACTATCTCAGGGTAGTGAACATTCCAAATACTCCTTCCTCCTCCTATTTTCCCCACAGCAACAACCTTGTGAAGTGGGTTGGGCTGAGAGAAAGTGACTGGCCCAAGGTCACCTAGCTGGCTTTCATGTCTGAGGTGGAACTAGAATTCACAGTCTCCTAATGATTGGCCCAAAGTCACCTGGCTGGCTTGTGTCATGCCCCTGTTGGAGTGTGAATCCGAGGAGGAAGCCAAACAGCTGACAGGGAGTGGGAGTGTGGCTCCGTTGGCTGTGGAGGAAACTACGGAAGGGCAAAGTCCGGCTGGGCAGAGCAGGGAAGAGGTAGAACAAGGGAGAGGGAGTTCAGAGGAAGATCCAGGCACACTGCCTCTTCTTCCTAGGGCACTCAGGGAGGAACGGAGAAGAGAGCAACGTGGGTCGCGTGGCTTACGGGGGAGGAAAGGGCCCTGATTCCCTTCATTAGCTACACCTGGGAAGAGAGTTTAAAAGAAATGCAGGCTGAGTGAGGCATCTGCTGGGAACAAATGTGAGTTCATCTTGTGTTAACTTTGGTTATCTGCATTCCTTGGCATCCTCCCAACCATGTTGAATTACTGTCGTTCCTTCACATCTGGAATTCCTTCTCTTCTCTTGCCTTGCCAGACTAATTACCCCATTTAACCTGGATTGGAGTTATAGTTACAGTTTTTGTTGACCACGTTTTGGACTTGGATTCTCTGCAGCCAAAGGCTGTTCCTGGGAGAGTTTTTCTCCAGCCCAGAAGGTAACCAGGACAACATTGGGGGTAAAAGTTGGAGCTAATAAAGGGACTCCTACGGATTATCTGACTGTGTTGCCATTGTGCCATGCCCCTTTGGGCCATCATAGCTTTCATGTCTGGGGTGGAACTAGAATTCACAGCCTCCTAATGATTCCTCCTCCCATCCTCAGGGAGCTTCTCTCTAGCTACTCCAATTGCTCTTCTCTGAATCTCTCTTTGAGTCAATGTTCACTAAGAACCCAAATATTGCTGGTGGCTGGCAAGACCCCTTCCAGGTAAACAGCTGTAGACGTTCACAGATTCTGGTGGAAACTTTGCTCAGGATGACGTGCTTCCCCAGCACAGCACAAGGGTTTGGATTCAGCCAAATCTATTTTTCCAGAAGGAGTTTCCAGGAGTTCTTTCCATTGCTTTACACCATCTGGCAAACGGAGCCTGGTTTCTTCTATCACTTCTTCTTCCCTTCTTCACAAAACCAGCAAAGAATGACTTTTGGAGGAGGATTAGCACCCATCAGGAAAGCCTCTCTGTGTGAGACTGACCGTTGAGTTGTGACACCCAATGTGTCAGCCTGTGCTCCATTCAAAATCCAAGAAAGAAATAGACTCCAATGATTAGAGCAAAGTTTTTTTTCTTTTACTGAAATTCAAAGTGGAAGCAACAGGTAGAATTCCGAATCTAAGGAATTTGGCGTGCAGCTCACATATACAAAGGGATGGAATTGTTCCCACCCCCCAAAGTCCAAAAGACTCTTTTAATTAAAAGTTCTGAATATGATCATGTGGGCATCTTCAGGTGGTGATGAGGCCTCTGTCCGTTGACCTCGACATATTTTGATAAAACTTCGCAGCTGCGCAAAGGAAAGGAAAATCTAGGCCAGGAAATAGAAACTTAAGAACAGGAATTTATACTCCCCCTCCTCCTTCTCCTTTACAGCACAGGAATGTAACACCTCCAGCTTTCTTCCCCTCCAATCCCCCCTCTCCCCATTACTAATGACAGCCGAAAGATGGAGAGCAGTGAGAAAGATGCGCAGCCATAGAAAAGATGTAGAAGATATCTTGAAGGCTGACACAGTGTTTCCCTTGGAGACTGTTTCCTTTGGTGCAGAACTGTGTGTGCACAGTCTAGTGAAAAGAAGGACTAGGGGAGACATGATAGCAGGGTGCCAATATTTGAGGGGCTCCCACAAAAGAAGAGCGGGGGGTCAACCTATTCTCCAAAGCATCAGAAAGCAAGAAGAGAAGCAATAGATGGCAACTAAGCAAGGAGAGAAGCAACCTAGAACTAAGGAGAAACTTCCTAATAGTGAGAACAATCAACCAGTGGAACAGCTTGTCTTCAGAAGTTGTGGCTACTCCATCACTGGAGGTTTTTAAGAAGAGACTGGAGAGCCACTTGTCTGAAATGGCATAGGGTGTCCTGGTTGAGCAGGGGGCTGGACTAGAAGACCTCCAACTCTTATTCTATGATGAGGATGAGCTCCCTCAATGGATCAGAAAATTCTTGGATCATCAAGCTCACAAAAGAACAGGAAGGAAGGAGAAGAAAAAGGAGTTTTTAAGCTGTACAAACAAAAACAAAACCCTGTCAGGTCCCTGGATAGATAAGCAAGGAGTGGGAAGCTGATTCCAAGACATTTGTGTGGTGTTTGCATGCTCAGCTGGTTTTGCTTTGAAAGATCAGCAGTTAGAGAGCTGCATCTCTGGGAGAAAGTTCAACATGGACTTATTCTCTTCTCAAGCTGGCTCAACCACCTTCAGTGGTGCTCAGGTGTCCATGAGTATGTCCTTAGAAAAGGAAGACCCTGGTTGGAATAATAGGGTCTTTTACTAAGGTTCAATGGTTCAATGATGGGATTATTTTTTTTTACTACTGGTTGTGTGGGTGTGGCTTGGTGAGCATGGTCATGGACGGATACTGCAAAATATTTCCATTCCCTCCCCACCCCATGAACCTGCTTTCCAGCTCCATTCTCCTGTGCAGGGCAACTAAAGAAGACCCAGATGATCAGCTGGGACTCAGGAGGCAGAGAAGAGATGGGGTTGGCGGGCCCAGTCAGAAGTGGGATTTGCCGGGTCTCCAAACTAATCAAAATTTCTGCAACCGGCTCTCCAGAACTGGTCAGAACTGGCTGATTACTACCTCTGAAATGGTTGCAGTGAAAGATAGGCTAGATCTGAAAATCCCCATGTAAAGGCTACACTTTTCCCCTTTCTTTGGCTTTTCCCCCTTGACCAGTTCATCAATGTCCAATAGCATCAGGCCGGCCAGATGTTTTGGGAATGGCTTGGTTGTTGGCACCCCTTGATGCAGTTTCACATTCCATTTTCAGGCCAGGTGTCCGTGAAGAAGACAGGCCTTGGCACCTCTGGATTCCATCAAGGGTTTTTTATCTTTACCTTCCCATCACTTACTCTACATTCCCTTGCCTTTTCTTCCCTTCCCTTGCATTGTAGGACAGGATGCTCCCAAAATGTAGAAGCTGCAGTTGGCAGACCTGACAGTGTGTGTTTAGGTCAAAAAAGTCAGGATGAGAGTTTTGACTGCATCAATACCATTTTTGACTCATCCTGCCAATGCCCCTGATAGGATAACACTATCAATATAAGGCCTATATATATATAATATATAATATAATATATTATATATATAATATATATAAGACCCATCTATCCTGCACTTACCCAGGGCATGTTATTGTGCAAAATTGGCAGCAGCACACAGCGTGTCACCAGGTTGGAACATAATGTTTCTAGTACAGTAAAGGAAACACAAATGATTCATCTTGCTTTTTTGATTAAAGAGGGAGAGGAAGAAATGAAATAGACAAGAATGACTAAAAGGTGGAGGTTAATAATTATTTTACCTGTTCTGCTGTTTCTTCATTTACCCTTTAAATCTTCTCCTTTGATGCTATTATCTAAGTTTTTTTTCTTTGACCTGAAATGTGAAATAAACTATATTCTCCTCCTCCTCCTCCTCCTCCTCCTCCTCCTCCTCCTCCTCCTCCTCCTCCTCCTCCTCCTCCTCCTCCTCCTCCTCCAAGTCTTTGCAGAGAAAATTAGGAGTTGAAAAGGGTTAAGATTCAACCTAGAGATAAAGAGAACTTTTCTGACAGCGAGAGCAATCAACCAATGGAACTGAAATTGCCTTCGGAAGTTGTGGGAGCTTCATCCCTGGAAGCTTTCAAGAAGAGACTGTGGACTGCCATCTGTCAAAAATGGTGTAGGGTCTCCTGCTTGGGCAGGGGGAGGATTGTTGGACTAGATCAGGAGTCTTCAACCTTGGCAATTTTAAGACTTGTGGACTTCAACTCCCAGAGTTTCTCAGCCAGCAAAGGTGACTGAGGAACTCTGGGAGTTGAAGTCCACAAGTCTTAAAGTTGCCAAGGCTGGAGACCCCTACAGGAGATGACTTCCTACAAGGGGTCCCTTCCAACTCTGTTAATCTGTTAAAGATATTTCCATTAAAGATATTTCTTTCCATTCATTTAACTCCTTTCCATTTCTCCAGAATCAACTACAGATAGTCCTTGATTTACAACAGTTTGTTTACTGATAGTTCAAAATTACAACATCACTGAAAAAAGTGACTTATGACCGTTGTTCATACTTACAACCGTTGCAGCATCCCTGTGGTCACATGATCAAAAATCAGATGATTGGCAGCTGATTCATATTTATGATGGTCGCAGTGTCCCAGGGGGTCGTGTGATCCCCTTTTGTGACTTTCTGACAAGCAAAGTCAATGGGGAAGCCAGATTCACTTAACAACCGTGTTACTCACTTAACAACTGAAATGATTCCCTTAACAATGGTAGCAAAAAAAAATCGAAAATGAAGTAAAACTCACTTAATCAATGTCTCACTTAGCAACATAAAGTTTGGGCTCAGTTGTGGTCATAAGTTGATCTGTATTGTACTAAATAAACCTCACGAATGTTGCCTTGTCTGAATTCTTTGAAAAAGATGCTCTTGGGGTGATAAGAGGGAAGAGAAATTTGTTTAGTTTGCATTGGAGCACAAACTTCATACCGTAGAATCGAAACATATTGAAATTCTTGCTCTTCTAACTTTGCACAATTTTTTTTTTGAATTCAGCAATAGAGATCACTAATGGCCATAATAGTTGTAAAGAGAAGAGTAGCAGCAGCAATGAGGCGTGTTAGGAGAAAGCCTGGCTCTATAGAGAAAAACGGCCCATTATGCCATATCAAGGGAAATGGGTGGCAAAAATAGCATGTTAGGAAAAGTTGCACACGGTTGCAGAAAGGGACCCCAAACAGCAAAGAAGTGTTAGTGTGATGCTTCAGAAAGCAAGGCGGGATTGAATTTAACAGATTTGGAAAACTGAGGCATGGATTTGAGTGATAACCCCTTGGGAGGTTACACTTCTTCTTCTTCTTCTTCTTCTTCTTCTTCTTCTTCTTCTTCTTCTTCTTCTTCTTCTTCTTCTTCTTCTTCTTCTTCTTCTTCTTCTTCTTCTTCTTCCTCCTCCTCCTCCTCCTCCTCCTCCTCCTCCTCCTCCTCCTTCTCATCCTCGTCCTCCTCGTCCTCCTCTTGTTCTTGGTCTTCTTCTTCTTATTCCTCTTCTTCCTCTTCCTCATCCTCCTCGTCCACATCCTCCTCCTCCTCCCACTCTTCTTCTTCTTTTGCTTCTTCTGCTTCTTCCTCTTCTTCCTCTTCCTCGTCCTCATCCTCCTCATCCTCCTCTTCTGCTTCTGCTTCCACTTCCTCCTCCTCTTCTTCTTCTTCTTCCTGTTCTTCCTCTTCCTCTTCTTCCTCTTCCTCTTCCTTGTCATTGTTGTCCTCCTCCTCTTCTTCTTTTTCTTCTTTTTCTTCCTCTTCTTCCTCTTTCTCCTCCTCCTCCTCCTCTTCTGCTTCTGCTTCTGCTTCTGCTTCTGTTTCTTCTGCTTCCTCCTCCTCCTCCTCCTCCTCCTCCTCCTCCTCCTCCTCCTCCTCCTCCTCCTCCTCTTCTTCTTCTTCTTCTTCTTCTTCTTCTTCTTCTTCTTCTTCTTCTTCTTCTTCTTCTTCTTCTTCTTCCTCTTCCTCTTCCTCTTCCTCTTCCTCTTCCTCTTCCTCTTCCTCCGCTTCTGCTTCCGCTTCTGTTTCTTCCTCCTCCCTCCTCCCCTTCCCTCCTTCTCCTCCACCCCCTCCCTCCTTCTCCTTGTAGCCTGCACGGCTTTTTAAACACCAAGAAAATGAACTGTGCCTAACAGAGTCAATGCACGCTTTTATTTCCCCCGCCCCCCAAATTTACTTTGTGGAATTTTGCTCTTGGGAAAAAAAAAAATACACAGGGTTAGAGTTGCATAATTGTTGGATGGGAAACCAATCATTTCGGGAAACTGAAATCCCAAGACGGTAGCTTGGACCGGGAAGTACAAAACACACAGACAAAAAAGCCCTGGCAGTAGCAAACCTCTGCAGACTCAAAGGTGACGGGGATGTAAAGTTTCCTTGTGCAAAACTTCAACCTTGGGGATTATGTGAAGCAAGTCTTGGCAGAGTCATCGTGGAGGGTCTGGGGGCACTGCGGAAAAAAGTGTGAGAGGGGAGATTGCATGCATGACACAAAAACCTCCGCTAGACACGCTTCTGGTTTTAGGGTTTCTGAGGAAAGAAGCCAAACCGAGAGCTGATTTGGCCACAAGGAACTTTTTGTCCTTCCTGTTCAACTTGCAGCTTCCTCTGGCACCAGCCCTGCCTGGTTGTCTGGAGAGCCACTAGCTCCCCTTGCGCCTGTCCAAGACACACACAGAAATCTCCTCCTTCGCATCTGACCCACTTACAGAGAAAGATCCAGTTGTAGAGAAATATTTGTCCTGAACTAGGCAGTCAAGCCAGCATGCCTCTGGTCAAGAATATAAGCTGCCACAGAGAGAGCTGTGATCACATCCAAACTATGATTCAACCCCCTTTCGTAGCCCAAGTCAACTTTGGGGTTGGTCAGCCTGGCCCTTGCCAGAAGCTCTTCTTCAGAGATTCAGTGTGAGGAAAGTTAGCGCTCACCCCTCCTAGAAGTATTTTAGAAAATATTAAAAATATATTTAATATATTAAAATTATATTAAAAAATTATAATTACAAATCTTATATTTCCCTGGATCAGAAAAGGAGAAACATGTTTCTAAAGACAGAAAGTCAGAGCCGCAGTTACTAAGAAATCCACTCAAGACAGGATATTTTGAACAAAGGTAGAATGGTAGGATTGGCCGTCACTCAAGATTCAAACCAAGACAAAATCATTAAGACACAATAGGAATTACCCACAGAACAAAGGCTTCTTCGTTACATCACCACCCTCCAAGTTGCAACCAAACTTGACTTCAAGACAAAGGTGACCCCTGCATAGCCCGAATGAGAGTCTGGCAGCAACCAATAGAATACATGCCCTTGCCACAGGAACAGGAAGCTCAAGTTCAAAGCCCAGAGAAGGTATAAATACCCCTCATTCTCAACTCCATGTGATCAGCTGCCCAGGATCTAAAGCCCATGTGGTCCTGTTCACCAATAAATCATATTTCCAATCAGCCTCCATGCTTCCAAGTGTCTTTCTCCCCACTTGGAACTGAACCAGATGGATATTTCTTCCAACAAGTGGATGGAGCTTTTTTTCCAGAAGTGAACAGAAGCCATTTCTTCTCCTTTTTTATTATTATAATTCATTCTTTCCTCTGAAGCAATGGTGTGTGTTGGAAGGAATATCCATCTGATTCAATTTCAAGATGGAAAAAGGAAGTCTGAAACAACATGGAGGCTAATTGGAAAGTTGGTTTATTGAACAGAACCACAAAGACAGGGTGCAGTTCTGGGTCAGCTGAACCAATGGTTGAAGGAATGGATGGATCTTTATAGGTTTCTATGACTTTGAAATAGGAACTGTTCTGGGGGTGGTGCTTGTATTCTGAAAGGGTGTTGGGCAATTCCTATTGTGGCTTAATGGCTTTTGTCCTGTGTTGGATCATGGGTTTCTTTCTAATCCTACCCTTTGTTAGCCTTTGTTAACTGTGCTGCAAGGAGCTCCAAAATATCCTGTCTTGAATGGATTTCTGCCTGCAGTATTTGCTTTGCTTATGAATAGAGCGATCTAGATACTAGTCTTCCTCTTTCAATAAGCTCTTTAATCTCTTAAGTGCTGGCATTTGCTGTGGCTATTAAGAAAGACTTGGGGGCTGCTTTCTGTCTTTAAGAGCATGTTTCTCCATCTCTCGTTCAGGGAAATATAATCCACCTTTTTAATATTTCCCAAAACATTTCACTCTTCTAGGAGGAGGGCGAGGGCTTCCCACCGGTGTGAAAAGCTAAATCTTTAGCAAGAGAGATCATCTTTCTCTCTCCACCCCAGGATTTCTCAACCTTGGCAGGCCCCAAATCATCCTGGTTGCTCTTCCCTCCACTCTTTCCAGAGTCTCAACATCTTTCTTATATTGTGGCGGCCAAAACTGGATGCAGTATTTCAAGTGTGACCTTTCCAAGGCATTATAAAGTGGTATTAACACTTCATGAGCTCTTGATTCTATTAATGCAGCCTAGAACTGTGTTGGCCTTTTTGGCAGCTGCTGCACTCATATTTAAATGGTTGTCGATTAGGACTCGGATCCCTCTCACAGTTCTTACTATTCAGCAAGGTACGCTATTCTATGCCTGTGCATTTCTTTCTATTTCTGTATTTATATTTCTATCATATTTCTATGCCTTTGGTTTTTCCAACCTTGCTTTCTCTTCCCTCCAGACCTTCCTTTCCAAAACTGCAACTGAAGAGTCCAAAGCCAAATAAACTGAGACATCAAGTGAAGAGTGAACCCACTGATCCTTTTTACAGGACTGGCACTTACATTCCTCCCTTCCCTGATCCTGGCCTCCTTGGACAGCCACAATTTTACACGGTATCAGTGATAACATATTGAGCAATAAAGAACCAGCTGTGCAACTCCTATAAATCAGAATTGTGCTGGTGTCTCAGGTTTTCAGTGATTGTAATGTTATAAAATCATTGACTCTTTCAATCTGCTGGGGGAAAAAGAAAACATTGTAGGTTTGTTATGTTTGGGCATAACTAAACACATAAATAGCTTCTCTTCTATATTTCTTGAGATGCTCATAAATTTCCCCAATGTTCCTTTTTAAAAAAGAGCCCTCTAAAAAATATGAACATGCCAATTGCAAACAATTTCCATTCGATTTTTGGAAGCATGCTTAAGTTTCTGGAGGCACATCTTCCAAATGAATAATGTATGTGGCTCTGTGTGTATGTTTGACTTTTGAATGAGAGGGGGCTGAAGGATTGTGAGGGGCATCTTCCTGTCCCATCCATTTGCTCCCTTGGAAATCTATGGCCCTCAGAACCAACAACCTTGAACTACCTTCTGTTTTGGCTGCTGTCAAACTTTCCTGAAGATAGAGGAGAAAGACGGAGCCAACAACCAACTGGTCCAGAAAGAGAGAAAGTTGAAGAAAAGGCTCCGTGACGTGGCTGTTTTGCAGCCTTTCCTCCTCCTCTTCCCCTCTCCTCCTCTCTGGCATCCGGACTCCTTTGCAGAAATCGGTGTCTTTTTTCCTAGACGGACAAGCTCTCGAGAGCTCTCATTACATCTCAGGGGTTCCCTGGAAAGATCATTTACTTTTCTCTGGATGTCTGTTGTGGCCCATGGGAAAAAAAAAAGCTGCCAGAAAAACAGACTGAGGCAAACAAGGATTCCTCTTGTGGAGCTCAATCTCATCCTCCCATCCATCCCTAAAAAAGATTTTCCTGAACGTCCATCCAAGCCAGGTAATGGTGGTGTGTTGTTTGTCCATTTTAAATGTTGTTTTAAAACTTGCCTTAACAGACCCTTTTCTCCCACTGTGGAATGATGGCTTCTGTTTATCTATTTTATTCTCAGTCTGGTTGAAAATTTCTTTCAAATTCCCCTTGGCTGGCTTGTTTCATACTGCAGGTGGTGAAGAGATCCACCGCTGTTAACGTCTGTGGAGATTCTTGGTCCTCCAGAGTCCTGGTTGTCTCAAAAGGCAACTGGGCTTTCTTGGTTTTTCTTTGAAGACATTTCGCTTCTCATCCCAGAAGCTTCTTCAGAAATTCAAATTGCTTAAAAAGCAAACAACATCAGTGGAACCGAAGAAGCTTCTGGGATAAGAAGTGAAATATCTTCAAGAAAAAACAAAGGAAGTCTAGTTGCCTTTTGAAAAAAGCACATCTGGGACTACAAAGAAGTCTTTGAATTACAACAGTCCATTTAGTTCAAAGTTACAATGGCACTGAAAAATGCGACTTAGAACCATTTTTCACAGCTATGACCTTTGCGGCCTCCCCATGGTCATAGGATCAAAATTCAGAGGCTTGGCAACAGGTTCATATTTATGACGGTTTCAGAGTCATCTGATCCGCTTTTGCGACCTTGAGACAAGCAGAGTCAATGGGGAAGCCAGTTAACAACCGGCTTAATAACTTAACAAATATAATAATTCACTTAACAACAGTGGCGAGATAAGTGGTAAAATGGGGAAAAACTCACTTAACAAATGTCTCACTTAACTACATAAATTTTGGGCTCAATTGTAGTTGTAACTCAAGGACTACCTGGACTGCGGTTAATATTTCAACTCACACGTTTTTCTATTATTCTGATTAGCAGAAAAACTTCAGAGTTTCAGTTAAAACTAACTGGCTGACTGATTGACTGACTGACTGACTGACTGACTAACTAACTTTCTTCCTATGAAATTGTGGGAAGCCAGGGCGTCCATGTCACCGGAGCTTAAACATGTTTCTCTGGTTAGGAGCAGGACATCTGCAGGCTTGGCCAGTGAGCAGTGCACTTAAAGCCAGTATTATCCCCAGGGCAATTTTCCTGAAATTCTCTTTTCCTTTGAAAAGAAAAAAGAAAAGAAAAAAACAGATTGAGGACTGACTTAGAAAGAACATATTTGTGCTTTGTGCATTTATGTTCTGTACATACATAATTTGAAAGGAGAGCATCGATATAGGAAAGGCAGAAACACTCTGTTCCTTTTAAAGATCTGCTTTCAAAGAACTGGAATGAATCAAGCAGGAGGGAATGTCATGATTACGAGGTCAGGGCTGGCCCAAACTTTAGGCAAAATAAAACAGGCACAATGTTCAATTCTCCTATTTTTTTTTTCAGTAATAACTTTGGATACCGATCATAAGTGACTTTTTTGAAGTCCGTTGTAAGTTTGAATGGCCATTAAATGACTGGTGGCAAGTTGAAGACAACCTGAATTTTTTGTTTTCTCCCAGTGCATCCCTCAGTGTATTCAGAATAACAGTATAACTGAGCTGGAAGGGACCTTGGAGGTCTTCTAGTCCAGCCCCCTGCTCCAGCAGGAGACCGGCCTAGTCAATTTGAGTCAAGTGGCTGTCCAGTTACTTCTTAAAATCTTCCAGTGTTGGAGCATTCACAACTTCTGGAGGCAAATTGTTCCACTGGTTAATTGTCCTCCCTCTTAGGAAGTTTCTCCTTAATTCTAGGTTGCTTCTCTCTTTGATTAGTTTCCAACCATGGTCTCTTGTCTTGCCTTCTAATGCTTTGGAGAATAATTTGTCCCCCTCTTCTTTGTGGCAACCCTTCAAATACTGGAATATTGCCGTCATGTCACCCCTAGTCCTTCTTTTCTCTAGACTAGCCAGATCCAAAACCTGCAGCCAGTCATCCTATGCGCCAGGCCTTTGATCATCTTAGTTGCTCTTCTCTGAACTTTTTCCAAAGTCTCAGCATCATTTTTGTAGCATGGTGACCAAAATAGGTTGCAGTATTCCAGGTGTGGTCTTACTAGGGCTTTATAAAGCAGTACTAATACTTCAGAACTAATTAGAGGGAACTCATTCCTGCAAGTACTACCTTATACTGTACAGGATCTGGTCACTACAGGATTGGTAGTGACCAAGGGCATGATTATATTGATGGACATAGCTGCATGTGGTTTTATACAGCAATAATATAAAAGACTTCTAGTTCAACCCAGTGGTGGGATTCAAATAATTTAACCACCGGTTCTCTGCCGTAATGAGTTCTTCCAACAACCAGTTCATGAAACTGCTCTGAAACTTAATAACCGGCTCTGTTGAACCGGTGTGAACCGGCTGAAGCCCATCACTGGGCCAACCTCCTGGTCAAGGAGAAGACCCTATACCATTCTTGATAAGTGACTATGCAGTCTCTTCTTAAAAAATTCCAGTAATGAAGTATCCACAATTTCTGGTGGCAAGCTGTTCCACTAGTCCTCACTGTTAGTAAGTTTCTCCTCAATTCCAGGTTGTTTCTCTCCTTGGTTAGTATTGCAAGGGCAGATGCAGGGGTGGGATTCTACCAGTTTGCACTTATTTACTAGAACCGGTTGCTAACATTCTAAGCAGTTCGGAGAACTGGTTGTTAGAAGAAATTACTGGCCTAATCCTGTAAGGAAGGCAGGAAGGAAACATTCTGGTGTTGCTTACAGAAACTGCCTCTCCGTTAACCCTTATTACATTCTTGGCAGGACTAGACTTCCTGTCTCTGGAACTTTTCTGGAGTTTTTCCCCCCTCCTTTGCTGGTACTTTGCTTGCGTGGATTCAAAGTTACAATGGCACTGAAAAAAGTGACTTATGACCGTTTTTCACACTTACAACTGTTGCAGCATCCTCACAGTCATGAGAGGCCAGGCGAGGAGATGCGTGCCTTGATGTGAGTGATATTGAGTTGGCCACACCCAGCCAATAACATGACCACCAAGCCACGTCCACCCAGTCACATGACCACCAAGCCCCACCCACCACCTAAGCCATGCCCACAGAACTGGTTGTTAAAAAAAAAATTGAATCCCACCCCTGGGCGGATGTGCTTTCTATCTAGAAAGGTCACCTGTCCTCAGGTTTGGTCCTTCAAAATTGACCCAGCCCTCTGAGCTGAATTGCAGACGTACCCCTGTCTATTCCCTGGGGTCAGCATGGTCAAGCTGACCCCTTCCCTTTTGCAAGGGCATCAAGAAGGACAAACTTCTAAAAGGCATTTATTATGTTGCTGTGATGATCTTGATTCTTTTTAAAAACAACTTTCTCTGCTGCCTAGCATGCCTTCCATCTAATTGCAGCCATTGATCAAAAATCCAATATAGTAAACACAGTCTAAAACGTTTTGAAACATTCAAAAGAGTCTTCCTCTACAGGCAAAATTGCTTTTGGAGCTATTTTGTGGCTAGGGGAGGAAAGCCATTTTCAAGGCATTCTCTGCTTTATTTTCTTTTTTAAAATTCTCCTTGCCAGCCAATTTTGTGGTCCTTGATGTTGTGTGTACAGTATTGTGTGTGCACCATCAAACCTACCTCCTCCTCATCATCTTCATTTAATGACCCCATAATCCCTTTTGGGGAGGAGTATGGGCAAGTAAATGGAGCTAGCAGTGTTTTAATGGCCGGATTCCTTTCCTGTCGCCAATGTGGAGTTTTGTTTGGCAGATATTATTCCCATCGTGCCCAGAGAGAGAGAAATACAATATCTGCCTCTACCTAGGATCGAACTCGCAGCCTCCTGATTGTGAGGTGAGAGCTCCGCCTCTAGGCCATCTCACCACTCCCACCATCAAACCTACATCTGCCTTACAAAAATTGGTTGCCCCAAACTCTTGCTTTTAAGCCCCAAATCCAGGCCACTTGAACCTATAACACGTTTACAGGTGATCCTCGACTTATAGCCATTTGTGTAGTGACTATTGAAAGTCACAATGGTATTTAAAAAAATGACTTACAACCGTTCTGCCCAGTAACAACCATTGCAGCATCCCCAGGGTCATGTGACCAGAATACAGAAGCTTGGCAATCGGCAATGTCCCAGGTCACTGGAGGCTAAAACATATAAAGAACGGTTGCTGGAACT
This sequence comes from Pseudonaja textilis, assembly GCF_049901715.1. Classification (NCBI taxonomy): domain Eukaryota; kingdom Metazoa; phylum Chordata; class Lepidosauria; order Squamata; family Elapidae; genus Pseudonaja; species Pseudonaja textilis. The sequence goes on from NC_142003.1 coordinate 14,609,342, forward strand.
GGGTCAGAGGTGGTCTTCAGTAGGTTCTAACCAGTTCTGGAGAACCGGTAGCGGAAATTTTGAGTGGTTCGGAGAACCGGCCAATCCCACTTCTGACTGGCCCCACCAACCCCATCTCTTCTCCGCCTCCTATTGAGTCCCAGCTGATCGGCTGGGTCTCCTTTGGTTGCCCTGCACAGGAGAATGGAGCTGGAAAGCAGGTTAGTGGGGTGGGGAGGGATTGGGGATTTTGCAGTATCCTTCCCCTGCCACGCCCACCAAGCCACACCACACCCACCAAGCCAGGCCCACAGAACCGGTAGTAAAAAAATGTTGAATCCCACCACTGAACTGGGTATATCTAGTTTAATGAAAAGAAGAACTAGGGGAGACATGATAGCAGCCTTCCAATATCTCCGGGGCTGCCACAAAGATGAGGGAGTCAAGCTATTCTCCAAAGCACCTGAAGGCAAGGCAAGAAGCAACGGATGGAAACTAATCAGGGAGAGAAGCAACCTAGAACTAAGAATAAATTTCCTGAAAATTAGAACAATTAATCAATGGAACAACTTCTGTCCAGAAATTGTGAATGCTCCAACACTGGAAGTTTCAAAGAAGAGATTGGACAATGATTTGTCTGAAGTGATGTAGGGTTTCCTGCCTAAGCAGGGGGTTGAAATAGAGGACCTCCAGGGTCCCTTCCCGCTCTCCTCTCCTTCTATTCTATTCTATTCTATTCTATTCTATTCTATTCTATTCTATTCTATTCTATTCCATTCCATTCCATTCCATTTCTATTCTATTCTAGTAGACAAGTTGAAGGTTATATTTTGCTTTGCTGAATATTTAAAGGCAATGCCTGATGTTGCACGATCACTTCGAAGCTGTGGTGGGATTCAATTTTTTTTTTACTACCGGTTCTGTGGGCGTGGCTTGGTGGGCGTGGCAGGGGAAGGATACTGCAAAATCCCCCTTCCCTCCCCACCCCACTAACCTGCTTTCCAGCTCCATTCTCCTGGGCAGGGCAACCAAAGGAGACCCAGCCGATCAGCAGGGACTCGATGGGAGGCAGAGAAGAGATGGGGTTGGCGGGGCCAGTCAGAGGCGATATTGGCTGGTTCTCCAAACGACTCAATAATTCCGCTACCGGTTCTCCAGAACTGGTCAGAACTTGCTGAATGCCACCTCTGCTTCGAAATCTAAGCATTGTTTCTTCTCATCTTGATTTGGCCCCTTGTTTTCCTTTCTGCAGTCCAAGGTTATTGCCGCAGATTCTTGCGCTACTAGAACAAATGTGATTGAATTTCCATAACATTTTCAAACTGGTTTCCTCTTGTGCGCTGCTATTATAATCAAAACACAGATTGTTCAGAGGTCACAGGAGCAGCTCTTCTAATCCTTGTTTAATATCATCTGATTCATATAAGTTTTTAAAAATAAACTATATGAAACTGTATTATGGTATGATTTTATATTGCATTGCTAAATGGAAATGAGCCGTTTGATTCTTCTTGCCATTCTCTTCAAAGGAATTCAGGAAAAACAACAACAGAAAAAGGATTTTTGTAGAGGTAAAAGTCTCCTATTCAACAGCCTCCTTTATTCCGCATCTATTTGTGAATTTCTTATGAGGTTACTTTCTATCAGCCTGAAAAAAAAATGGAATGGAGGGAGATAATTAGAGATTAGAAAAAAACCCTACTGTATTTTTCTTCTTCTTGTTTTCGCTCAGTTTAATGGAATAGAAAGAGAAGTTTATTTTAATTTCCAAAGAGAAATTTTCTAAATTGTCCTGGGAGAAAGACAGGTGGTCCTTGACTAATGACCACAATTAAACCCAAAATTTCTGTTGCTAAGTGAGACATATGGTAAGTGAGTTTTGTCCCATTTTATGACCCCCTTTGTCACTGCTGTTAAGTGAATCTGGCTTCCCCCATTAACCTTTTTTGTCAGAAGGTTGCAAAAGAGCATCCCATGACCCTTGGGATGTTGAGATGGCCTAGAGGCCAGTGGTGGCGAACCTTTTTGTTGTGGTGTGCCAAAAGTGTGCGTGTGCTGGCACTCACAGTGCAATGCACCCCACCCCTGCGCATGCACATGCAACACCCCCGCACCTCCTTACCTGCACTGTGCATGCACAGGCCTCCCAGCTGATTTTTGACTCGTTTGAGGCAGTTTTCACCCTCCCGGAGGCTCAAGGGGAGCCTCTGGAGCCTTTGGAGGCTGAAAAACAGGCCCGTTTCGGCACTTCCGGTATTTCCGGAAGGCCCATTTTTCGGTTTCCCGAGGCTGCAAAGGCTTCCCTCGAGCCTCCAGGAGGGCGAAAACTGCCACAGATGGGCCAAAAATCAGCTGGAAGGTGTGCGCATGCACACTGCAGGTAAGTTTGGCTGGGGCTCGTGTGCCCACACAAATGGCTCTGTGTGCCACCTATGGTACGTACGCCATAGATTCACCATCACGGCTATTGGCTAATCAATCAATAAAATGTATATAAATACTAAAAGAAGAAATATTCTAGGGTGATTTGGGCTTCATGGGGTTGGCGGGGCCAGTCAGAGGTGGGATTTGCTGGTTCTCCAAACGACTCCAAATTTCCACGACTGGTTCTCCAGAACTGGTCAGAACCGGCTGAATACCACCTCTGCCTAATGCCCCTGTGAAGCTTTTTTTTAATGGGGCAGATATTTCTAAAAGGGCAGCTGACTTTCCTTTTCTAAGCCCCTTCCCCTTTCTTCTTTGGCCAGTTGAAGATGCGTCCCTCCTTTCTCCTGCTCTTGGTATGTTTTCTGCATGCCAGCAGTCTTCCGGGTGAAAAGGCAGCTTCAAAGAAGCGGAGGGCTCCACCGTGTGTACGATGCTGCGGAGAGGACGAGCAGCTGGCCTCCATCACTGCTTCCCGATTCGCACGGATGACCAGCAACTCTCGTTATACGCACCCGAAGGTCCAGCCTACCATTGATATCCACATCTTAAAAGGCAATATTGATATTTTTTTTCTCTCCTTCATGCAAAGCTCTGATCGGTATCTCTTCTTGGGTCAACCTTGTCAGGTAGACCGGATAGATTAGACTAGATTAACAGAAGGGACCTTGTAGGTCATCCCAGTCCACCCTCCCCCCACCCAAGCAGACCCTATACCATTTCTGAGAGTTGGCAGTACAGTCTCTTCTTGAAAGCCTCCAGTGATAAAACTCCCACAATTTCTGAAGGCAACCTTCTGTACCGTGGGTTGAGTGTTCTCAGACCAGTTCTATAGAACCGGTTGTTACAATTCTGCACAGTTTGGAGAACTGGCAAATCGTGCCCCTGGATGGCCCCGCCCCTTTCCGCCTGCTCCTCCCCTCCCCGCCCAGTCAGTCCTTATCATGCATGTGCACATGACCAATCATTGCTGACTGCATTCTCCCCCGCCCAGTCACTCCTTAAGGTATTTTTTTTCCTCCCAACGATCAGCTGTTCCGACGATCAGCTGTGCCAGGATCCCCCTCGCTGTCTTATTGCTTCTCCCAGGAGGCTTCCCTGAGGCTCAGGAGGCCAAAAACACAGAGTACGGGGGGTGGGTGGGGGGTGGGGAGTGCTGCAAAAAATGAAGCCACACCCACCCAGTCACATGGCCATGCCTACTTAGCCACGCTCACAGAACTGGTTGCTTAAAAATTTGAATCCCACCCCTGAGGAAAAGGGAACTGGAAAGAAAAAGGGCAAGGCAGCGTTTCACACCCCCTACATGTGTGACACCTTATTTCTTCTTGTCTCCGTAGGAGAAAAAGGTGAGACGGGGGAGCGAGGGCTTGAAGGGCTCGAAGGCAAAACCGGTGAGCCAGGCCAGCAGGGATCCCATGGCCAGAAAGGACAGAAGGGTCAGATGGGCCCCACTGGCCACTCCTGCAAGCAGCATTACGCTGCCTTTTCGATCGGGCGCAGCAAACCCCTCCACAGTTTGGAGTACTACCAGCGGGTGACCTTTGACACGGAGTTCGTCAACCTCTACAAGCATTTCAACATGTTTACGGGCAGCTTCTTCTGCTACGTCCCTGGGATCTACTTCTTCAGCCTGAATGTCCACACCTGGAACTACAAGGAGACTTACCTGCACATCATGAAGAATGAAGACCAAGTGGCCATCCTCTACTCTCAGCCCAGTGAGAGGAGCATCATGCAGAGCCAAAGCCTTATGCTGGACCTCCTGGAAGGAGACGAGGTCTGGGTGCGGATGTTCAAGCGGGAGCGGGAGAACGCGATCTACAGCGAGGAGTCGGACATCTATATTATCTTCAACGGCCACCTAATTAAGCCAGCCATAGAAGAAACTCCAGCCCGAGGCTAAAGGTCCAGAGGTGGTCCGTCTACTCTTTGAATGGTGCTTTTCCATGGACTGCAGCCTGCTTGCTTTGCACAGGGAAGTCTACGACTACTCACCGCGGCCAACTCAGCATAGCCAACTCAACATAGCCAACTCAACATAGCCAACTCAACATAGCCAACTTGCCATGGCCAACTCGCTGCTGGAAAACTCGCTGCAGGACAAGAGTTACATTAATAGCAAAGAAATGGTGGAATAAAATAATTAATAATGACATTATTAATATGCTTTAACGTAATTACACTGAGCCACGGTGGCACTGTGGTTAGAGAGTGCAGTACCGCAGGCTACTTCTGCTGACTGCCGGCTGACTGCAATTTGGCAGTTTGAATCTCACCAGGCTCAAGGTCGACTCAGCCTTCCGTCCTTCCGAGGTGGGTCAAATGAGGACCCAGATTGTTGGGGGCAAGAGGCTGACTCTGTAAAACCATTTAGAGAGGGCTGTAAAGCACTGTGAAACAGTGTATAAGTGCTATTGCTATTGCTATAATTAAATTGAATTGTCCTGCTGCGAGTTATCCCTTGCTGAATTGGCCACGGTGAGTTGTCCTTGTCTGTGCCCAGGGCCCCAGGGGCGTTAACTTATAAATAGGTGCTATTAGGCTTACAACCTTTTCCAGTGTTGTAATGGAGACAAAAACCCAGATCTTTGGGATCTTTTAGTTCTCACAAAACGGCTGCCAGGGAGGAGAGTGGGCCAATTCCCCCAGGAGCTAAGACCAGTTACAAAAGGCCTCTTGACCAGAAGACGTGTTAGTCAGGCTGATCACTATCCCCACTGCTTCAGGGACTCCCTCCATCACTTCTCAGAGTCCTTGACCTTCTTTCGAGGCAGAGAATATGCTTCAAAGAAAAGAGCGGGGTGGAAATCCAAAAAGCAAAGCTGACATTGTCTGGATTGGAGTGTAGCCATGTGCCATTTTATTTCCTAAGGATACTTGCTGGCTTCCCGTGGGTGCAGAGACATCCTTGGGATTCAAGATAATACGGCTAATCATTTACTGACTATTTGAATAGCAGACTTCTTAGAGTTGGAAGGGAACTTGGAGGTCTTCCAGTCCATCCCCCCTGCCCAAGCAGGAGGCCCTATACCATTCCAGACAAGTGGTTTCCCAATCTCTTCTTGAAAGCCTCCAGTGATGGAAGCACCTACAACTTCTGAAGGCAAGCGGCTCCACTGGTTGACTGTCCTCGCTGTTAGGAAATTTTTCCTTAGTTCTAGGTCGCTTCTCTCCTTGATTAATTTCCATCCATTGTTTCTTGCCTGACTTCAGGTGCTTTGGAGAATAGAATACAGAATAACTGAATTGGGGTCTTCTACTCATAATATATGTTCTCTCTCTGTTCATGAACTGGGTCTACAATCAATATTATTGAATGGGGGTTAATGCGGTGCTTAAAAATAATAAAGAAGGATATCCTATCAGAAACACATTCTTTCTCTTTGGTTTTGTTTTCCTCCTCTATTTCCCTTTGTGTTTTTTAACATTTTTCTTTTCTGTCTTGTTTACTTTCTGTTAGGCATATTAATACAACAAAAGAATATGCTAGAAGTTCTGCTTGACTCAAGGGAATCTTTCCACTTTCCCTAGTTACTTTCCGCTAGTTGGGAAGGACCGTTTTTTTTTAAACCTTTAGATTGTTTTTGTCTTTGTGAAGAGTTTAATTAAACAATACAGAAAATTTTGGATATCTTGATATTAAGAAGTCAGTCTCTTTTCACCTAAGAATCTCCTTTTGTGATGTTCAACTTTTGGTGAAGAGTTTATGAATGAAGGGATCATTACATCTACGCTACAGAGATTACTGGATGACTTGGATTGAAGCAGTGCTGTTGCCAAATTAAGTTGGGGGTTAACTTTGGTTTCCCTTAGAATATAGAACTGTAGGGCTGGAAGGAACCTTGAAAGCCTTCTAGTCAAACCCCTGCTCAAGGCAGCAGATTTCATACCTTCAAACTCATCCCAACTCATAGAATAACAGAGTTGGAAGGGACCCTGGAGCAGGGGTGGGACAACCGGTTCAGTGATCACATGCATGATAACAGATGATCAGAGTTGCAAGAGACTTGTAGGTCATCTAGTCCAACCTCCTGCCCAAGCAAGAGACCTTACACCATTTCTGACAAATGGCAGTCCAGTCTCTTCTTCAGAGCTTCCAATAATGAAGCTCCCACAACTTCCGAAGGCAACTTCTGTTCCATCGGTTGATTGTTCTCACTGTCAGAAAATTTCTTCTAATTTCTAGGTTGAATCTCTCCTTTCCATCCATTATTCCTTGTCTGGGCTTCAGGTGCTTTGGAAAATAGCTTGACCCCTTCCTCACTATGGCAGCCTCTCAAATATTGGAAGACTGCTCTCTTCACTGGACTAGTCAGGCCCAATTCCTGCAACCATTCTGCATATGTTTCAGTCTCCAGTTCCCTTATCATCCTGGTTGCTCTTCTCTGCACTTTTTCTAGAGTCTCAACATCTTTTTATAATGTGGTGACCAAAACTGGATGCAGTACTCTAGGTGTGGCCTTACTAAGGCTTTATAGAGTGGTATTAATACGTCCCTTGATCTCGATTGTATCCCTTTGTTAATACAATTTAGGATTGCATTAGCTTTTTTGGCTGCTGCTGCACACTGCTGGCTCCTATTTAGCTGGTTGTCCATTAAGACTCCAAGATCCCTCTCACAGTTACTGCTGTTAAGCCTGAAGTTTTTGTTTCGTGGCCATGGTGTTTCACTTAATGGATGAAGAGGAACTCAAAGGTGCTTTTTTCAAAAGTTAACTGGACATTTTTTCCTCTTGAAGTAGAAGAAGACGTTTTACTTGTCATCCCAGAAACTTCATCAGTAGTGATGGGGGTAGCGGTGGGGCGATGGAAGAATTGCTTCCAATAGGATGTGTGTGTGTGTGTGTGTGTGTGTGTGTGTGTGTGTGTGTGTGTGTGAAGGGATCATCTTTCTTTGCAGTCATCGTATTGTTAGCACTCGGACAGCCATTGAGGCCCCTTGGATTCCCCCCTACCCCACGTGCCTCCAATCCAGATGAAAGGGAAGTAAGATTGGAAACCCACCACAATCACACGATGCCCCGATTAGTGACAGTTGCACTTAGCACCTAACTCGCTTGCCCAATGGTGGTTGCTAAGTAGTCAGCAATGACTACTAAAGCTAGTCTAGCTCTGTCTAGACTGGCCCTGATGATGTTCCCTAGTTGGGTCATGAAACATCTGCAAGAAAACAAGCAAACTCAGAGAGCACCAAGGAGCCCTCGTGCCAACCCTGAGCTACAGATATTCTCCTTCATTAGAATGACAGGTACCTGTGCAGGTACCTCCTGTTGGTTGCTGTAATTGCAATGCGTGTTTCTTTCCTTAGGTACAGGGCAGTAGTGGCATTCAATTTTTTTTTACTATCGGTTCTGTGAGCACGGCTTGGTGGGTGTGGTGTGGCTTGGTGGACGTGGCCTGGTGGGCATGGCAGTGGAAGGATGTTGTAAAATCTACATTCCCCCCTGCTCACTCCTGGGAGAAGGTTACTGCAAAAATCCTCCCCACCCCACTAACCTGCTTTCCAGCTCTGTTCTCCTGTGCAGGGCAACAAAAGAAGACCCAGCCAATCGTCTGGGACTTGAGAGGCAGAGAAAAGATGGGAGCGGGGCCTGACAGAGGTGGTATTTGCCAGTTCTCTGAACTACGCAAAATTTCCGCTACCGGTTCTGTAGAACCGGTCAGAACCAGCTGAATGCCATCTCTGGTACAGGGCAGTTACCTAGCCTGGTATTTCCCCCAGCCCCTTTCTTTCGCTTAATTGGATTCCTTTATAAAGTGTTGCTCTTCAATGCCATTCTGTGTTTTTGCAGAATGAAAAATGCATTTCCATTCTCAGAAACAAGGAATCCGTTTAGGACAATGGCAGCTATCCCTTCGCCGGCTCTGAATCTCCTATCATGCCCACCTCTGTTTGCCCCAGCTACAGGGATGTTTGCAGTATGACTCCTGGGAACCTTCGCTTGCTCCCAGCTATCTAAAGCTGACATTTTGTAAGTGGCTGATAAGGAAGCTTGTAAGCTTGTAAACAAGCCTATAAACCTGGCCAATCCATCTTGTCCACAGAGATAACTGAAGAGATTTGGGCTGCTTGTTTCCGCTGAGTTAGAATCAAATGCTGCTCTCTTGGTGGGGCTGTTAGCTGTCCCCTTTACAAAGACCCTGCTCAGCATGCCACAACTATCTGTAGTGAGATGGCAGGGGGCGGCAGGACCCTTTTAAGGTGAAGATTGGATGCCTTTAAAAAAAAGAGAGAGAGAGAGAATAATAAGGACAAGACAGAAAGCATCTGTATCCAGAAGAAAATAAGTTTTAAAAAATATTCATTTTAAAATCAGTTCATAAACTTTTTATTTCCTTTTTATGTTCCTTCCTTGCTCCTGTCTAAATTCTCATAGGTAAAGGTAAAAGTTTCCCTCGCACATCCCTGCTAGTCGTTTCCGGCTCTAGGGGGCGGTGCTCATCTCCGTTACAAAGCTGAAGAGCCAGTGCTGTCCAAAGACGTCTCCGTGGTCATGTGACTGGCAGGACTAAACGCTGAAGGTGCACAGAACGCTGTTCCCTTCCCACCAAAGGGGTCCCTATTTTTCTAGTAGCATTTGTAGGAAGTTAGCACCCGCCCCTCTCCTAGAAAAAATGAAATATCCTAGGAAATATTAAAAAGGCAGAATATTTCCCCTGAGTAGAAACTCAGAAGCAGAAATTCAGCCCCCCCCTCCATCTTTGCTAATGGGCCATTACCCTGGCCTAGGCCAGTCTATTTTACATAACAAAGATCTACTCTAGGTAGAGCTATAATAGGAATTGCCCAAAGCCCTTTCATTACATCATCACCCAGCAAGGCTCAACCAAGCCTGGGACTCAGGACAGCCTACAGAGTTGCCCCTGCGTGGCCCCATGGGAGTCTGACAACCAATCAGAATACAAGCTCGAATTCAAATCCCAACAGAGGGTATAAAACCCAGGCACTCTCAGCATCTCAGCCCTTCCTTCTTTTCCTTCATCTTGAAGCATATGATTGTTCTTTTTGCCCAGGAGCTCTAAGCTCTGTGGTCTTGTCCACCATTAAACCATCTTTCCAAAAAACCCTCCATGTTTCCAGTGTCTTTTCCCCCACTTGGAACTGAACCCAGAAGGATAATTCTTCCAACACATTTTTTACATGCTTTCAAATTTCTAGGTTGGCAGAAACTGGGACAGGTAATGGGAGCTCACTCCATTACACGGCGCTAGGGATTCGAACTGCCGAACTGCTGACCTTTCTGATGGACAAGCTCAGCATCTTAGCCCCTGAGCCACTGCATCTCTCCTAAATCATCATTTGATTTCAGCATCTGACCAGATTGGGAGGGACTGGGAAGGAGGACAGGGTACCACACAGAGACCTTTGGAGAGATGTTTGGGCTGAGCAGAAAACACAGGTGCTTTTGAATCTCAGACTGATGTAGACATGACAGGGAACTCAGGGTTTTGCTCTAGGAGGCCCAAAAGTTTTTTTTTAAAAATTCACAAATGTAGATTGTCATCAAGACAGATATGTTATTATTTCTAGTGGCACCTAATGCAGAAGTGCCCAGAGCAGAACTGTTTTCCTAAAAGCTTTGATTAAAATCCGTGGAGACCTTCAAAAGTTGTTAGCAAACTCCAGCGATGGAACATCCGCAACTTCTGAAGGCAAGCCATTCCACTGGTTGATTATTCTCTCACAGTTAGGAATTTTTCTTCTTAATTCCAGGTTGCTTCGCTCCTTGCTTAGTTTCCATTCTTCTTGCTTTCTGATGCTTTGGAAAATAGGTTGATCCTCTCATGTTTGCAGGAGCCCCTCAAACACTGGCATACTGCTACCATCCAATGGTGGGATTCAGCCAGTTCTCCCCACTTTGGGAGAACCGGTTGTTAACTTTCCGAGCAGTTTGGTGAACTGGTTGTTGGAAGAAATCATTAGGCTGGAAAACCGGTTGTTAAATTATTTGAATCCCACCGTGGCTATCATCTCACCGTTTATCCTTCTTTTCTCCAGACTAGCCAACCCAAATCCTGCAACCATTCTTCCTCTGTTTTTGTCTCCAGGCCTTTGACCATCTTACTTGCTCTTCTTTGCACTTTTTCCAGAGCAGTACTTTTTCCAAAATAGTACTTGTTAATGTGAGAGAAGGGAGAAAATAAATAAAATAAAGTAAGCACTAATCCCCTGTGTTTTCTAATGTTGGTAAAGATAGGGTCCCTTTTAAAATGAATGCAAACCCTGGTGACTTCATGGCTCCATCTGTTATGTTCGGGAGGTCGGACTCATAGAGACGAGAGACTCTGGTTAAGTGAACAACAGCTCTTTCTTTAACAGGCTAGTTCTGAGTAAAAGACAGCGCTCGCGGCGGCTCTTCTTATAGAGCTCGCCGCGGCTAGGCGGCCAATGACATCGCTTTGAGTTTCCTGCGATTGGTTTCATCCAATCGCGGTAGACTCCTAGCAAACCAATCACAGCTGTCCTGGCTGTCCAATCACGTAGCGGTCTTTGTGGACCAATAGGAATGCAGGGTTTCAAGTCTGCTAATATGGAATACCATCCATGAGGATTTTGTCCTTTCCTGGATCCGGGATCACTTTTGATCCCAGCCCTGGGATCTCCAGGTGGGCTGGAAACTGGGGCTAATCCTTCTTAAGGATTAGGTGCTATGACTTAGCCTTGGATGGGCCATTTAGGTACCTCCTGAATCTTTTCTCTTCCATCTGTTCTTTTCTTTTTCCTCTGAGAAAGCCCCGTGAAAGCTCACCGGGCGACAGGCAGGGCCAGGGAACAATTATGGGTCAATAAGGAGAGCCAGGCCCCAGTCACATTAATGGAGGGAGTTCAGAAAACCAAGTGGAGGCTTAGTAGAGATAGCAGGATTGCACTTATCTGCAAAAACGGAAAGTGCATTTGATGGAATCGAGTGGGAAAGACAAATAGAAGGCACTTTGGAGTCAGATGGGCTTGGAGGTTATGCAACCCAAAGGCGTCACACTGGACTTTGTACAAAAACAGGGAAATTGATCTCAGTTTCTCTCCCTGTTCAGGGAGGAGAAATGAACAATGTCATCTGAACAATGTTGTGAGAAGTACAGGGCAACTACCCTGTGTGATAAATATATGGGCCCCTCCAGTTGTTGTTTTTAGCCAGGCTTTCAATGTTGATGTTTCTTCTCTTCTTCTCTGGACCTTCTCCTCTATTTCTTTTCCCCTGGACATGCTTGGGATGCTGTAATCAAACATGATCAGGTGTCAGTTCCAGAGCTGTTGGGGGATTGCAACCTGCTCCTTTCTCAGGTAGATGGAATGGAACGGAAGTGGGGTCAGAAACATTCGGAGATGAACTATCTGATGCTTTCCTCACTGGCTGTGTGAAACAGGGACATTGTGTATAACAGAGGGATACAGTCAAGATCAAGCGAGGTACTAATACCACTCTATAAAGCCTTAGTAAGGCCACGCTTAGAGTACTGCATCCAGTTTTGGTCACCACACTATAAAAAAGATGTTGAGACTCTAGAAAGAGTGCAGAGAAGAGCAACCAGGATGATGAGGGGACTGGAGGCTGAAACATACAATGAACGGTTGCAGGGCCTGGCTAGTCTAGTGAAGAGAAGGACCAGGGGAGAGAGGATAGCAGTGATCCAATATTTGAGGGGCTGCCACAGAGAGGAGGGGAGTCAAATTATTTTCTAAAGCACCTGAAGGCCAGACAAGGAATAATGGATGGAAACTGATAAAAGGAGAGATTCATCCTGGAAATAAGGATAGATTTTTCTGACAGTGAGAGCAATCAACCCATGGAACAGAAGTTGCCTTCAGAAGCTGTAGGAGCTTCAACACTGGAGGCTTTCAAGAAGAGATTGGATTGCCATCTGTCAGAAACGGTGTAGGGTCTCCTACTTAGACAGGGGGTTGGACTTGATGACCTACAAGATCCCTTCCAACTCTGTTAATCAGTATCTGAAAGTGTTCCAAATGCTTCACAAAGGAATGGGGATAGTGAGAGAATAACTTTTAAAGGATGACTGAAACAAGGTTGAATGGCAATCCTACATCACGACTCCAAAAGTAAGCCCAAGAGATTTCAATTAAAATTAGGTCTAGAATAACACATTTAACACTTGATTATTAGATCCCCATGTTATCAATTATATGTGAAACAACCAAGGCCATATCTAATCACCGTTTTCCTGTCCTTTTCTTATGCTTTATTTTACTGACATTGGATTTTTTTTAATAAAAAAACCCCTGAGTTAATCTTTTTTGGATATTAAACAAAAGAGCACGATGCCTACACAAAAAGACATTGATGTGAGGAGGAGTATAAAGAAAGAGGAGGTGAGAAACATAATAACAAACTGACCTCTAATTTTCATTCTGCTTCACAGGTTCCTAATATGGGAAAGTTGAGATAAAGAACAAAGATAAACCCTGTGAATTTTAGATATTTATTAACTCCCCTGTTTTGACTTCCAAACATTCCCAGGCTGAAGACTTAGATTAGAGATAGGTTGTTATGAAGAAAAATAGGCCTTCAATCAGTTGCGTGTCATTTTATTGAATTAGACTTCGGCCTCCATAATATTTAGCATTACAATATAACAGTCTAACAGAGTTGGGCTTCGGTGGTCTTCTACTCTAACCCCTTACTCAAGCAGGAGACCCTACACCATTCCAGACAAAGGTGCTTTTTCAAAAGACAACTGGACTTCCTTCGTTTTTGTTTGCTTATTCTAAAACGCCCAATTAAAATTTGCATCTCATGGAAAGAAGGACACACAAGTATTCATTTTAGTTTTCTGTGCAGTGGCAAAAGTACTATTTTTTTTTTAAGTGCTTGTCGATCTTTAGTCTCTGCAACGGTATCTTTACCTCATCAGGACGCTTAATTCTCACCGCCGATCATGCCCTGGTCAGGTTCGGTCCTTGTGTCCTGAACACCTGCAGAAACGACTTTAGGCTGTTGGACGTGTCAAGCTTTCTCGCCCTCAGTTCCTTGAATGCTACAAGGTCAGCCTCCTGACGCATTGTGGATAGCCATAGAGATGACCTTGGAGCAAATGTGCAAAAACAGGTATGAAAGCAAAAACACGTGTTCAGAAGGCAATAAGGAAGGTGTTCCGATTGGCTCGACTCAATTCATTGGTATATAAGAGGAGAGGAGGGCAAACACAATTGCCTTTCAAAAGTGTGTGATTCTAGCTTAGATCGATAAAACAGAGTTAGAGTCAAGCCTGTGGGAACAGCTCCCTGACCTGGCCTACCTTGAAGGGCTCACACACACATCCCATCTGAAGCATGGGGCCTGTCAAATAAGGAATCAGGGAGAGACGTAACACGAGAATAGCAATAGCAATTGCACTTAGATTTATATTCCACTTCACAGTGCTTTCCAGCCCTCTCTAAGCAGTTTACAGAGTCAGCACGTTGCCCCCAACAATCTGGGTCCTCATTTTACCGATCTTGGAAGGATGGGAGGCTGAGTCAACCTTGAACTGGTCAGGATCGAACTCCTGGCGGTTGGCAGAGTTAGTCTGCAATAGTGCATTCTAATCACTGTGCCACCATGAGGAAGAGGAAGAGGGAGAGGGAGAGGGAGAGAGAGAGAGAAACAGACAGAGGCAGAGACAGTGACAGAGACACAGAGAGAGACAGAGAGAGAGAGACAGAGAGAGACAGAGAGACAGAGAGCGAAAGAGAGAGAGCGAAAGAGAGAGAGAGAGAGAGAGAGAGAGAGAGAGAGAGAGAGAGCGCAATAGCACTTAGACCAGTGGTTCCCAAACTTTTTCAGTTTGCAGCCTCCTTGATGCTACAAACTCATCCTCAATGCCCCCACCTGGGGCGGGATTCAAATTTCTGTGGGCGTGGCCTAATTTGAGGGTGTGGTTTGCCGGTCACGCAGCGGCGGTGGGATATTTGAAAAAGAGAACAAAGCTGCTCTGGTTTTCTCTCTTTTCCCAATGCTGCGTTTTGGGTGAGGCCCCGCAGGATCACCCCATTGAGCCCCTTGCACCAGAGCGTGGAAGTCAATGGGGTGATCCTGTGGGGCCTTGCCTTGAACGTGGCGGGATTTTTTCTCACCCCTGAATTGTGCCCTGTGAGGGGCCCACCTCCAGTGCCCCCTGCCGCCTCTTAGCGCCCCCTAAGGCATCTCACCATCCCCCAGGGGGTGGTACCGCCCACTTTGGGAACTGCTAACTTAGACATATATCAGAGTTTACAGATTCAGCCTCTTGCTCCCTATCAACAATCTGGGTCCTTGTTTTACCATTTTACTGGATGGAAGACTGAGTCAACCTCGAGCCAGTGAGAATTGAACTGCGAAACTGCTGGCAATCGGCAGCCAGCAGAATTTAGTCTGCAATACTGTATTCTAACCACTGTGCCACCATGGCAGAATGCTATCTATTCTGCCCAACCTGGTTTTAAATGTCAGCTTGTGCTTTTTTATTCGTTCATTGCCACGTGAGGTTACCCATGAGTTCGGGTCTCCTCATCTGACCGCTCACTTGAGTTCTTGCAACTGGGTGATGAGCTTCCTTGCCACCTGTCCTACATAGTCACAGGGGCAATCCATGCAGAGGATCTGGTAGATTACATGATTAGAAGCATCTCGCATCTCCAAGCGATCTTTACAATGGAGAATGTACCCTTCTATGGTAGCCTTTATGCGGTGTACAATGTCCACTTGCAGATCTTGGAAGCTGCGTTCTATTGCTTCTGAAATGCTTTTGTTGTATGGCAGGATGTATGACATGGTCTCCTACATATGGGCAGGCATCTTGTAAAAAAGGGCACTAAGTGTTGTAAATCTAATCTTACAAAGCTTTTCCTTCAGTAATATTGAATTGCTAACTAGGACCTACAAAGCCTTTGCTAGACCAATACTCGAATACAGCTCATCTGTCTGGAATCTGCACTGTATAAGTGAGCGAGTCCAGAAGTATTTCACGAGAAGAGTACTACATTCCTCTGCTCGTAACAGAATACATCCTACATCACCAGGCTAAAAATTTTGGGCTTGGACAACCTTGAACTATGCCACCTATGGTTGGACTTAAGCGTAGTACACAAAATTATCTGCTGCAATGTCCTACCAGTCAATGACTACTTCAGCTTCAACCACAACAATACAAGAGCACACAACAGATACAAACTTAATGAAAACCGGTCCAAACTTGATTGCAGAAAGTACAACTTCATCAACAGAACGGTCAATGCCTGGAATGCACCACCTGACTCTGTTGTTACATCCTCTAACCCTCCCACTCCTTTACTCTTAAACTATCTACTATTGACCTCACCCCATTCCTAAGAGGTCTGTAAGGGGGCGTGAATAAGTGCACCATCGTGCCTACCGTCCCTGTCCTATTGTCCCCATTTATTCACGCCTATTTCCTGCATTCTTACTCATGTTTATACTTACACCTATTATCTTGTCAGTGATTGACAAATCAAATAAATAAATAAATAATGCTAGTAAGTACCCATTCTGCCTGAATTGTTCATGTAGGTACCTATTCTCCAGTTGTTTATATTGCTGTGGGTTCTCATTCTGCGGAAAATGTTTTGATTATTTTCAGAGTTAGGTCTTCATTTTTTCAAAGAATTAGATATCAAATTAGCAGCACTTTCCATATACTGATAAATTTGGGAATAAGCTCAACTGATCTCAGTAGAAATTATATTCTGAGTAGTTACAGCTAGAACCACAGTACCAATATTAATGCACTTGATACATCATATATTGAGTCATCCAGAGGAAATTATGTTGCTTGTTGATTTTGAAGACCCTTTGCTTTGCTCAGATAATTGTACTTCACTCTACTTTGAAAATTGAAACCTCTGTAACGGAGTGTGTCAATTTTCAAGCTGCCAGGTGTTTGGCAATTCTTGAAGGGAAGACCCAGAATGAAATGAAAGAAACAAATTGAGAGAAAATGACTTCCATTAACACTGTGAGATGTTAGTTTAAGTAAGAAATTGGTTTAAGGAAATGTTCTGCAATGTTCAGCAATTTCTTTCTTTCTTTCTTTCTTTCTTTCTTTCTTTCTTTCTTTCTTTCTTTCTTTCTTTCTTTCTTTCTTTCTTTCTTTCTTTCTTTTCTTCCTTTTGAGCAGTTGGGGCTGAGGGCTGAGGCTGGGGGAGTATCTATTATCACATTTGAATCTTGTTTAATTGTTATTGTTGCATTTGATTTCAGTAAAATAAGAGACTTTTAAAAAAACAGACTGAAGACAAGCCATGCATTGGTGGCTATTCATTCTACAGGTGCAGCTTTATCAATTGCATTTAAACAATTTATTTGCCAATTTCTCCCAGAGTCCCTACCCTCAGGACTTCCTCTTCAAGGAGCCAAAGGCTTATAAAATTCTTTTCTCTTGTTATCTTCTGTTGGGTAAGATGGAAAATTGTCATTATATCTAAAGGGTTGCCATAAAGAAGAGGAAGTCCATCTATTCTCCAAAGTACCTGAAGGCAGGACAAGAAACAATGGATGGAAACTAATTAAGGAGAGAAGCAACTCAGAACTAAGAAGAAATGGATTGGCTTGTCTCCAGGAATTGTGGGTGCCCCATCACTAGAAATTTTAAACAGAAGATTGGACAAACAATTGTCTGAAATGTTATCGGGTTTCCTGCCTGGGCAGCGGGTTGGACCTTGAAGCCCCCTGTCTCTATCATTCTGTTATCTGTTATCCTTATTGAATTAATTTGGGATGTGTGTGTATTGCACACTCTATTAGAAAATATTTTCAGAGCCCTCACATCTCGGACATAAACTGTTTCAACTCTTTCCCTCAAAATGATGCTATAGAGCCCTGCACACCAGAACAACTAGACACAAGAACAGTTTTTTTCCCCAACGCCATCACTCTGCTAAACAAATAATTCCCTCAACACTGTTCAACTATTTACAAAGTGTACACGGCTATTACTGTTAATCTTCTCACCACTCCTTATCACCCATCCCCTCCCACTTGACTGTCTCCTAGTATGATTTGACTGTTGATCGTACCCTATGACTGTCATTAAGTAGTGTACGTTATGATTCTTGATTCTTAACAAATGTACCTTTTCTTTATGTATACTGAGAGTATTTACATCAAGACAAATTCCTTGTGTGTCCAATCACACTTGGCCAATAAAGTCTTCTCTTCTCTTCTCTTCTCTTCTCTTCTCTTCTCTTCTCTTCTCTTCTCTTCTCTTCTCTTCTCTTTTCTTCTTTTCTATTAAGCTATAGTATTCAACAGTTTGGATTTGCACAACATGCTAAGGAACACACACACACACACACACACACAGAGAGAGAGAGAGAATAATATGACCAAGCATAGAAAACTGTGTGTGGCATTTTGCATGAAGATAAACTAGACAGCATTGTTTCCCCTACTTTAAATTGTGAACAGCATTTTGCTGATATTCAAAGCTCAGTTGCTTAAAGGAGATGCAGGACATGATATTAATCACATTAAGGCAGGAACATTCCTATTTGGAGGGAGGTGGCAGGTGACACAGACTGAAGGCTGCTGAAAGCTGTAAATGATGAGGGGTGAGCAGAGACAAATTTAGTTCGTTTTCTGTTACTGTTCCAGGAAAAATCAGCTGCATTTTATATTTTAAGAAAAGTCTCTGTGGACCACAGTGGACTCTTCCTTGCTTTGTTTTGATGACATCTCGCCATAAATATCAGTGGGGGATGACAGGGACCAGAGGCGCCATCCTGAGATAAGAGCCAAAGGTCGACATATCCAAGGATACATGCATGAGAATGGAAAGTCAACACCCAACAAAGTGGCACCAAACTGTACCAAAACACCTAGTTTGAATACCATTGGACATTAACGAAAGAACCAAGTGGGGAGGGCCTGGGAGAAGGGAAAATAACTGGGTTTATGTGGGAATATTCAGATCTGGCTTTGCATACATTGTAAACACTTGGCTTTAGCAAAAGTATACCATTTGCTGCAAATGGGGTCGGGGGTCTTTCTTTACCAGATGCCCCAGCTGAGACAATCCCAACAGTCATCCAAGTTGTGGGCTGGAGTTGTTCTTTTCTCTTAAGTGGACATGAGCCAAAAAAGCTAATACAATCCTTGGTTGTACAAACAGAGGCATTGAATAAACATCTATTATTAGTGCTGCTTTATAAAGCCTTAGTAACTGCATACAGTTTTGATCACGACATTAGAAAAAAGATGTTGAGACTTTGGAAAAAGTGCAAAGAAGAGAAATTAAGATGATTAGAGGCCTGGAGACAAAAACATATGAAGAACAATTGCAGATATTGGGTATGGCCCGTCTAGAGAAAAGGACTAGAGGTGACATGATAGCAGTGCTCCTGTCAGCTGGTGCTCCATTCAAAATCCAAGAAGGAAATACTTGGACTCCATTAATTAGAGAATCAAGTGGTAGCAACAAAAGAATTCTGAATCTGAGAAAATGGGCGCATAAATCACATATACAAAGGCAATGTTCCCGCCCCCAATAGTTCAATTGGCTCATCCAATTAAAAGTTGTGTATATCGTCATGTGGGCATCTCCAGGTGGTGATGAGGCTTCTGTCCATTGACCTTGACATAGTTTGATAAAGGGTTGCAGCTGCGCATAGCATGGGATAGAAACCTAAGCAAGAATGTAACAACCCCCCCCACCCCAGTTTATACAGTTCTGGTTTGTAACACCTCCGGCTCACTTCCCATAACCATACCCCACTTCTCCCCCCGTTACTTATGACAGCCGAAAGATGCAAAGCAAAGGGAGAAAATCTCGAAGGCTGACAGCTCCAATATTTGAGGGACTGCAGAAGGAAGAGGGGGTCAAATTATTCTCCAAAGCACCAGAGGGCAGGACAAGAAACAATGGATGGAAACTAATCAAAGAGAGAAGCAACCTGGAATTATGGCGAAACTGCCTAACAGGGAGGACAATTAACCAGTGGGACAGCTTTGCCTTCAAAAGTTGTAAGTGGTCCATCACTGGAGGTTTTTTAAGAAGAGACTGGACAGCTACTTGTCTGAAATGGTATAGGTTCTCCTGCTTGAGCAGGGGGCTGGACTAGAAGACCTCCAAGGTCCCTTCCAACTCTATTCTGATTGATTGAGAAATCCTGGGACTATCCTCAAAAGATGAGAACAAAAGATGAGACAAAAAAAAGAAAAACGGAGAAAGTATAAACAAGCCACTTAGACACTGAATGGTTTTGATTGGGGCTATTCACTTTAATGGATTGTTTTTCAAATGTTTGGGTTCTGCTTTGATTCTGTCTTTTATTTTTTCATAATAAATCATTTCAGGGTTTTTCAGAATGAGCCCGTGTTATTGAAGTACTTCATAAATAAGTAAGCAAGTAAATGAATAAATGTGCGGAGGGGAAAGTGATTTAATCTTTGCACCTCTTTGTGGTTGAAAAATCAATAAGACAAATATTGGATTCCATGTCATTGCCAGCAGCTATTATTTGCAAAAGAGAGAAGATATCAGTTGCTATCCGTGAAATACATTACTTTTTTTAAAAAAAAAACAAGTTATATTCAGTTTTCCATATTTTAACTTCTCTTTTTAGTGAACAGCGTGATTACAGGTTTCACATATACATACAAATATGACCATGGTTACACATTCAATTTTTATATCCAATTCCTTGTCTTAACAGTGCTTTTATACATTTTCTATTTTATTGTATTATTCCAAATATTTATCTCATTATCTAATTCTCTTATGATAACTTCATAATCATTATACTTTAGTACTTTTAACTGTCACATTTGTATATTTCATCTTAAATTCTAATAAAAAAAGACACTTCTTCTATAAATTGGTTTCCCCCCTGAAATCTCAATATAAGTGTGCCACCTTAAGTTATACATTCTTTTATTTTCACCCCCTTTAAATCTCATTAAAACATTTAACATTATTACCTAAAACATTAAACTTAATAATCCCTTTAAAACTACATAGCATATATAAATCAGATTCTGCATGATTTTCCTCCTTTTAAATTTTATTAAATTCCCCCAACCCCCAAAAGGACATATTAATCTACTCATTCAAACAGTAAAACAATCCTAAGCCCTAAAGTTAATTCCATTTCAGCTCTCCTCCTATATCATTTCATTTATTTCCATATATTTAATACACATATTCTATTAATTATTCCATTAATATTTAAACCCCAAAAGCCAACATTCCAATCTTAAAAATATTTCAATATATCTAATATACTTATTCCATTATTTGTTACAATTACCTCTCTACATAAAGAGGAAGAGCATTAGATTCGATTATCCAAAAAACAACAATTCTGTTTTTCCATCTTGTCAGTCTGTATGTCCCTGTCCGTGACATACATTCCTTGTGGGATTTCAGATTCAGATTTCAAAGTTTGGAATGGGAAAAAGTTCTCTGACCTATTTAATTAAACAAAAAACAACGTAGTATTTAAAAGTCTGTAGAGATTCTCAGTCACCCAGGTCGTGGTTATCCCGAAAGTGCTTTTCCAGGAGGCAACTGGACTTTCAAAGAGAAATGTCTTCAAAAGAAAAAACAACATTTTGAAGAAATGTCTTCAAAAGAAAAAGGATGCAAATGACCAGCTATCTGCAAGGAATATAAATCCTTCCATTCCTCACCATCCTTTCAGAGCTGAAGAAGCTTCTTGGATGAGAAGCGAAACGTCTTCAAAGCACCTTTGGGGCAACCATGACCTGGATGACTGAGAATCTCTACAGATTTTTAGCTATACAATTTGGGATGAACATCCTTCGAATGATGTGGGAATAAGGAATGGATTTCCAGAGGAAAAATTGCAGACGACAGGAACCAGCAGCACTACTCAAGTGACCCTGAGGACACCGATAAATCTCCAAGTGGCCTCAACGACCCTCTAAAAGGATGCAAATGACCAGCTGTCTGCAAGGAGTATAAATCCTTCCCTTCCCCACCATCCTTTCAGAGCTGAAGATGCTTCCTGGATGAGAAGCGAAACGTCTTCAAAGAAAAACCAGAAAGTCCAGTTGCCACCTGAAAAAGAACCTTTTGGGCAATGTAGTACTTGTAACCATGGCCATCTTGGTGGTGGTGAAAGCCCACCATGATAGTGGGAAGAAGGAGTGACTTTGAGGGACCAAAGGAAGAGGCGCTCCAAGACAATAGATCAGATAAGAGTGAACATCTCTTATAAAAACGCTGGTCCTGCCTTAGACATGAAAGTCAGCTGGGAGACTTTGGATCAATCATTTTTTTCTCAGCCCGATCCATAAAAGAGGCCATGTGAGTTGTGGAGCGGCAATTAAAACAGAATAATACGGTTGGAAGGGACCTTCGGAGGTTTTCGGCTCCAACCTCTCTGCTCAAACGGGAGACCCTACAACAGGGGTGGCTAACCTTTTTGGGCTCCTGTGCCAAAAATTGTGCACGTGTTTGCACGCTCACGCTTGTGCGCCAGCACCCAGAAGACAATGCGCCCCCCCATGCCCCCTACGCATGCGCACACAATCCCCACCCCCCGCAGCCCCCTTCCCTGCCCTGCACCTCACAGCTGATTTTGGTCCAGTTTGAGGTCTTTTTCGGCCTCCCAAAGGCTTGAGGAAGGCTTCTGGAAGCTTTGCAGGCTGAAAACTAGCCCAGTTTCATCACTTCCTGTTTTTCCGAAAATATTGGAAGTGACGAAATGGGGCTAGTTTTTGGCCTGCAAAGCTTGCAGAAGCCTGCAGAAGCCTTCCTCCAGCTGAAAAAGGCTTCAAACCAGCCGAAAATCAGCTGTGAGGCGCGCACATGCGCAGTGAGGTAAGTTTGCCTGCAGCTTGTGTGCTGGCACAAATGGCTCTGCGTGCCACTAGCGGCACGTGTACCATAGGTTTGCCATCATGGCCCTACAAATTCCAGACAAATGGCGGTCCAATCCTTTCTTGAAAACCTTCAGCACCCAAACTTCCGGAGGCAAGCTAATTCATTGTTTTGTCAGGAAATGTGTCCTTAGTTCTTGGTTGAAAATAAGGAGAAATGGATTGATATAAATTAACTGACTGATTAACACAATTCATTAATTAACAGAACCAATCCTGGATGGAACTAACGGAGGAGCTGGCACCTGGATCTGACGAAAGCTGGGAGGTATGGACATCGTTGATTAGACTGCGCATAGATAGAGCAAACTCCAGAGACCAAGTTCTCTGGTGCTTCTGTTCTTTGCAATTGTGGTGACATGCAGATGACAACACATATGCCCTTTGTGTCCCAATCAGTGTATACTTGAGAACGTCATGGCAGTGCAACAGAACACAGTTAATGTTGCTAGTTTCTGGGCAAGATCTGTTAACTTTCAACAATGTTCTGACCTTATACTTTACATTTTAATTTGTATGTCATATAGTATGCCTTATTTTAATTGTGATGCTTCTGACACAAATAAACAAACATCAATTGATGATGTGCCATCGAGTCAGCATCATAGATTTTCTTAATGGTAAATGTATCCTTAACCTGCTCTTTCACAAGCCCCAACACTGCTGTCCATCTCCTCTGTAACTGAATTCATCTGCCTTCTTAAGGATCCACCTCTTCTCTTTCCTTGCCAAGTTTATATACTCCCAGCAGGGTCACCTAAGGTGCGAGGTTCATCCCAGTGAAAGCCAGCAGGTAACCTCTCTTGGGTAACAGTGATATCAGAAGATGCTGGAGGCAGCTGTTCACCTGAGAGACCTGTTCACCTTAGAGACCTGTTCACCTTAGAGACAGCATTAAACTACTCCTGTAGCTCTGCAAGAAACCTCTTGGGAAGACAAGATAAGATTAGGGAGACATCCACACAAATGAATCACAGGAACTCTAATTCAGAAGTGGGTTCATTGGCTCGTTGCGGTGCTCAAGAACCCAGCTGCATTTACAGGTAGTCCTTGACTTACAATAGTTCATTTAGTGACTGTTCAAAGGTACAACGGCACCGAAAAAAAGGGACTGTTGTCCGTTTTTCGCACTTACAACCATTGCAGTATCCTCACAGTCATGTCATGAAAATGGTAACTGACTCATATTGATGACAGTTTGTCAGTGTATATTCATGAACTGGGATAGAGCATGGTAACAAGGTCAGCCGATGAATAGGCATAGCAACTAAGTCAGCCAATGAGGACTGTTTGGAAACTGAAAGTAGAAGTAGCCTAGGCATGGCTCTATATTAAGCTCTGCAGCTCTGAAGCTCTCTTGAGCTCTGAGTCTATTGGAAATGAAACTGCTTCTTTCCTCTGCTGTGCATTGTAGGAAGTTAGCACCTACCCCTCTCCTAGAAAAATTGAAACACCCTAGGAAATATTAAAAAGGCAGAATATTTCCCCTAAAAAGAATAGAAGCTCAGAAGCAGAAACTCACCTCAGAAGCAGAAGCTCAGCACCTTCACCTTTACTAATGGGCCATTTCTCTGGCCTGGGCCAGCCTATTTTACATAACAAGGATCTACTCCAGGTAGAGTCATAATAGGAATTGCCCAAAGCCTTTTCATTACATCATCACCCAGCAAGGCTCAACCAAGCCTGGGACTCAGGACAGCCTACAGAGTTGCCCCTGTGTGGCCCCATGGGAGTCTGACAACCAATCAGAACACAAGCTCAAATTCAAATCCCAACAGAGGGTATAAAACCCAGGCACTCTCAGCCTTCCTCCTCCTTCTTGATCTTTTCTTTCTTTTTTCATCCAGGGCACGTGGTCCTGTCCACCATTAAACCACCTTTCCAAACAGCCTCCATGTTTCTAGTGTCTTTTTCCCCACTTGGAACTGAACCCAGAAGGATAATTCTTCCAACAGTATAATGCTTGCTCCTGAAGTTACTTGCAACATGTTTCCGTCTGAGTTTGCTCCATGTTGGAGAAATCTGCAACTGGTTTGTAAAATCCACTTATTACGTTTATAAAGATGTTAAATGGAGCATCAGCCATCTGTGTTTATTTTTCTGGCGCTGAATTAACGCTGCAAACGTTAATTAACTCTGAATACAGTTGCAGTGTTCTAGAGTCAAGTTTTGCAACCTTCTGGCAAGCAAAGTCAATGGGGAAATCCAGATTCACTTAACAACGTTGTCAAGAAAAGTCATAAAACAGGGCAAAACTCACTTAACAAATGTCTTGCTTAACAAGAAACACCTCGGGCTCAATTGTGACCGTAAGTTGAGGACTAACTGTGTAGCCATTTGGAGTGTCCTGCTGTCACATGACTACATCTTTTTTTTTTTTTTTTGCCAAAAAACAGCATTTACTTCAGTTTTGGGGGTCCAAGCCAACCCCATGATGGTTGTGACTATTCAAAGAAGAAACATTTTCTGCTCCTGGGCCACCAAGTAACTCAGTAAATTCAAGAAGACCCAGTCCAGTCTGGAGACAGTCCCTGGAATCCTTTTCTTTGGCAAAAGCCAATTTTTAATCCAAATTTTCATTCCAAGCAGAAGGAGAGCAGGGAGGGGAAAAAAACAGAAGGAGAAACCCCCAGCCTCACACAAGTCTTGCCAAATTGGCGGGATGGCATGAAGGAGGTTATTGGGGGGGACGGGGGGGAGGACGACTGTAGCCCTTTGTCGCCCAGACAAAGAAGAAAATTGGATTTTCTTAAATCATGCTTAGAGGCAGAATGTCTCAGGACAGGAAGAAAAGAAGAAGGAAAAAGAATGAAGGAACAAAACATGCAATCTCCAAAATAAGTTTCTTGGATTTTGGAGATTATTCCTCCTCCTCCTCCTCCTCCTCCTCCTCCTCCTCCTCCTCCTCCTCCTCCTCCTCCTCCTCCTCCTCCTAGCACTGATGATGCTCCCTAGTTGGGTCATGAAATATCTGCAAGAAAGCCACCTAGCTCAGAAGTGCACCAAGGACCGCACATTATTCCTCCTCCTCCTCCTCCTCCTCCTCCTCCTCCTCCTCCTCCTCCTCCTCCTCCTCCTCCTAGCACTGATGATGCTCCCTAGTTGGGTCATGAAATATCTGCAAGAAAGCCACCTAGCTCAGAAGTGCACCAAGGACCCCACATTATTCCTCCTCCTCCTCCTCCTCCTCCTCCTCCTCCTCCTCCTCTTTTTCTTCTTCCTCTTCCTCCTCTTCTTCTCCTTCCTCTTCCTCCTCTTCTTCTCCTCCTCCTCCTTCCCCTCCCCCTTTCCCCCTCCTCCCCCTCCCCCTCCTTGTCCTCCTCCTTCTTCCCCTTCCTCTTCCTCTTGCTGTATTGAGACAACGTACCTCTACGCAAGAGGAGCGGGAGAAAGAATGGGAAAGGGAACGAGGAGAAATGTATGTTAAATCAATTGTCAATGTCATAGCAACAGAGTTAGTTTTTGATGTAAATATTGGTAGGATACCAGGACACAGATGTCAGTAAAAAGGAACCGAAGGGAAAACAAATTCAAATTCAAATCCCTGCTTGAGACGCTTGAGGTAACTGTAAACCTCGGTTCCTTTTCTTCTCTTCTCCTCCTCCATGACTGTCAGGACAAACTTCAGGAACTTGGAGGGGAGTTAAAATCAGTGCAGGAAATAGGTGGGGCGGTAGAGTCCTGACTGGGTTGTTAGATAGGACTCATCATTTCAGGATGCAAGTGACGTATAGCAATAGCACTTAAGACTTTTATACCACTTCACAGTGCTTTACATCCCCCTCTGAATGGTTGACAGAGTCAACATTTTGCCCCCAACAGTCCAGAGCCTCATTTTACTGACCTCGGAAGGACGGAGTTAACTTTGAGCCGGTCAGGATCGAACTCCTGGCAGTCAGCAGAGTCAGCCTGCAATATTGCAGTCCAGTTTTGCCAACTGCATTCTAACCACTGAACTACCATGGCGAGAGAGAGAGAGAGAGAGGGAGAGACAGAAGGAGAAGTAGATAGATAGAGAGATGCTAGAGAGTTAAATTGCAATAGCACTTAAGACTTTTATATACCACTTCACAGTGCTTTACAGCCCTCTCTAAGGGGTTTACAGAGTCAGCACATTGCTCCCAACAATCCAGGGCCTCATTTTTACCCACCTCAGAAGGATGGAAGGCTGAGCCGGTCAGGATCGAACTTCTGGCAGTGGGTAGAGTTAGCCTGCAATACAACATTCTAACCACTGTGTCACCATGGGCGGGGGAGAAGGAGAGAGCGAGAGAATGAGAGCAATAGCACTTGGACTTATATACCGCTTTACAGCCCTCTCTAAGCAGTTTACAGAGTCAGCCTCTTACCCCCAACAATCTGGGTCCTCATTTTACTGACCTCAGAAGATTGAGTCAACCTTGAGCTGGTCAGCATCAAACTCCTGGCGATGGACAGAATCAGCCTGCAATTCTTCATTCTAACCACTGCGCCACCACAGCTCTTATAAGAATTCATGGTTTTTTTTAAAAAAAAAAACTCACATACCAAATTCTGCCTTTAGCAGAAGACCTTGGAAGGCTAATACCTCTCGGGGCCCAACTGGGCTATTTTACTAAAGGTTAATAAAAGGACTAAAATGGAAAATTGCCGTTGGTTTCACCCTTCACCCCTTCCTCTCATCGAGTAACCTGGGGGTAATCGAAGTTCCCTGCAGGAGGCTCATCCTTTTAGGTTATTTCCCCCACTGAGTTCTCTACATGTAATAAGTCAAGGAACAAGATCCGTCATCTTAGCCCTTTCTCGGTCTTGCTTGGGCACATTCAAAGCCTGTAGCTGCAGAATATGAAGCCAAAGAGATTTCCCTAGGAAAGGCCAGCCCAGCCAAGCAGATGCTACCTGCCTTGACTCACCTGGGGAAAAAAGGAGGTCCTTTACGTCAAGAGGCTGCAATTCAAATATTCCATTTAGACGTCGGGCAGCATTTTCTGTGCTCACGTCTCTGTTGGCAACAGATATTTATATGCGCGGTTCAGATAGCAACAGTCTTAAAAGGTTGCGGCTGGCCTTTGGTGGTAATTGATGCATTAAAAGCTTTCCTAAAATTGCTAATTAAGTTTGATGCATTGCAATAATTGCGGTGGCATGCAGCCTGGGAAATGGGCGTGGGCAAAAGCTCGGTGGAAGCATTCAGAGTAGCAGGAAGAGGCAAAGGGAAGGAAAAGAGATACAGAGGGAGGAAAAGAAGGAAGGAAAAGAGGAAAGGAGGGAGGGAGGGAAGGAAGGAAGGAAGGGAGGGAGGGAGGGAGGGAGGGAGGAAGGAAGGAAGGAAGGAAGGGAGGGAGGGAGGGAGGGAGGAAGGAAGGAAGGAAGGAAGGGGTCTCTTCGTTTGTTAAATTATGAAAATGAAAAATAAACTGAGCTCAGAAAAGTATCTTCTCTTGATAAACAAAGCTCAGTAGTTGTTCTCTCCACTTCCAGTCCTCATTATTATCAAAATCCCACACTCCCAGTATTCGATCTTTACTCATCAATATCCTCCTTGATTTCTGCCCTGGTTCTGGGTACTTAAGGTCTGAAATGTTTGTACAAATTATTAGACCTAAATATATCATTGCAGACGGAACTATTCCACAAGGCCTGGTTCGTTCCATGAGAGGAAAAGAAAAGTCATAATTGTGATGACTCCTAATTATGGCCATTTCCGCTTTTGGGGAAACCATCCTTCTCTCCTCCCTGCATTCCATAGATATGAAAACAAACAAATTCAAAAGTTATGAAGTTTATGTAGTTATTTACCAAACACGTGTAAATTATATTAAAGTAACCACTGAGCACGCTAATGTTTGGAAATTGAAAGTTGAAGAGTTTGACACTCCCTCATTTGGACATGGCTTTAATGGACTTGGGAGAAAGTGCAGATTCTTGGAAATAAGGGAGGGTCTTTGTTTTGAGGCACCAAATGCTCTCAACTCAGCACTGATCTTGTTGGAAGAAATATCCAGGTCGAGGTCCAAGCTGGGAATAAAATGAAGGCTGATTGGAAGGAAAAATTTAATTTATGTTCATTGGTGAACAGAACCAACACACACAGAGTGCAGTTCTGAGACAGTGGACAAAATGGAGTTTAGAGAGGGCGGGTTTTATACCTCCTGGATTCCTGTGAGGTCACGTAGGGGTCATGGCTGGCTCTATAGGCAGAAGGGGAAATGCAAATCCTAGGTGTTTGTCTGAGCTAATCGTGTGAACCTTTGGCTTGCTGCTTATCTGGAGTTGCTGTCTGGCCCAGTCTTTCTGAATGGGTTACCAAATCTGCATTTCTAAAAGCTGGCCTCCTCAGTTTCTGCTTGAGGCAGGGAGACTGCTGCTGGTTTCTGATTCCCTTAAGATTTTTTCCCATTTCTCCTTTAGGTGAAATAGTCTATCCTGCCTTTTTAATATTCCCCCAAATATTTCACTCTCTAGGAGGATGGGTGGATGCTGACCTTCTACAATTTCTTGTGCAGTGAGGAGAATACCACACACTTCTGTTAAATCTTGAACAGCCCTGCACCCTTGACCCTTTAGCAGGCAGGGGGAGGAAGGGGGAAGAGCCACGGCCCTTTTACATCCTGTGAACTTCAACTCCCAGAATTCCTGACCCAGCTGGCACAGGAACCGTTCCTCACCCCTGCTTTAGCATGGCGAGAGCATAATAAGGTGTTTGGCTTGTTAGGGTCAATGGGTCGGTGGTCGATGGAAGTTAGAACTGCACTGAAAAAAAGGAACTTATGACCAGTTTTCACACTTACAACCACTGAGTCATCTTCATGGGCAGGAGATCAAAATTCAGAGGCTTGGCAACTGGTTCGTATTTATGACGGTTGAGCGTCCTGGGATCCCCTTTTGTGACCTTCTGACAAGCCAGGTCATTGAGGAAGCCAGATTCACCTAACAACAGTGTTCCTAACTTAACAGCTGCAGTGATCCACTTTACACCTGTGGCAAGCTAAGTTGTAAAATGGGGTAAAATTCATTTAATAAACATCTCACTTAGCAGCAATAGCACTTAGACTTCTATACTGCTTCACAGTGCTTTACAGCCCTCTCTAAGCGGTTTACAGAATCAGCCTCTTGCACACAACAACCTTGGAAGGATGGAAGGCTTTTACCTACCTTGGAAGGATGGAAGGCTGAGCCAACCTGGAGCCTGGTGGGATTTTAACTGCTGGCTGTGGGCAGTGTCAGCCTGCAATACTGGACTCTAATCACTGCACCAAGATGGCCTCCTTCCTTCCTCTTACCTTCCTTCCTTCCTTCCTTCCTTCCTTCCTTCCTTCCTTCCTTCCTTCCTTCCTTCCTTCCTTCCTTCCTTCCTTCCTTCCTTCCTTAGCAATAGACTTATTTACCGCTTCCCAGTGCTTTACAGCCCCCTCTAAGCAGTATAAAGGGTCAGCCTCTTGCCCCCAACAATCTGGGTCCTCACTTGACCCACCTCAGAAGGACAGGAGGCTGAGTCAACCTTGAGCCTGGTGAGATTTGAACTGCCAAGTTGCAGTCAGCTGGCAGTCAGCAGAACTAGCCTGCAGTACTGCACTCTCACCATTGCGCCACCATGGCTCTTAGCGACCTAAATGTTGGGCTCAATGGTAGCTGTAAGTCGAGGACTACCTGAATAATTTTTCTCCAGACTCTTCCAATGATGCCTCATGGTTCTGGCCAGTAAGACAAAAAAGGCCCGAAGTAGTTCTTGATCAATGTAAGGTTACATACCTCTTTAAATCTGTTAACATCTGTGGGTTTTTTTTAAAAAGCCACTTTATTTCTTTTGACGAGAAGAGAAAATGGCTTCCCACTCTTTAGCCGTTCACAAAGAAATCATTCCCCTGGTTTGTTCTGTCTCTCCTCCCACCCCATTTTTTTTTTCCTTTTGGTAAAAGATAAAAATAAAAATGCAGTGGTTCAGTGGTTGCATTACCAAAAAAAAAAAAAAAAAAAAACCACACAACCCAACCCTCACTGTGACATTTATTTGCTCATTAGCAGGCGGCAGCCAATAAAATCAGATGGTGCTATTTAGATAAGAACCAATCATCTAAAAAGCATTGATGGCCGGTTGGTACACTCACCGTGGGCCTTGGAGCTTCCTATCAAGATAACCAGAGCAGATGCTGTTTTTACAGCTTGTCACTTCCCCGGTGGTTTTTCTCCACATTGTAGGGTTGGTCCCAGGGCATTATCTCTGGTCACCAGATTGACTGACTGGGAGTAAAATGAAGAATGAAAGAAGCAGCCGATTGACATCTTCATAGAAGTCCAGTTGTTTAAAATTGTCACCAACGCTGGAAAATGTACGTCTGGTTTTTTTTTGTTTCAGGACAAGGTGAATTTAATATTCTGACACACAACCCCCCCGCCGGCACTTGCAGTTTATCCAGCCCCCAAATCTCCAGACACTTCTATACTACCTCAGATCAGAAGCTGGTCTGATCTCATTTTCAGCATATATTTTAAAGTAACTCTACTCGTGCTTCGCTACAAAACTATGTGATCGGGCTTAGTTTTTTGGGGAGGAAAGTAAAGGGAAAAAAAAATTCTGCCTCTGCCTACTGGCATCCATTGGTATTCATCTGGCTACCGTCCTGTCAGCATGTGAGAGAGTTGAGGGCTGTTTGGAAACTGAAACAGTTTTTGCTGTGTGAGCAAGAAGGAGACAGCAAGGAGCCTGGGCGTGGCTTAGCTCAACTGTTCTGTACTAAAGCCGGCTGCTGCTGTGAAATTAAAACTGAAATTGAAACTTCTGTTGTCTGCTTGTGTTTTCATTTGGAACCGAATTCTTTTCAGGTGGGGAGGGGGAGTAGAACTCCTTAGCATCAGAGCATGTTAATAAAAATATAGGAAATACTCTAAATGCTCTGATGGTCATTTTGAAAAATCTTTTCTTAGTGAGCACCTAGAAGCCAAGAGGAACCTACGTGCCAAATTTCAAGTTTGTAGGCTTTACAGTTCTGGAGATTTTGTGATGATGCATGTATTTTGCTTTTATATATATAGATGATCACCAACACTGGAAAATGTACATGTCTGCGTTTTTTTTTCTTGTTTCAGGACAAGGTGAATTTAATTTTCTGTTTTTTTGCCCCACTTGTAGTTTACTCAGCCCCAAAATCTCCAGACACTTCTACAGA
Source organism: Pseudonaja textilis (assembly GCF_049901715.1). Lineage (NCBI taxonomy): Eukaryota > Metazoa > Chordata > Lepidosauria > Squamata > Elapidae > Pseudonaja > Pseudonaja textilis. The sequence continues at coordinate 14,640,729 of NC_142003.1, forward strand.
TCAGAAGCTGGTCTGATCTCATTTTCAGCATATATTTTAAAAAGCCTCATGGTAATGCTCCCTTCCAGGAAATAACAGAGATTAACAGAGTTGGAAGGGACCTTGTAGGTCATCTAGTCCAATCCCCTGCTCAAGGAGGAGACTCTACTACATCATTAGCTGCCCCAGAGCCATCTTGTGTAAATTTTACTGAGCTTCACCTCTGCCTGTCAGGCCTGTAGATCAAGAAACAGATGCTGTGCTGGCCTGAAACTCTTGATTAGAATTGATGCAGAAACAGAATTTTGCAACCCGAATGTGCTTCCCTTCCTCCCTCTATTACAGGGGCTCCCCAACCACCAACCCCTGGCCCATTAGTAGGCTGTGAGCTGTTTGCAACCAGGCTGCGGAAGCACCATATGAATACGTGCGAATCTCCACTTGCGCGAGCAATGGGCCCATGTGTACCTGCCACTCGTGCAAATGGAGCCGTGCACACACGATGCTTGCTGGCCGCTTGTGGGAAACTATTCCCTGCACCCCCCCCGCCCCAATGCTGGTCCGCAAAGCTGGAAAAGTTGGGAAATTCTGCTCTGTTACAAGTAGTTGTCGGGTTACAACCACTTGTTCAGCAACTGTCCAAAGTTATGATGGTGCTGAATGCGGACGGGCTGATGACAAGCCCACTTAGTTACTGCTGTTGTAATATTCCTGCGGTCGGCATGATTGAGAATGGGGCACTTGGCAACCAGCTGGCAATTACCATGGTTACAGCATCCCGGTGGTCATCCGATCACCTTCCTTGATAGCTTCCCACAAGCAAAGTAAGTGAGGAAGGGTTCTGACCCAGCTCGCCAAACACGGCCAACCCTCAGAAGTGAACCCCAAAGATTTATTAGGAGCGCCGGTAGCCCCTGCCAAAAGTTTCTCACAACAGGTGAGCAAGTCTGTCCAGCAGGGAGATGAATGATTGTCTGCCACATCTATTCATCTCTCCTTTTATCCCCAGAGCTAGGGTGGGGATTCGCTAACAGCGGTGGCTCTTCCATCCCAAGGACCGGCCCATAGATTTCCACTGCTCTCCTCTCCTCTGCCTTCTATGTATCTGCGTGTCAGGCACTGGACCCCGATGTTCCTCCTCCTCCTCCTCATCAGCCACCTCCAGACCTGGGGGCTGTTGACTCTCCATCTGAGGGTTGACAGATGGCCCAGGCTCCGACTCTGTCTCTTTCTCTGCCAGCTACATTCCCTCTCCCCCCTCGGAGCTCCCAGGCTACCCTGATGCTGACCCTGACTCCTATGCCGCCTCCTCCTCCTCCTCCTCCTCCTCCTCCTCCTCCTCCTCCTTCTCCTCCTCCTCCTCCTCCGATTCAGCTGCTGGAGGGGCTGGTGGCCGACAAGCTACAACAGGAAGCCAGCAGGAGGCTGTGGGTCACTCCTACTCTCACTGCTTTTTGTCCACCCATCCATGCTCCATAGCACCTGCCCACGACACCTACCTGCCTATCCACCCCATAGCTCTCACCCGCTAGATGCTCGCTGGAGTTCTCTCGCTGCTCTCATCTCAGGGAGGGTGTTGCTTAATGACCAATGAGGTCCTGGGTGTGATGACCCAGGGTGGGATACAAAAGCAACAAAGTCACAAAAACAGGTGAAGTCCCTTTCGTTCATTTAACTTGGCTTTAAAGCTCCAATTATCATTGACTGGGGAAAAAACTCCCCCACAAACAGTTGCAAAAAGGAAGAACTTCCATTCAAACTCAAAATACATATAAATTATAAATAGAAAAAAACAACAACACAAACCACGCTGAAGAATTAATAAGATAAGGCAGAATAAGAGCTTGAAGACATCCACAGATATCGAAATACACACACTGGGAAGGACGCCAGAACTCAGATAAGAACTGACAGACTAGAAATATTTCACGCTTTGTTTCCAGCACTGTCCCATGCACAGTTCGTCCTTTTAACCAGTCCTCACTGCTGCAGCCCATGTAGGGGATCAAGGCCTCCCCGTAGACCACGCCATTCACATTTCTCCCTTATCTGCTCCTCCCTGCATTCCCTAGGATGAAGAAGGGATGGGCCTGGGTCTTCCTCTGAATGCCTAGCCGACCTGTGCCCTTCCCCGGTTTCCTCCACAACCTTGGAGCCACACTCCCGCCCCCTGTCGGTTGTTCCTCCCCTCCCTCTGAGTCAGATTCTAACAGGGGCATGACACTGGGTTTATGATGGCAACCAGGAGGACCAGGATTACCACCACTAAACTATGTGGTTACATGACATTGCACTTGAAGACTGCATCGCTTAGTGCTGGAAATTCTGTTCCCTATTGCTGTCATAATTCAAGGAGTATGTCAGCACTGCCTCAGCTTGAGCCTTTAAGTAAGAACAATCCTTGACTCTATTTGTTGAGAAAGGCATAGTTTGGTAAAGGTCAAGCAGAATACAACAGATTATGAAAAGAGATTAGCTCTGTTGAAGTTGTGGAAGTTGGAGGATTAGAACTACATATACCTATTTGTATTATTATGGTTACTGTTGCTTAAAAAGAGATATGACCCAGTTAATGCAATGCCCACAAAATATGTATGTTTATATTGAAAAATAAAAAAAACTTATTTGAAAAAAAAGCAGAATACAATAAAGCAAAGCCAGAACTGAAATCAGTGCACCCCAAATCCCAAAGTTTAACTCCCCCCCACCCTGCCCCAGTCACTTTCCATTTTCTGGTCTCCCAGCTGATGGTGATGTTGTGGCTCCAGAAAGTAAGGTGAGTAGCAAACTTTTCCCCCTCCCATGCATGGCATACTGGCATCGAGCGAATGAGATGGCAGTTCTCACAGACTACCTGTGTCATCGTGTGAATTAAGGGTGTGTGTGTCTGTCTTAGATGTTTTCATACAACTCTGTCTTTGCAAGGGGGCTTAAGTTACCTTCTGACTGTTTGTTGCTCTGGTAACATATCTTTCCTCTCTTCATCAAGGCCATCCGCTCTACTCTGTGTGCTGCCACTACTTTCGAGTTGACGCAAGCAGCCCAGTCCCATTCAGTCATTGTGAGATTCTATTTGCATTTGTGGAAAAGAACAGAAATACTGAACCACTGTCTATTATTCAGGCAACTAGCATCCTCGAAGTATTCTCTCCCCCAACTGTATCGGAGTAATACATTTTCTTGGTCATAAAGAACCACAACCACCATCTTGGCATAACGTCCACCCAACAAAGGCTGAACTTCATTTAAAATCTCTAATATAGAAAGGCCTGTGCAACACATGGAATGTTAAACCCAGACAAAAACAAAACACAAATGACTGTGTTTCAAAGGAAACCAGATTCTGGACTAATAAGATGGCTTGATTCACTCAAGATGCCACAACTGGTTTCCTACCCCCAGGGTGAAACACAGCTTGCTTTACGTTGGTCTTGCATGTTCTATAACCTCTCCCTCTCTGTCTTTAAAGAGAAAATAGAATGAATGAGCTGGAAGGGACCTTGGAGATCTTCTAGTCCAGCCCGCTGCTCAAGCAGGAGAACTTACACCATTTTGGATAAGTGACTGTCTAGACTTTCTTAAAAACATCCAGTGACTTCTGAAGACAAACTGTTCCACTGATTATTTGTTCTAATTGCGGGAAGTTTCTCCTTAATTCTGGGTTGCCTCTCTCTTAGATTAGTTTCTGAGTTCTAACCATTGTTTCTTGTCCTTCCCTCTGCTGCTTTGGGGGATAATTTGACCCCTGTCTCCTTTGTGGCAGCCCTTCAAATACTGGAATACTCCTATCATGTCACCCCAATTCTTCTCTTTTTTAATACTAACCAGACCCAAATCCTCCAGCCGTTCTTCATTTGTTTTAGTATCCAGGCCTTAGTCAGCTTAGTTGCTCTTCTCTGAACTTTTTCCAAAGTCTCAACATCTTTTTTGTAGTAGGGTGACCAAAATCAGTTGTAGTAGGGTGACCAAAATCAGTTGCAGTATTCCAGCTGTGGTCTTACTAGGGCTTTATAAAATGGTACTAATACTTCAGAACTAATTAGAGGGAACTCATTCCTGCAAATGCCACCGTATGCTCCACAGGATCTGATCATGTAGTGGCCAAGGGCATGATTATATTGATGGACACACATGCACACTCCCAAACCAGTGCTCCCCAGATTCCTTGTTCCCTCTATCATTATTATTGAGTTGAGAATGAGTTTCTCTAAAACTTCTTTTGCAGGGGAAAAAAATTGGCAGGGAGAATTTTGGTGCCACTGGCTACTGCAACAGCCTCCAGGTGTAAGAAGGAAAAGAATGGTGCCAAGGCAGGGAAGGATCACTTTGCCACAAGGCATAACCTCTGGCTCCCACAGCCTGTAGCCTTTGGATGTCAACGTACAAAACGTAATGAAAGAAAGGGTCACTTCAAGGTTACTTCATACAAAACTTCTGTGCTTCACCTGGATTATGTTTCCCCCTAGTGTCTCCAAAATTCTTTTAAGTTCCCAACAAATCTTTGAAGGAAATTGGTTTTCAATTAGCACACTTGCCCGATTTCTTTCTGTATTCATTTTTATTCATTTAATTGAAGAGTTTGCTTTTGAAATCAGACAGACAAAAGAAAAGTAGAGGCAAATCCTTCTGCATCAAACTTGGAGAATTTTCATGCCTTTAGATTTGAGGTGGCCAAAGGATGCTTCTGGATGTCTTCTTGGAGAAGCCAACATCAATTTTTTTTTTAAAAAAAATGTGATAGTTTGGAAAAGGGTTACTTCAATTACTATATTTAAAGATCTGGATCTGTACCACCTCTACACCCTCACTTTTAGATTGGTCTGGAGTAGTCAAAGATAAGTAGTTAAAGATAAATTCTTGATTTGGTTGAGGATATAACAAGGGCCATGAGCTGCCTCCGGTTCCCAGTCTAACAGTAGATTGAATATGTACTTCTTTAAAAATACGTAGCTTAAGCAAAAGAAGACTAAGCAATATTAAACAGTGACAGGCAGAGAAAAGCCTCTTGGTGTAGAAGAAAATTTGGAAAGGGTTCAAAGGCAGGGAAGGGTCGCTTTGCCACAAGGCATAACCCATGGCTCCCACAGTCTGTAGCCAGCCCAGCAACCTCCCCTGGAGCTGTTCCAGGTCCTGAAAGCATAGGAAACGCCTCACTGGATCACAGCATTGCATCCCACCCTACGTACCATTTGTGCTTCTTCCCTTCTCAACATTTGACTCTCCAGCTCATCTATGGCACAGCAACAATGGAAGAATTGTGTTCAAATGTACGGTAGGGGTTTTCCATCAGAATTATCCTGGTGACACTTGAAAAAATTGTGATATACAAGGACATTTTGGATACTGAAGGGAAATTTAAATTGAAGCAAGAGCTTGAAGGCCAAGGAATTATGCTATCGTGAATGTATCTTACACTGAAAATCAAACAGAAAGAAGATGCAAAATATTATCAAACGTGGAACTTATTTTATCAGGGGTTTGGAAAAAAGGGGTGGAAATTAAGAATGGAAATTGTATTGCTAAGGAAATTAAATGCCCAGGCAGCACAATGTTTATTAAGCACCAAGAAATATAATTAATAGAAAAATTAATAGAAAATTAATAAAATTTATTTAAATAATAATAATTATCCTGTTTGAAGGGCCGTGTTGCTCTCTATGTCTCATTCCCACTCAGGGCAAGCATCCCAATGAAAGCATCCAGCCTCTTTCTGAGCATTTTAGATCAGGGGTCTCCAACCTTGGCAACTTTAAGCCTGGAAGACTTCTGCGAGTTGAAGTTGTTGCCAAGGTTGGAGACCAGGGATGGGATTCTACCAGTTCGCACCCATTCGCTAGAACCGGTTGTTAACATTCTAAGTAGTTCGGAGAACCGATTGTTAGAAGAAATTACTGGCCTAATCCTGTAAGGAAGGCAGGAAGTAAACATTCCTGTGCATCACAGGCAGGCCCCTCATCTGAGTGCTTGCTCTCCAAGACCTCAGCCATCCACACCTGCTACTGGCAAACTGCAACATCTCCAAACTGCACCGAATCTTAGGTAGGGGCTCTCCCGAACCCCTATAAACCCCCAGCAGCCCACCCTTGGTATAAGTCAAGGACAACCTGTAGATATGGATCTACTGCCTCACTTCATTCTTTGCTCTTTCTTCAAGAGCCTGTCGAGAGCCTCTTGTTGTTCTTAGGCATATAGCATAATACATATTCCTTGCCTTCCTCCTGCTAGGATGAATTTGGCCAGGCACTACTTTTGACCAACTCTTGGAAAGCATTTCCTGTGAAGGGCCTCCTTTTGGTTGCAAACTTTCTTGACCTATAATTGCACCATGAGATTCCTATTTTGGGGATCACCCACTTATGAAACTCTTCAACCTCCCCAAAGTAGAAGAACACGATGCCTGCTTCCCTCATGGATTGCCAGCAGATTAGAAGCAAACCTTCCATTTTAAAGGGTCATCGTCATTACCAATCATCATCGATCATCATTTTTACTGCTCTTCCTCTCAGAGGGAATTAAGGGAAGGATGTGCAAAGGGTTTTTTTTGGGGGGGGGGGAAATAATTACTCTTCTTTTGGATAAAAGCAATTAGTGAAATATTTTGTCCACTCAAAATTGTGTTTTCCAGTTGCATTTATGAGAAGACATGACAAGGGTGAGTGGGTGGAATTATCAGAATAGAAATTTATAGACGCTCCTCCCCTGTGCCATGTTTTGTCATGGTACCGCCTAGCTTTGCTCTTCCTCTCTGCAACAGTAAAGTGTTTTCTGTTCTTTTTAAGGCACATTTCATTCAGTGGAAAAACCTTGCCATTCCATCCTCAGTTCTCACGCCTTCCCTTCAGCAGTGCAGTTTGCAAACATTGGCTCAGCCTGTGATGTCTATTTAGTGGGCAATTAATTATTTTTTGTCACTTCCTGCATGTTTATTGGTCAAGGTAAATTGCATCTTTAATTAAATAGTTGCTGGGGGAATGCCTGCTCACCCAGTGGTAAGGGGGCAACAGAATGAAATTGTTGGAGACTGATTAGCTCCCGACTGGAACCAGAGTGGATGAGTGTGACCTTGAGTTTAGTGTTCAAAAAAAGAAAAGAAAAGAAAAATGGTTGAGGAACCTGCTCCACGAATAAAGCAGTTGCAGAAACAGAGGTGTTGCTGTATATGTGCTTTTGATCCGAGACTGGCTGGAGAATTTTGAAAGGCCATTGGTGGTCAGTTGTGCTCATCCATATTCCTTAAAACAGTGTCAGCCCTTTGGGATGAGCCCTGTGAGGATACAGAGTTCATAAGAGCAACGTCATGCTCCTGTTGGAATTTGATTCAGAGGGGGAGGCCCAGGGAGTGTGGCTCCGTTGGCTATGGAAGAAACTGGGGAAGGGCAAACTCCGGCTGGGCAGAGCAGGGGAGAGGGAGAGCAAGGGAGAAGGAATTCAGAGGAAGACCCAGGTCCACCCCCTCCTCATCCTAGGGCACACAGGGAGGAATGGAGAAGGGAGCAACATAAATTACGTGGCTTATGGGGGAGGAAAGGGCCCTGATTCCCTTCATTAGCTGCACCTGGGAACACAGTGGATATGACCAACTGGACGTCACTCATGTCAGGGGTACCTGTGGTGGTGAAGTGCTAAGGGAAGTCTTCCCTCAGACCCTTCCTCCATCTCATTATAAACTCCTTCCTTCCTTCCTTCCTTCCTTCCTTCCTTCCTTCCTTCCTTCCTTCCTTCCTTCCTTCCTTCCTTCCTTCCTTCCTCTTTTTCCTTCCCTCTTCGTTCTCCTTTCTTCCTCCTACCCCTCTTTCCTTCTTTTTCCTTCCTTGCTCTCTTCCCATCTTCCCATCTTTTTCTTTGTCTTTCCTCTTTCCCTTTTGCCTTTCCTGTCCCTCCTTCCATGCTCAAATGCAGAAGGAAAAACATTTCTCCTTTTGTTTTTGTTTTGTGTCAGCCTTCAAGATCTTCTGCTACTGCTTTGCATCTTTTGGCTGCCATAAAGTAACGGGGGTGGGTGGGGGGAGGAGGGGGGAATTGTCTGGGAAGAGAGCTGGAGGTGTTACATTCTTGTATTGTATAAATGGAGAATGGGGGGGGGGGGAGTATAAATTCCTGTTTTAGGTTTCTATTTCTCGCTTGGCTTTCTTTTCTCTGCGCAGCTGCAAATCTTTATCAAAATATGCCAAGGTCAACGGACAGAGGCCTTATCGCCACCTGAAGATGTCCACATGATCATATCCAGAACTTTTGATTGGAAGAATCTTTTGAACTTTGGGGGATGGGAACAATTGCATCACTTTGTATATGTGGGTTGCACGCCTAATTTCTCAGATTCAGAATTTTACCTGAAGCTACCACTTCAAATGTCAGTAAAAGATTTCTTTCCCCTAACCTATGGAGTCTAAGTATTTCTTTCTTGGATTTTGAATGGAGCACAGACTGACAGCTTGTTTTGCTAGATGAGGGTGGGGCCAGTCAGAGGTGGGATTGGCCGGTTCTCCGAATTACTCAAAATTTCTGCTGCCAGTTCTCCAGAACTGCTCAGAACCTGCTGAACACCACCTCTGATCTACACATCTCAAAGTAGCCAAAGTTGAGAAACACTAATCCAGGCTATACTAGCAGAATCTTGAATGACCGACAGTGATTTCTTGCTCTTTTCTTTATGCCCAAGAAAGATAAGGCCAGGAAAAGTTTTCTCATGTTCTCATGTTCTCTTCTTTTCCCAGGATTAAATCATGTTTTGCTGACAGTCATGTTCCTTCCCCAAGGCCATCTCTGAGATTCTCTACAAGCATTTTGAAAGAGAAGTCTAGTACCATTTCGAAAAGAGTTAATTAGACCAGCTTGTCTTAACATGGGAACGGCCACATCCCCTCATCTCTACAAATGACCTTCACTGGTTCTTCAGCCCCCATCGTTTGGTGAAGATAATCTAGTAACTATTTGTTCCTGAAGATTTATGTGTCTGGGATTTCTGTCTCCCACTCCATGCCCTCTCCCCTTGGGCTTGTCTGTGTTTTCTTTGGGGAATTCAGTTCAGCCCTTGTTCAATTAATAAATGCCAGGGTGATATTTGCACAAGCACGCCTGTTTAAATACAGGTGAAGGCAGCCTCTGGTGACGATTCATTCTGAAATGGAGTGAAAAGCTGAGAAACAGAAGTCTTCGTTGGAGCTTTGGGATAATTGATTTTCCTTAACCATCCATTTAATCAGGGTTTAGTTCTGTGGGTGGATGCCTCCCTCCTGCACATGCTTATCTCATGGTTATCGCACTCCCAAATTGCACACTGAAATCTACTATTCTTAATGTTTAGCCTTGCGATTTTCCCACCCACCTAATTGTAAGGTGCTAAGGGAGAGGGAAAATATAGAACAAAAACTGATTAATGCGGTCACATTATCACAAGGACTCCCTGTGATCTATGGAGACCAACGCAGCATCAGTGCAGCTTCATCTAATCCCCAAGGCTACCTATATTAACTGGATCCAAGAATTAGGTACATGTGATAGAAGCCACGTTTGTAAAGAAGGAGCAGGAAGGCTCCAGAATATGACCCACCTCCCATTCTAATTTGGGAAAATTTTAAACCCAACTGATTTAGGTTTCTAAATTCTGAATCATGTAAAGACTGCAACTGGCTGTGTGAAAGGACAACATCTTGATACGACAACACTGTCATTGCTTTAATGTAAATGTGGATTCAATAGGAATATCCCTTTGAATGTCAACATACAAAATGTAATGAAAGAAAGGATCACTTCAAGGTTACTTCAAATAAAACTTCTGTGTGTTTTACATCGATTACATTTCCCCAAATAAACTTTATTAGCTTCTTCAAAACTCTTTTAAGTTCCCAACAGATTTATGAAGGAAATTGGTTTTCAATTAGCACACTTGCCTGATTTCTTTCCGTATCCATTTTTATTCATTTAATTGAAGAGTTTGCTTTCGAGTCAAACAAAATAAACATGAAGGCAAATCCTTCTGCATCAAATTTGGAGACTTTTCATGCCTTGAGGTTTGAGGTGGTCAAAGGATGCTTCTGGATGTCTTCTTGGAGAAGCCAACATCAATTCTTTTTTTAAAATAAATGTGCTAGTTTGGAAAAGGTTTACTTCAGTTCCTATATTTAAAAATCTGTGTCTACAATCTCTGCATCCTCACTTTTAGATTGGTCTGGAGTAGTCAAAGATAACCTGAATTCTTGATTTGGTTGAGGATATAACAAGGGCCATGAGTAGCCTCAAGTTCCCGTGGAACAATAGATAGAATACGTACTTCTTTAAAAAATACATAGCTTAAGCAAAAGAAGACTAAGCAATATTAAACAGTGACAGGCAGAGAAATTTCTCTGCAATTTTAATTAATTCCCATTCATTGTAACAGTTGAGAATCTACTTTTGGGATTTTTTTGGGAAGAGAATTTCAAGTTGGCCTTGCCCTAGTGACAACAGGATGATGTGTATGAGTGTCATTATTGCACAACCACTCCTTCCATTTGGTATGCGGTCTTCCTGGCTTCCCATGCCAACATTCAATACCATGGGAAGACACCATCAATGGTGAACTCTATTTATGGGGCACTTTCAATTGTTTCTGATATCACTAAGCAGTTGTCCTGCTGGGCCTTTGAAAATTAAATAATTTCTGTTCATCTTAAAGAAATTCAGAGAAACTCTCTACCCAGTTTCTCTATCCTAAAATTGAATGGAATATTTTGAAAGGCCAACTCATCTTCAGAATGAACTCTAAGTGAAATTGTTGGGCCACCAGGAGTTGTAATCAAAACATATTTTTTGGTTGAGACTCTAGAAAGAGTGCGGAGAAGAGCAACAAAGATGATTAGGGGACTGGAGACTAAAACATATGAAGAACGGTGGCTGAAACGGGGTATGTCTAGTTTAATGAAAAGAAGGACTAAGGGAGACATGATAGCAGTCTTCCAATATCTCAGGGGCTGCCCCAAAGAAGAGGGAGTCAAGCTGTTCTCCAAAGCACCTGAGGGCAGGACAAGAAACAATGGATGGAAACTAATCAAGGAGAGAAGCAATCTAGAACTAAGGAGAAATTTCCTGACAGTGAAAACAATAAGTGGAACAACTTGCTTCCAGAAGTTGTGAATGCTCCAACACTAGAAGTTTTTACAAAGATATTGGATAACCATTTCTCTGAAGTGGTGTAGGATTTCCTGCCTAAGCAGGGGGTTGGACTAGAAGACCTCCAAGGTCCCTTCCAACTCTGTTATTCTATTCTATTTTCTCACCTCCTTGAAATGTGTGAGCACAAACCAAGACATGGCTGACTTTTGGATGACGTTAAGGTTGAAAGAGGTCCTATTTTGACAGGGAAAGAGTTCCACAAAGAAGACATGCTGCATGTTCAACCTTCCCAGGACTTTCTCCCGCACAACCCCTGTCCACATATGAAAGAACATTACTTGTGATGTGAAGAGAAGCTGCTAGGTAGGGGTAAAAGAGGTTTGTGCATTATCAGTGTCTAAAATGTGGACCACAAGGTTTTTGTGTTTTGGTTTTTTGGAGAGAATTTTCTCATGTTAAAATTAACATTGTCAATTATTGCAGGGATCGTGTCTTCAGATTTGTACTATTTTTCAGGCTGGCCTTTGATGACCCAGTCTCTCAAAGATAGGTGGAAAACAGGTTAATGAAGTTCCACCACAATTCACTCAAAAGAGTTCCCCCTCTGTGCGTTTAGACATCTTCCTCCTGTGTCACACTGGTAGAAATTTTTGGAGGGCTACTTTATTATAGCTTTTAGGGTCCTTGTTTAGGAGTTTTGGAACGAGTTTTCCAACTGACTTAATATAGTCCAAGAACTAGTTTGGTGTAGTAGTTAAGGCACCAGGATAGAAACCAGGAAATTGGGAGTTCTAGTCTCAGAGAAGGTAATGATGGTAGGAATCGTTAGAGTGGAACAAGAAGAAGGGGCAGGCAAAGAGCACACTGCTCTAATAACATCAAAACCGATGCAAAATTGAACATCCAACAACTGAAAGAAGCTGTGTTCAATAGGGTAGCATGGAGACTTGCCTATAAAGATGGCGTGGGATTCTATTGGTTCTCACCTATTTGCTAGAGCCTGTTGTTAACTTTCTAAGCAGTTTGGAGAACCAGTTGTTGGAATAAATCTCCTTTTGTTTTGTTTTTTCACTTTACAGGGCTAATCCTGTAAGGAAGGCAGGAAGGAAACATTCTGGCATTGTTTCTAGTGTAACCTTTATTGCCCTGCTTACGGACACTGCCTCTCGTTAACCCTTATTGCATTCTTTGGAGAACTCCTTCTGTCTCTGGAATTATTTTTCCTTCGCTGGTACTTTCTTAAAGGGGAAGGGTTGCAGCTTTTTATCCTGCTGCTGGGAGGAAATACTCCCCTGTTGGAGTTTTTCCAGCCAGGATCAGTGCTTTGAAGAAATAATTGAATTATGAGCTTCCAGAAAGAAGCTTTTAATGACAAGGAACCAAGAAGTCACCAAGAGCCAGACATGACTACATTGAAACAACCCTAGAAAGGCAGTTTGGCAACCTTCAGCCAGCCGTGCTCTCTCAGCCCCAGGAAGGAGGCAATGGCAAACCACCTCTGAAAAACCTTACCAAGGAAATTGCAGGGAGTTTCTGAGAACTGGACATGATCGTATGGAAGGGGGAAAAAATGTCCTGCTGGCACTGAGGGAGATGAACCCTTGAGGCTGCCTCTTCTCTAAGATCTAAGGATGATTCATGGTATGTCTCTATCATGTTCAGAATTGCTCATCTCACCACTGGCAGAGACAGAGCAAGATGGCATGCGGAAGTCTTTGTGTCTTCACTTGGGCTGCTGTTGCTAGGGAGATGCAGCTGAGAATGGGTTGAGTAATTGATAGTAGCGTGCAGCTTTTCCGTCTTCTTTGAACCTACCTGGCTTAAGTATTTTAATGGGCATTAGATTGTTCCCTCCAGACCATTTCTTATACCAAAATGGAGCCTTGGCATTTCAAACCAGAACATGACCATTTAGAAAATAAGAACAGCAACAGTTAGGGAGAGGACATAATGAAAAATAAAACCTCTTCAGAGAAATGTGTTTTATTAGCGTGCATTCAAATGGTAAAAAGGTTTCTCTTTTAGCCACCAGTCCAAACATAGTTGACTTCAGCTAGCTTTAGATTCAAACTTTAGCTAGATTAATGTTCCTCAGTCTTGGTAGCTTGAATACGATGTGTAGGTTTCAACTCCTAGAATTCCCCACCCGAGAAGAGCAACCAGGATGACTAGGGGACTGGAGGCTAAAACATACGATGGACGTTTACAGGAACTGGGCATGGTGAGTGTAGGGAAGAGAAGGACCAGGGGAGACAGGATAGCCATCTTCCAGTATTTGAGGGGTTGCCACAAAGAGGAGAAGATCAAGCTATTTCCAAGCCACCCGAAGGATAGACAAGGAATAATGGATGGAAACTGAACAAGGAGAGGTTCAACCTGGAAATAAGGAGAATTTTTTTTAACAGTGAGGACAATGAACTGAGCTTCCCTCAGAAGTTGTGGGAGCTTCATCCCTGGAGGCTTTCAAGAAGAGACTGGACTGCCATCTGTCTGAAATGGTGTAGGGTCTCCTGCTTGGGCAGAGGGGTTGGACTAGATGACCTTCCAACTCTACTAATGTGTTAAAAATCTGCTCTTTCCATCCACCAGAAGTGAAAGAAAGAAAGAGATATGGATTCTAGATCCCATGGGGCTTGGACTTCAAAAATAACTCTGGGCACATAGAAAAATTCTGAATCTGGCATGAGCAATATACACTTCTGGTGTTCACCCAGGCTTTGAATGAGTGGTTGCAGCTGTCATTTTGACTTTGTATCCCCTGCTCCTCAAAGGGACACGGCTGGAGGAATGTGTGTGGATGAATGAATGGGAAATAGACGTCCTGTAAAAGAATATTAGGCCCTTCCAAAGATATACAGGTAGTCCTTGACTTACCACAATTGAACCTAACATTTCTGTTGTTAAGTAAGATGGTTGTTTAGTGAGTTTTGCCCCATGTCTGATCTTTCTTGCCACATGTTGTTAAGTGAATTAAGAAAATAGCACCCTCGTTATGTGAATCTGGCATCCCCATTGACTTTGCTTGTCAGAAGGTCACAGAAGGAAATTGCGTGACCATGGGGTGTTGCAATGGTTGTATGTATGAAAAAAGATCACAAGTCCCTGTTTTCAGGGCTGAAATAGTCACTAAATGAACTGTTGTAAGTCGAGGACTACCTGTAGATAGGCAGGCTGTTCCATCTTCTGCCTCAATTGTATTAAATCACAACAATACACATTTTGGAAAAGTTGAAATGAAGTGCCACACCTGCCAACATTTTAAGACACATTTAGAATGAACAAAATGTAATTGTGGGCTCCCTTACTCAAATGCCTAGGGCTAAAAATAAGTTGCTGTTAGATTATAAGAAAAATATATAATAAGATCAAGCCTTCCATGGCAAGTAGACAGCAGGACCCACAAGGACAACTAATAAAACACTGACTTCTCTAGTTTCATCCTTAACTATCCTCACCTCTGGGTTTCTTGGAGGGATTGGGACAACTTGCCACAGCCAACCTGCCACGGGATAGCTTGCTGCGGGACAGTTTAACAATTCAATTTAATTATTTAAAATAAATAAACATTATTTTAATTTTTGCCATTCACATTTCATTCTGTCCCTCCTTTTGCATCTTTTCTTCAATGATTCTGTTCCACCACTTCTTTGGTTTTAGAGTAACTCTTGTCCTGCAGCGAGTTCTCATGCAGCAAGATGGCCATGGCGAGTTGTCCTGCAGTGAGTTGTCTATGGCAAGTTGGCCGTGGTAAGTTGGCCATGGTGAATTGGCCATGGCGAGTTGGCCATAGTAATTTGGCCATGGTGGCTTGGCCGTTAATGAGTTGATCATGGCAAGTTGGCCATGGTGAGTTGGCCATGGCAAGTTGACCATGGCAAGTTGGCCATGGTGAGTTGGCTGTGGTGAGTTGGCTGTGGCGAGTTGGCTGTGGTGAGTTGGCCGTGGTGAATTAGCCATGGCAAGTTGGCCGTGAATTGGCCATGGTGAGTTGGATGTGGTGAGTTGGCCATGGTGAGTTGGCCATGAATTGGTCATGGTGAGTTGGCTATGGTGAGTTGGCCATGGTGAGTTGGCTGTGATGAGTTGGTCATGGTGAGTTGGCCATAGTGAGTTGGCCATGAAGTGGTCATGGCGAGTTGGCGGGGGTGAGTTGGCGGGGGTGAGTTGGCTGTGGTGAATTGGTCATGGTGAGTTGGCCATAGTGAGTTGGCCATGGTGAGTTGGCCATGAATTGGTCATGGTGAGTTGGCTGTGGTGAATTGGCCATGGTGAGTTGGCCTTGGTGAGTTGGCCATGGTGAGTTGGCTGTGAATTGGCCATGGTGAGTTGGCCAGGGCGAGTTGGCCAGGGCGAGTTGACTGTGGTGAGTTGGCCGTGATGAATTGGCCATGGTGAGTTGGCTGTGAATTGGCCAGGGTGAGTTGTCCATGGCGAGTTGGCCTTGGTGAGTTGGCTGTGGTGAATTGTCACAGACTCTCCTTGGAAGGTCTCAGCCATTGCTGGAGGCCCTGTATGCCAGAGATCTGTGGGGCAGCAGACCTTGCAAGGTGGTACTTGAGTTATGGGAATTCTTCAGTTCACACAACTGAGAGAGAAAACCAGAGAAAGGGAAAACTTGGGCAAACTTTGAAGGGCTCCAATTTATTTCAAGAAGACCCTCTTGGCCTTAACCAGCTCTCAACTAGCAATTACACCCATTGAGGATCAAGCCTATTCTTTCGCTGAGGTTTTGTTGCCTGCTTTCATGTAGTAATGTAGCATGTTTGTTGGATTGGGGGAGATGCATCATCCTCATAGTCTCCAACCTTCATCTGCAATGTAATAAATTGCAAAGAGAAGGCCTTCTGCTATGGAAGTCATAACAATTGTCTGTTCCTTTGTACAACATAGTCTAACTAAGTTTTTTGTGCCTGTGCACCTGTGTAAAAAGCTTCATGGAAGAGAGAGCAAGAATGAAAGGAGCACAATAGGTTCTTTTTGGTCACCAGTGCTGAAACTTTTCATGACCCCCAGAATTGTAGGGTGAACCCAGCAACAAAAAGCTGGGAAAGAAAACTTCTGTACATTAACCTGGAAGGTGAGGTAATCACCTTCTCTTGTCCCAGTCCCCTTGCAGTAAATGCCATAATGTATTTCAATCCAGTTGCGTCTCTCTTGAAGTCACAGACTTTCTACACCTTGCTAGTCAGCATGTGCCCGTTGAAGTTGTCATTCCTCTGAGGCAGCATCATGTCCTTCAGATGGGTGCTCTTCTCCTGCCGGAGTTCGGTGGGGTCACCGTCTTCAATGCTATTGCCTTTGTGGAGGCACAAGACCTTCTGAAAGCTCTGCTTGAAATTTTCTGAAAGAAATCCATAAAGGATGGGATTGGCACAGCTGTTGGCATAGGAGAGAACCACCACGAAGGAGAAAATGCCCACCAAGATGGGCTCCTCCGGCAAGATGAATATCAAATTGACAATATTGACAATGTAGAAGGGGAGCCAACAGAAAACAAAAACCACAACTATGATGACCACCATTCTGGTCACTTTCCGCTCTGACCTCCGGCGTCTTGTAGAGCCAACTCGGATCCCAGAGGATTTCACTTTAATGACAATCAACAAATAGCAGAGGCATATCACCAGCAAGGGACCAAAGAAACCCAGCACGGATGTGTAGATGATGAACACAGCTGACCATATCTCAATTGGTTCAGGCCAGCTCATGTTACAGGTATGAAAATCTTCCTGGACATCAGCAAATATAATCATGGGAAGGACCACCAAAAAGGATAAAGTCCAGACGGCCACACTGATCAATTTGGCTATCCTTGGCTGGCGCCACTTGGTAGATTTAATCGGATGGACCACTGCAAGATAGCGGTCCAGGCTCATGACAGTCAGGCAGAAGATGCTGGTGAATTGGTTAATGCCATCAAAAGCAGTCACTAGCCTACAGGTGAATGTTCCAAAGGGCCAGTAGGAGATGGCATTTTGGGTGGCGAGGAACGGCAAGCCCAACATGAAGAGGACATCAGCGATGGCTAAGTTCAGAATGTAGATGTTGGTCACAGTCTTCATTTTGGCATAACGTAAAACCACGTAGATGACCAAAGTGTTCCCACTCAGTCCGATAACACAAACCAGAAGGTAAATTATCGGTATGAAGACAGAACGGATACAGGAGGAGGTGGAAAAATCCATAAGTGTTGCATTGTCTGTGGAGTTTGTTGAAAAGGAGACATTAATATCTGGAAATGTGGTAGATATGTACAAAGGATCCATGGTGTTGCCCAATTTTACAAAAGGCCAAGGCTATTGTGGGCTGTTTTAATTAGAGAAAAGAATAGATCATTTTGTTTCTATTGTTCAATGTTTTCATTCTGGAAAAAAAAGAAGAAGCATTGATTAAAATGTTATTTCCTCGCCCCAGAATTTACAGTCGGAAAGGACAATTTAGAAGACCTCTCACCATGATTGCTGAAACTGACAACACAGTTGACCTTAACTTGAGATGGGAGGATGAATGAAAACTATTAGAGATGAAAGTCTATATCCACTAAGGTCCTGTCTCCCAGAGGTGAGCTCAACTCCTGGTGATTTTATGGATGCATCCATGTCGCTTTCTTGACAATAGCATGGTTACGGTTCCCCGCTTCATTCTTCCAGAATGCCCCTTTAAATCTACAGATCCAGGAAGAGGTGGAGCAAGTTATGTTGATGTCCTCACCAAGATCTCTGAGATCTTCTATAATGGGTTGTAGTCAAGATCAACCGAGAACATGGCAGAAGAAGCATACAGTACACTCAGTGGCAATTTGTGGGAATGAGCTTTCTACCCTGGAGAAAACACCCTTTAAAGAGAAATTACCACCCCAATTTGGTCAACGGCATGGAATGTGAACAAGATTGGGGCCTCACCTCATTTTTCTACCTTGTAGTCAACCACGAGTCAAACTGGAGTGATGACTCTCAGCCTCCCAGAAGGCAATGGACACTTGAACTGAGCTGACACTTGAACTATCCAGGGATTACTAGCCAGATCCACTCTTCCTTATCTTCTTGAGATCAGGCAAGTTTGTTTGATGCTACTATTGGCTGTGACTTTACAGTTTACATTACAACAGCGCTTCTCGTTTGAGTGGGGAATTCTGAGAATTGAAGTCCACACCTTTTAAAGCAGCTGAGGTACAGAAACCCTGTTTCCGAAGGAAGCAAAATAATGTGGATGGAGGAAAATGACAGCCAGGGTTATTTGTTATGAGAAGTACTCGTGCAATGAATTAATCCAAAAATTGCATTCAAATGGCTTGATCATTTATTCTGGGGTGGGTGGAGCATATTCACCATATCAGAGCAGCTGTGAGGATCTGACCCTTGCTGATACTGGGAAAATAAACCATGGCGCCTATATTATAAATCATCGGTGCCCTACGTGCATTTCTTCTAAGTGTGCATTGTTATGTAGAAATCTT